>NC_079199.1:45916187-46268687 GCF_029499605.1 Hyla sarda | reverse complement strand
CCCAATTTCTCTTGAGTAAGCACATACCTCATATGTCTATGTTCATTGTTCAGTGCGCGCAGTAGAGGGCTCAGAAGGGAAGGAGCGACAAATGGTTTTTGGGGGGCATGTCACCTTTAGGAAGCCCCTATGGTGCCAGGGCAGCAAAAAAAAACCACATGGCATACCATTTTGGAAACTAGACCCCTCAGGGAACGTAACAAGGGGTAAAGTGAACCGTAATATCCCACAGGTGATTCACGACTTTTGCATATGTAAAAAAAAAAAAAATGTTTTACCTAAAATGCATGGTTTCCCAAAAATGTTACATTTTTAAAAAGGGTAATAGCAGAAAATACCCCCCAAAATTTGAAGCCCAATTTCTCCCGATTCAGAAAACACCCCATATGGGGGTGAAAAATGCTCTGCTGGCGCACTACAGGTCTCAGAAGAGAAGGAGTCACATTTGGCTTTTTGAAAGCAAATTTTGCTCTGGGGGCATGCCGCATTTAGGAAGCCCCTATGGTGCCAGAACCGCAAAAAAAAAAAACACATGGCATACCATTTTGGAAACTAGACCCCTCGGGGAACGTAAAAAGGGGTAAAGTGAACCTTAATACCCTACAGGTGTTTCACGACTTTTGCATATGTAAAAAAAAACTAAAATGCTTGGTTTCCCAAAATTTTTACATTTTTAAAAAGGGTAATAGCAGAAAATACCCCCCAAAATTTGAAGCCCAATTTCTCCCGATTCAGAAAACACCCCATATGGGGGTGAAAAGTGCTCTGCTGGCGCACTACAGGTCTCAGAAGAGAAGGAGTCACATTTGGCTTTTTGAAAGCAAATTTTGCTCTGGGGGCATGCCGCATTTAGGAAGCCCCTATGGTGCCAGAACCGCAAAAAAAAAAACACATGGCATACCATTTTGGAAACTAGACCCCTCGGGGAACGTAAAAAGGGGTAAAGTGAACCTTAATACCCTACAGGTGTTTCACGACTTTTGCATATGTAAAAAAAAATATATTTTTTACCTAAAATGCTTGGTTTCCCAAAATTTTTACATTTTTAAAAAGGGTAATAGCAGAAAATACCCCCCAAAATTTGAAGCCCAATTTCTCCCGATTCAGAAAACACCCCATATGGGGGTGAAAAGTGCTCTGCTGGCGCACTACAGGTCTCAGAAGAGAAGGAGTCACATTTGGCTTTTTGAAAGCAAATTTTGCTCTGGGGGCAAGCCCCTATGGTGCCAGAACCGCAAAAAAAAAACACATGGCATACCATTTTGGAAACTAGACCCCTCGGGGAACGTAACAAGGGGTAATGTGAACCTTAATACCCCACAGGTGATTCACAACTTTTGCATATGTAAAAAAAAATAATAATTTGTACCTAAAATGCTTGGTTTCACAAAAATTTAACATTTTTAAAAAGGGTAATAGCAGAAAATACCCCCCAAAATTTGTAACACAATTTCTCCCGAGTACGGCGATACCCCATATGTGGCCCTAAACTGTTGCCTTGAAATGCGACAGGGCTCCAAAGTGAGAGCGCCATGCGCATTTGAGGCCTAAATTAGGGACTTGCATAGGGGTGGACATAGGGGTATTCTACGCCAGTGATTCCCAAACAGGGTGCCTCCAGCTGTTGTAAAAGTCCCAGCATGCCTGGACAGTCAGTGGCTGTCTGGTAATACTGGGAGTAGTTGTTTTGAACAGCTGGAGGCTCCGTTTTGGAAACAATGATGTACCAGACGTTTTTCATTTTTATTGGGGAGGGGGGCTGTGTAGGGGTATGTGTATATGTAGTGTTTTTTACTTTTTATTCTATTTTGTGTTAGTGTAGTGTTTTTAGGGTACAGTCGCACGGGCGGGGGGTTCACAGTAGTTTCTCGCTGGCAGTTTGAGCTGCAGCAGAAAATTTGCCGCAGCTCAAACTTGCAGCCGGATACTTACTGTAATCCTCCGCCCATGTGAGTGTACCCTGTACATTCACATTGGGGGGGGACGGACATCCAGCTGTTGCAAAACTACAACTCCCAGCATGTACGGTCTATCAGTGCATGCTGGGAGTTGTAGTTTTGCAACAGCTGGAGGCACACTGGTTGTGAAACACAGAGTTTGGCAACAAACTCAGTGTTTTGCAACCAGTGTGCCTTCAGCTGTTACAAAAGCTACAACCCCCAGCATGTACGGACAGCGGAAGAGCATGCTGGGTGTTGTAGTTATGCAACAGCGGGAGGCATACTACTTTGGCTGGGGATGCTGGGGATTGTAGTTATGCAACAGCTGGAGACACACTGGTTTGCTACTTAACTCAGTGTGCCTTCAGCTGTTGCAAAACTACAACTCTCAGCAGTCACCGACAGCCAACGGGCATGCTGGGAGTTGTAGTTATGCAACCAGCAGATGCACCACTACAACTCCCAGCATGCACTTTAGCTGTTTGTGCAAGCTGGGAGTTGTAGTTACACAACAGCTGAAGGTACACTTTTCCATAGAAAGAATGTGCCTCCAGCTGTTGCAAAACCATAAGTCCCAGCATGCCCATAAGGGAATGCTGGGAGTTGTGGTGGTCTGCCTCCTCCTGTTGCATAACTACAGCTCCCAGCATGCCCTTTTTGCATGCTGGGAGCTGTTGCTAAGCAACAGCAGGAGGCTGTCACTCACCTCCTGCTGCTGCTGATCGACGCTGCAGGTCAGGCCCGCCGCCGCCGTCGCTCCTGGGGCCCCGATCCCAACATTAACGCCAGGGATCGGGGTCCCCAGCACCCGGGGTCGTCTTCCCGCCCCCTGCTCACGTCCTCCGGAAGAGGGGCGGAGCGGGTGCGGGAGTGACACCCGCAGCAGGCGCCCTGATTGGTCGGCCGGGAATCCGGCCGACGAATCAGGGCGATCGTGAGGTGGCACCGGTGCCACCTCACCCCTGCAGGCTCTGGCTGTCAGAGACGGCCCCGATCAGCCAGTAATTCCAGGTCACCGGGTCACTGGAGACCCAATTGACCCGGAATCGCCGCAGATCGCTGGACTGAATTGTCCAGCGATCTGCGGCCATCGCCGACATGGGGGGGCATAATGACCCCCCTGGGCGATATGCCGCGATGCCTGCTGAACGATTTTAGCAGGCATCGGGCACCGGCTCCCCTCCGGCTAGCGGCGGGGGGCCGGGAATGGACAGGACGTACTCCTACGTCCTCGGTCCTTAAGGACTCGGAAACGGGGGCGTAGGAGTACGTCCATTGTCCTTAAGGGGTGAAAAAAATTTTTTTTATAAAATGTGAAAAAACAGCAATTTAGGACTTTTTTTATATTCTGCGTTGACTGCGTTCACCGTACGGGATCATTAATGTTTTATTTTGATAGTTCTGACATTTGTGCACGCGGCGATACAAAATAATGTTTATTAATGTTTTTTTATGCTTTTTAGGGGTAAAGTGGAGGGGATTTTTCAAATTTTTTTTTTTTTTAAACATTTTTTATGTCCCCATAGGTGACTATCTATAGCAATCATTTGATTGCTAATACTGTTCAGTGCTATGCATAGGGCATAGCACTGATCAGTGTTATCGTCGATCTTCTGCTCTGGTCTGCTCGCTCACAGAACAGAGCAGAAGACCCCTGCAGACAGCCGGTAGCAGGTGAGGGGACCTCTGGCTGCCATTTTAGGTGATCGGATCCCCACGGCAGCAACGAGGGCGATCCGTTCATACATTTAAATGTGCACATTGCCGCAGATACCGTGTTCTGTATTGATCACGGCATCTGAGGGGTTAATGGCGGACATCAGTGCGATCGCTGATATCCTCCATTACCAGCGGGTCCCTGGCTGCTGATAGCAGCCGGGACCTGTAGTGCATGATGCGAGCACTGCTCCGATGCGAGCAGTCATGTAAATGCACATACTAGTGCGCGAACTACCTCCACACCGGGGCGTACATTTTTGTCCATGGTGGTTAAAAGTTTGAATCACCCCCTTTTCCCCATTTTTTAAATAAAATTATGTAAACAAAAATAAACATATGTGGTATTTCCACGTGTGTAAATGTCCGAACTATTAAAATATAATGTTAACTTAACCACACGGTCACTGGTGTAAACGTAAAAAAAATTCCAAAGGTCCCTGGCTGATCCGGGCATCGCTCCGATGCTTGCGGTTATGTATAGGATGTAAATGTACATCCTGGTGCGTTAAATACCACCTCACCAGGACGTACATTTACGTCCTGCGTTGTTAAGGGGTTAATCATGTTTAATACATTTTGGATGTATTAAATATTTTTGGAGGAGCTGGAGTTTATGGCAAGAAACCCTGGTGTTTTTGCAATTGTTCTCCTTGGTATTCTGAATATACTACCTGACACTGCCACCTTTTGTATATAACCTTGTTTTGCAGTGCACCCTCGGAATACAATACCGCAACATATTGTGGCCCATAAAAACCATACCACTCTAGAATTTCCTTAAAATATACACCATGGCTGACATTTATCATTGTCTTTAGACTGTTTTTTGTATCTACAAAAGGCAAGCAGGGTTTATTTGTGCCTTTTTTTTTGCATCTTTTGGTTGCAATACACAGATTTTGGCAATACACATGATATGGAAGGGTTATATGAACTGCGCCTTTTTGTGAAAAGGCGCAAAAAAGGAGCAAAGCCACTGAAAAGTCTCTAAAACTACACCAGCCCAGACTTAGCTTTTTGGTGTATGTGAAGAGAGAAATTTCAGAAAATGTGACCTGCACAAAATTTATCAAATGCTCTGTGACCATTTAATAAATCTGGTGCTCCTGCACATTACCAGCATACAAAAATAGGTGTAGAAAAATGCTTCACTTACACCTACAATGATAAATGCCGGCCCATATATCTTAAATTCAAAACACTATGTGCCCCTCACATATAGTAATAATGCCCCATCCTGTGCAACCACATAATAATAATGCCCCCTGTCCCCATATAATAATGCCCCTTGTTCTGTTCCCCCTAAATAATAATAATGCCCCCTGTCCTGTGCCCCCACATATAATAATAATGCCCCGTCCTTTTCCCCTTCATAATCACAATGGCCCCGTCATGTGCCCATCACATATAAGGCCCCCATTCTTTGCCCCTCACAAATAATGCCCGTTCTGTGCCCCTCACATATGTTCCTGTCATGTGCTCCTCAGATATAATGAACCGTCATGTGCCCCTCACATATAATCACCCCATCCTGTGACCCTCACATATAATGCCCCCATTCTTTGCCCCTCACATATAATGCCCCTCTCATATAATGCCCCCCATTCTGTGCCCCTCTCATATAATGCCCCCATTCATTTCCCCTTACATATCATGCCCCCCATTCTTGGCCCTCACATATAATGCCCCCGTTCTGTGTCCTCACATATAATGCTTCCCAAGTTGTAATAATGCGCCTAGTGCCATAGTGCACCAAACATAAAAAATAAAAAAAATTTTACTCACCTAATCCGCATGTGAGCCACAGGGATGGGACCACCGGGCATGCCCAATGACGTCATTGCATCGGCTCACATGCTACAAGCATGAAGTGCTCGCTGACAGCTCCCGTTGTCCACACCCCCAGCACCTCCCTAGCAACTCTACTGCCCATTTGTATTGTATCCTTTTAACCCTTTAACGACGCAGGACGTATATTTACGTCCTGCGCCGGCTCCCGCGATATGAAGCGGGGTCGCGCTGCGACCCCGCATCACATCGCGTCGGTCCCGGTGCTCAACGGCCGGGACCCGCGGCTAATACCACACATCGCCGATCGCGGCGATGTGCGGTATTAACCCTTTAGAAGCAGCGGCCAAAGCTGACCGCCACTTCTAAAGCGAAAGCATCCCGGCTTGTCAGTCGGGCTGTTCGGGACTGCCACGGTGAAATCGCGGCTTCCCGAACAGCTTGCAGGACACCGGGAGGGCCCTTACCTGCCTCCTCAGTGTCCGATCGACGAATGACTGCTCCGTGCCTGAGATCCAGGCAGGAGCAGTCAAGCGCCGATAACACTGATCACAGGCGTGTTAATACACGCCTGTGATCAGGATGAGAGATCAGTGTGTGCAGTGTTATAGGTCCCTATGGGACCTATAACACTGCAAAAAAAAGTTAAAATAAAGTGTTAATAAAGGTCATTTAACCCCTTCCCTAATAAAAGTTTGAATCACCCCCCTTTTCCCATAAAAAAAATAAGTGTAAATAAAAATAAACATATGTGGTATCGCCGCGTGCGTAAATGTCCGAACTATAGAAATATATCATTAATTAAACCGCACGGTCAATGGCGTACGCGCAAAAAAATTCCAAAGTCCAAAAAAGCGTATTTTGGTCACTTTTTATACCATTAAAAAATGAATAAAAAGTGATCAAAAAGTCCGATCAAAACAAAAATCGTACCGATAAAAACTTCAGATCACGTCGCAAAAAATGAGCCCTCATACCGCCCTGTAGGTGGAAAAATAAAAAAGTTATAGGGGTCAGAAGAGGACATTTTTAAACATATAAATTTTCCTGCATGTAGTTATGATTTTTTCCAGAAGTACGACAAAATCAAACCTATATAAGTAGGGTATCATTTTAACCGTGCGGACCTACAGAATAATGATAAGGTGTCATTTTTACCGAAATATGCACTGCGTAGAAACGGAAGCCCCCAAAAGATTGTCGCACAATTTTTTTTTCCGTTTTGTCGTGAATTTTTGGGTAAAATGACTGATGTCACTGCAAAGTAGAATTGGTGACGCAAAACATAAGCCATAATATGGATTTTTAGGTGGAAAATTGAAAGGGTTATGATTTTTAAAAGTTAAGGAGGAAAAAACGAAAGTGCAAAAACGGAAAAACCCTGAGTCCTTAAGGGGTTAAGGAGCAGTTCCATGTACGAAAACATGCCCTATTGAAAGGATAGAGAATAATTGTCTGATCACTTAGAGATGCATGGAGGTAACATGTCCACCCCGCTCCATATGTGAGGAAAGCTGTAGTGCCATGCAGGAGATCACAGGGGTTCCTTAGCTGTGACACAGGATAATTTTCCTACATGGGACTACCCCTTTATCTGAAGACTTCATTTAATGTTAAAAAGTGGACAGGCTGGACTAAAAAAATTTGCTCCATCCCTGCTCAGAGCACTCTCTGGTCTTGGTCCAACTCAAGGAAATCCTCGCTCACCCAATCACTGGTTGAGATTGGTCACTGACCAGTGGCTAGTCAGTGGCAGAGCGGCCATCTCCTTGGAAATGAACACAGTTGGAATGACAACAGCAGAGGATCCCAGCAGGTCAATACAAAATTATATATATGTTTAGCAGAGTCTCCACAAACAACTAAATTGCATCAAATAATGTCAGAGTGTAATAAAAGGTATATTGACGCAAATCTATTTCACAGGTCAAAAGGGACATTTAAAATTAACTTATGGTCGAAAGGAAGGGCCGGTGCCTTCCACCCAATGAAATTGCTATACAGTACATTTACATTTATTAGACTGAGAATGCAATGCAATAGTATTGAATAGAAAAAGCATGAAGAGTGGCACTCACCATCTCTGTAAATAAAATGTAAATGTTATTAGAAATCTATTATAAACTACAAGTTGGCACATTCAGAGAGTTGTTAGCTCTCTAAAAGGTCCTAATTTGCAGTTTTTTAAAGGATTTGTCTAGTGAAAGGTTTGCTTTTATTTATTTTTTTTAACTAATATGCCCAACCTGACCAATAAAATAATAAAAGCTTTAACTCATCTTTCTCCGCTCCCTTGTAGCCTCTGGTATCAGGGTGCTTTGTCTGTGACATTGCTTTACCCAAAGCTGCATCGGATTAAGTACATGTGAACATACCCTAAAGGAGTCACAGTGCTATATCAGCATGTTAGTGCTTTATTCCCAGGACCCACATATCATAAGGTGGTTACATAGCCTAGTGATAAACTCTGACTTCATAAGATAGGAATACCCCTTTAACTGCAACTTGGGTTCACACTAGGCTGAAGGTAGTGTAGGAGGGTTTGTAAAACATGTGGTCCTGTTCTGTGCCTGGTGCAAGGGGTATTCAGCTATTCCAACTAGAAGCATTTATGTTAGAATAGTGGGGATCCAAATGCTGGGAACCCAACTGATCTCTAGAATCAGGTCCCCACAGTCAGAATGAGTTTGTATGGCGTCAATTGGACACTATGGTGTGAGGAAATATAGATTTTACCCATGTTTGCTTGTATTTTTTTTGCACAGCTACTCAAAATGTACCAAAATGGGGCACGGAACTTGATGGACTTGATAAATTTTGTGCAATTAGAAACGAGTGAGCTGCAGAGCTAGATTTAAGCTTTGTGCTTTGGCGTCTGACACATTTGTACGTGTCCTATTAGGTGATGTAGGTTTGCATAAAAAACTATTTGCAGCACATGATAACTTCATGTCCACTGCATAAAGTGTTCCACGCTGCCTCAAACAATACACTGGTTTGAAAAATGTTCTATGAAAAGGAACACACAAAAAGGCTGCAACAATGCCAACTGTGCAAAATTTGGCGCCTAAAAAACACCAGAAATCCTGTGTACAGCCATTGATAAATGCCCCCCCTATGGGTGCAATAGAAACTTCTGAATGTGATGAATAGGCAGCTCTAGGCAACCTATCAGCCATACAGTGGACAAATAATACATGTTTCCCACTGGAGTTCTCCTTTAGGGTACATTGATATGTAACTAGTCCACTGTGAAATTCCGACAATGGGTAGCAACATAATCTGTTAGCATATTTTTTTGCTGGATAGTTACGTGTGAATGTATCCTTAATGTATGGAGTATACCTGCTAAATCCTAAAGACTTCTACTCTCTATGTAGCCTTAGGCCCACTTCACATGGTGGAATTTCCAAACAAAATCCAGCAGAAAAAATTTTGTTTGGAAAATCTGTTGCAGCAGACTCCCAATTTCCACCGAGGAAATTCCAATTCCGTACTCCAAAGATAGAATTATTTTTCCGGAATAGGCCTGGAAATGCATTGACATTCAGCAGGTGCATTCAGGGAAAGCAACATGTGTTTTGCGCTAGACTAGCGCATCCTCTGGCTCATAAACCTAACTTAACACTGATACCTTGCTTATATACCTATGAGAGGTGTCCCACCTGTCCATAGGTTCCGCCTCCAGGACGCCTCGGGCCACGCATGACCTCCTGCCTCTCTTCCGGCAGGGTCAGCTGATCCCCTAGCCACCGCCCCCCCTGCAGTCACGCCCCCCATGCAGGGAGAAGCTCCCTCCGTGAGAGCCTGTGCCCGGCTTCACTGATGTGCCTAACACATGACGCAGGTTGCTAAGCGACCAGGAGATGCCGTCCCAGCCAGGAGTCGGAACGGGCGCATGCGAAGAACACTGCACCTGGAAGCTATAGAAAACAAAAAGGTTGGTGACAGTGTAATAACACCCCTGGAGAGAAATACAATATAAATACAAGTTCCCAGCTACATTTAACAAATAAGAAGAGTGGAAAAATAAGACACCACAAAAAACCCACACATTAAGACAATTGTGCAGGGAATTTACAAAAAAAAAAAACTATAAATCAGTTTTGTCATTTAGCCCAGTAGGGCCCATGGCGTCAGTTTGCAAAATCAATTTGGCCTCTCTTTTAAGAAGTGAGTTATTCCTATCACCTCCATTTTTGGGAGGGGAAACAATTTCGAGGCCTTCAAATTTTAAGACACCAGGCTTACCTCCGTGCTGCATTTCGACATGATTAATTAGTCTCGGTGAACCTATTGCCGTGTGGACCGACTTCATGTGCTCTTGCACTCTAACATATAAACAACTAATTGTTTTCCCTATGTAATATAGGCCTCAGAGGCATAGGATCATATAGACTACATATCTACTCTTGCACATGATGAAGTCCTTGATTTTCCACTCAATTCCCCCTATCCTAAGGAATTTAGCTTCCATGCTGAAACTACAGTGTGTACACTGTCTACACCTGTGATTTCCCTGAGGGGGGACACCTATCCAGCCACGTTGACATTTTAGTTTTTTCACTAAATTGGTTGCTTCCTAAGATGCTCTATAGGGTCTTGTTCTTTCTGTAGGTGAAGAGGGGACGTCTGTCAGCTCTCTCTTTCAAATCGGGATCATTAGCTATCACATGCCAGTATTTATTAATTGCATTTTAGACAGTTCTATCCATACTGGAGTGTTTAAAAGAAAATACAAATCTGCCTTCATTCCCTTTTTTATTTTTAATAGATCTTGTCTTTTGAGTGATCTAGCTCTGTCAAGGGCCTTTTGCATTATGTCAGAGGGATATCCTTGTTCCTGAAATCTTAAAGTTAGGTCACTAGCTTGGGCTTCAAAAGTCGCCTCATCACTATTAATCCTCCTTAGCCGGACAAACTGCCCAAAAGGAATGGTATTCTTGACATGGGGAGGGTGAAAGCTTTTGTAATGAAGAAGGGCATTTGTGGCAGTGGCCTTTCTAAAAGGTGGATGTTTTAATTGATCATCCTTGACTCTGACTTTCACATCTAAAAAGTAAATTTCCCTTCCTCCAAAGACATAGGTGAATCTCATATCAAATTCTCTGTTATTATTGAGATAATCAACAAAACTTTTAAATTGCATCTCATCACCTTTCTAGGTGACAAAGATGTCATCCATATAGCGGAGAAAAACACCTATGTATCTGGAGAAGGGATTACGGGGGAAAAAAAATTAAACATTTTTCAAAAGCTGCCAAGTACAGATTAGCGAATGTACAAGCTACTGGGGTCCCCATAGCGGCACCTTAGTCCTTCCTGTACCACTTATTAAATCTGAACTCCAGAGAATCACAAATAAATTGAACTAAAAGAGGGTCCTTGCCCATGTCGACTAGGAGCTCCCCCACCACACGGACACCCACTTTTTGGGGTATCCGTGTGTAGAGGCTCTCCACGTCGACAGAGGCAAGGTGGAACTCTGCCTGCCAGGGAACATCCTCCAAAGATCTTAAAAACGCACCTGTATCCTTGAGGTATGTGGGAAGATCCTCAAGGATAGGCCTGAACAGCCAATCAATATATTTAGACAGGCTTTCCGTCACTGGCCCAATCCCTGAGACGATGGGCCATGCCGGGGGCTGGGTTAACGACTTATGGATCTTGGGATGACAGGATAATGTAGAGCTTTGACCTCCTTGGTTACCAGATTCGTGAACGCATCTAAAGAACCTCCTGCTTGTAAAGGGGGGCAAAAAGTTGAAAATAGACACCCATAAACTGGTCAGGCTCAGGAGAGATCTTGGAGGGATCCACTGGATGACCCTCAGTAAGATCTACCAGCAACTTAGCTCCTTCCAAAATTTCAGGAGTGAAATCCGTTAAAGCACTGAAGCCAAACGGTCCAATATTAATGGGTTTTTACCCAACAATCTCGGTTTTTCGATGGTACCTTGTTTTTTGAAGTATTTATTCAGGTAAATTTTTCAGACAGCTTTGAAAACATCAACCTGAAAATCAGCATATTCAAAAATGGTTCATCGATGCAATAATTTAGACCCTTGGACAGTAATGCAATGCATTCATTAGGAAGTGGTACATTTGTTAAAATTACAACATTGGAGACAGGACATGCTGGGGCAGAAGGGGAGGCTAATCCCTTCAATCCCTCCATGTGACTTGTTTTCGTTTCTGCGCAGCAGAAGTTTTTTGCATTCTTTTTCCACCTCCCTCTCCGGATGCTCCTTCTAAAGATACGACTCCACTCAAAGATACGACTATTTTCATAGTCCAACTTGTCCCGAACAAATTTGTCCCTTTTCTTATCTTTCACCTCCACGCAACAACTTTTTTTCTAATTTCTTGGAGAACGTTGTAAATTGCTCCACAGTGTGGAGTTTCCTCAGTTCATGTTTGGAGCGACATAATTCAGAGGTAATGGTAGCATATTCGATTTCACTTCTTTGTAAGATCATACACATAAGGCGAAAAGCATGATCTAAATGTGCCTCTTTGGATTGTTGGACAAAGGTCTCATCCTCTGAGAACTGGGCTGGCTCCTAGTATTCCCTCAAGCCTCTTGGGACATGCTTACATTCCTTATAGGAATTAAGTAAGTTGATCGTCCATAAAAGGTGGACTTCCTTCTCTGCTAGATTAAGGATTCTGTTTTCCACTGATTTTAAGCTGAGTATCCGAAGTTCGTCCTTCTCCTCACAGGAGGTGAAGAATGCTCCCGCATCAGTACGTCCCATGTTAAGCGCATCATGCACACCTTGTGCTAGCGAATCACTGTCCATATCCATATTGTGCTCTGTCAGTCCTGTCGGAACTCTAATACTGTATAACGTGTGCTCAAGTTCAAAAATGCAGCAAGGAGTACTAACAGTACACACAAGGTAGAGGTTAAGAACTGGCACTACTAAAACAGTACAATTGAAGGTCAATCCCAACAGGCACAATGGCAAGGTGTGAAAACAGCAACACTTATTGCACAAAAAAGGCCGTGCATTCAATGCATAGAGAGGGGTGTCAAGTCCATCAATGTTTCTCAAGAAGGAAGAAGTAGGCTGCACTCACCATAAGACTTGAACGAGTGCTTTTATTCAAAGATGATCATGGGGTACATTCAGGGAGAGCGACATGTTTCACGCTAGACTAGCGCATCCTCTGGCTCATACACCTAACTTAACACTGTTACCTTTCTTATATACCTATGAGATACCTACCTGTCCATGGGTTCCGCCTCCAGGATGCCTCATGCTACGCATGACCTCCTGTCCTTCTTCCGACAGGGTCAGCTGATCCCCCGGCCGCCGCCCCCCGCAGTCACGTGAACCGACTCGCGCGACTTCTGACACGCAGAAAGAAACTCTCTCCGTGAAAGGCTGTGCCGGCGTCACTGATGTGCCTAACACATGACGCGGGTTGCTAAGAGACCAGGAGGCGCCGTCCCGGCCAGGAGTCGGAGCGGGAGCATGCGCAGAGCACCTGGAAGCTTTAGAAAACAAAAGGTAGGTTTAAGTTTAGAAAAAACAACTCATACAGTTGCCATAACTAATTAACATATTTTAAAAGAAGAACACAACAACAGAGTTCAATGGGCCAAACTTTTTTTTTATTGAAAAAACATCAATTCTAGTAAAGAAAACACACTGGTGGTTGGTGGTGCATCACCTAAATAAGCTTTTGTTTTCGTTAATGTTATATTTTAAAAGGAAAACTGTCCGCTTTCTACCCACGCACTAACCAGCGCTACTGGCTGGTAGTGCGGGGGACGCTGATCAGTTTGAGCCTTACCATGCCCTGATCCGCCGTGGTTTCTGCCGTAATCTTCTATTTTCAAATAAGGTGCTAACTTGCACCGACCGGGCTAACTGGCACTTTTACATCAGCGTTTCTGGCCGCAGCACAGCCCAGCTCATCATTATTCCTCCCCTCTCTCTTCATTACAGAGCGGGGAGAAGAGGGAGAGGCGGAGGAATATTGATGAGGCGGGGGCTCTGCGGCCAGAAACGCTGACGTCAGAGTGCCAGTTAGCCCGGTCGGTGCAAGTTAGCACCTCATTTGCATATAGCGAAAATAGAAGATTACGGCAGAACAGCAGGGCGGATAGGATCCAACTGATCAGCGTCCCCCGCACTACCAGCCAGTACCGCTGGTTAGTGCGGGGGAAGAAAGCGGAAAATTTTCCTTTAATAGTTCGGACATTTACGCATGCGGCGATTCCAAATATGTTTGCTTATTTTTGGTAACATTATTTTATATAAAAATGGGGAAAAAGAGGGTCGATTTAACCTTTTATTGGGGGTGGAGGGGCTTTAAACATTTAACATTTTCTTTTTACAAATTTTTTTAGTCCCCATAGGGCAGAGTTTTCCAAATGGTGTGTCTCCAGTTGTTGCAATACTACAACTCCCAGCATGCCTGGACAGCCAAAGGCTGTCCAGGCATGCTGGGAGTTGTAGTTTTGCAACAACTGGAGGCACCCTGTTAGGAAAAAAACTACCATGGGGACTGTTCTACTACCTGCACTGCAATCTAGTGATTGCAGACACTGATCACTGTTGTGCCATAGACACATCACTGATCAGTGTTATCAGCGCTCCATTACTACAGCCTGCAGAGGCTATCAGCATTATTGGAGCGCCGATGGGACAGGACAGAGGCAGGTAGGTAACCTCCGCCTGTCTCAGCTGATCGGGATCCGGCAGCATTATGCCGCCGGTGCCCCGATCAGCTCCACTGAGCTACCGGCAGTCACCTCGGCATTTTAGACACCGCGATCAGCTTTGATTGCCGCGTCTAAAGTGTTAATGCCAGACATCACTCGGATCGGTGATGTCCGGCATTAGACAGCATGAAGAGAGCTGTTTATTAATGGCACCCAGCAGTGGTGGGGTTAATTCACCTCCCAGCGCTGCACACTGCTGGGAGGAGAGACAGTCAGACAGTCGGCCACACAGTGAAGGGACCGGGCCGTGCTGCAGGGAACAAACTTACCGCCGGAGCCTGGCTCTGCTCGCTTAATTGTCTGCTCCCGTGCGACCCACTGTATAATCGCACACATCAGAGGCACGTCCTGATATGCTGCCTGCTAGTGAAAACTGGCAGGCAGCATATAACTGCAATGCTTTGGAATACTAAGTATTCCAAAGCATTAAAAAGTGTAAATAATAAAAAAAAAAAAAAAAATAAGTGTAAAAATAAATAAAAATGTAATAAAAGTGTAAAACAAATAAAAATAAAATAAAAAAATATATATATTATATATATATTAAAAATACATTTATTAAATGAATCTAATTTAAAAAAATGCATAATGTGTAGGATCGCATTGGCGGACATCCACAGCATGTAATATGCTGCGGATGTCCACCATGTGATCCTACACATTATGCAGCAGTCACGGTAATGAGCTCCCAGCTGCGGCTGGGTAGCTTTGTGTGTCCACTCATAGCGGCGGATTTCCCGTCAGCAGTCATGAGCGGACACACTGAGCTACCCAGCCGCAGCAGTGATGGATATATTCGCCATGAGCGGGTGCTTATTCCCATAACATGGCGGATATATCCATCAGGAGCCTTAACTGTCACAGACAGACGCGTTATACCCCCAGCCGACCAAGGACTAATCAGAGAGGTCCCTGGTGCAGCCAATAACTTGTAGGGGTGCGGTATATAAATGGGGTCACTTGTGGGGGTGGGGGTACTGTTCTGCCCTGAAAGCCATATGGCGCTCCTCTCCTGAGTCCTACCACGCGGCCAAGGAACCATATATGGCCTAAGCGGGGGTATTTCCGAACATGGGACAAGCAGCTAAATAAAATATAGGGTGCATTTCTTTCAATATCAGAAGTGATGTACAAAAAATATGCCCCCCAAATGATGCATTTGTGCAAAATTGCAAATTTCGAATTTTTAACAGACTTTGTAATAATTCCTGCCAAAAAACTATGGTGTTAAAATACTCACTGTACCCCCTAGCGAATACCTTAAGGGGTCTAGTTTTTAAAATGGGGTCATTTGGGGGGTTGTTCCTATGTTCTACTACCTTTTAATTTCTGCAAACCTTGCATAGCACACAAAAAAAGATGTACTTTTCAAATTTTCTAAATTTCAAGTTAAATTGTTAGGCTTCTAACTAATTTAAAATGTTAATTAAAAACAAAAAAAAGACGTCAAAATAAAGTAGACATCTGAAAGTATAAGTTTCATAAACTATTTTGTCAGTATGTATAATTATATGCACCCTATTAGTGTTAAAATAGCAAAAAATCTTAATTTTTTGTAAAAATTTCATGATTTTTTGCATTATAAAAAAAACTACAAATGATATCGGCTTACTTTTACTATGTACATGAAGGACAACTTGTGACAAAAAAACAATGTCAGAATTATTGTGATTGGCTAAACGTTACCAGAGTTATTCTCTAATAAAGACAGACATCCCCGATTTGAAAAAACAGGCCTGGTCTTTCAGGGGCGTACAGGTTTACTTGTATTGGTCCTTAAGGGCGTGTAGCAGTGTAATTCAAGAAAACCTGCCATGTTAGGTATTGATACAGGAGATGGTAATGGTCACATAACTTGGCAGATGCCATTTTAGAATAAAGTGTGTAACCACTAATATGGCTTCCATTTGGTGTCACAATGGAGTAACCCAACTTTCCTAGAATTTTGAATGGAACAGTATGCTCTTATACTTCACTGCAGTCACATGTCTCAAACAGCTAACTGACAAGTATTGGTTGTCACCCAACTTTCCAAGACTCCTGAAAGGCAAGTCTACCAAGAAAGGTTAATGACAGGTAACTGGACTGAACTGCCATTGAGAATCATGTGCCTCTATGCTTACCATTGGTAGTCAGCTTTTCCATACCCCTGAACAACACATTATACGCCTATAACCTCCTATCAGGTGCTTAGTATTCGTAGTCCCCTGCTTTCTCGGCTTGGCACATTATACTGTTATAAACTCTTATCAGGTGCCTCTGTGCTTGGTACTGGTGATCACCCAGCTTTCCAGGCCACACACAGGCGGTAGGAGTAGGCTGATGACACGTCCTGCACACAGGACATCTGCGGCAGCGCCGGTCATGTGACCCTGCCCCCTCTTCTCCCCCCCACCGCACTCCTGACTCGTCTGTACGTGGGGACGTCACAGCGGGGCCGTCTACTACCCGCCCAGCCGGTGTCTACAGCAGCTGCCGCAGGCCGCATAGTGCGTGCATAGGAGAGCACGGGGAGCGGGGCATTGTGGGTAAGCGCTGGGAGCCGTTTGTCGTTCGCTTCCTGTGGAATTTTCCATGCGAGGGCGGGAAAGAGCAGGGGGCGGAGCCTGCGGCGGCAGGGAGTTTATGGCGGCGGGGTTACCGCGGATTGTTTACATGGCCTATGTGTATTGTGTTGTGTGCTCGTGGTGCTGTGATAGAATATAACACAATAAAATCCATATGAAACATCTTATGTGTAGACAGTAGCCCGTACTCTACAATGGAGCTGTACTAATAAAACGCATGCGTCCATGATGTTATGTTACAAATCCACTACATAGAAAGTTTGCTTCAGGGTGGTGCATGCTTTTTTTGTTTGCATGTTATTTGGCTGCACAATTTTAGTCAGATCGAGGCCTGGACAAAGCAGAGGTTGTGATTTATCGCAGTGTGTACAGCCATACTAAGGAAAGGTTCACACATTTTCTGCTGCAGATTGTTTAATTTACTATTAGCACATCTGCTGCAGAAAATCCTCAGCAAAATCCACACGTGTGAACCCTAAATAAGGCTGGGTTCACACTACGTTTTTGTAATACAGTTCCCGTATACGTTTTCAATTTGAAAACCGTATGTAACCATATTGAAAACCATATGCATCGACTCTCCATTGAAAACCTTATGCATCCGGTTGTGTCCATTTTGCATCCTATACGGTTTTGTCATGTGTTTTTTTCCTGTACCCAAAATCGTAGCCTACCACATTTTTTGGTCCAGGTAAAAAAATGTATTGAAACGTATACATTTTTTTTTTTTTACATGGGAACCATTGGGAACCATATGTGTGTACGGTTCCCTACGGTTTTCACCATACGGTTTATGACTTTTCACGTTTTTTTTCTTGGAATTTCAATCCAACAAGTGAAACTTTATTCATAATGGAGTGAAAAGTTAAAGACATATAAGTTTTTTTCTTTTCTTAGAAAACGGATGCAACTGGACATCATTTTCCAAACCGTATACGGATTAAAATTTGTACACACGTTTTGATACAGTTTAGTCCGGTTTTGAGGAATCCGTTTTTTTATCAAAAACCTGACACGGGAACTGTATTGCAAAAAGGTGGTGTGAACCCAGCCCAAGGTTGCATTCACACTGTGGTTGGAGCGTACGGCTGCCAGATCCGGCTGGGGGAGGGGCCAAACTCCATTGACTTTAATGAGCCGACCAGAGTCAAACAGTGACTCAGGTCGGCTCATTTCTGGCCCATATCCAGTTTTGTGACCGGACTTAAAACCGCAGTAAACTACGGTTTTAGGTCCAATCACAAAACAGATACGGGGTAAAAATGAGCCGACCGGAGTCACTTTTTGACTCCTGTCAACTCATTAAAGTCAATGGAGTTTGGCACTGGTCCGGCTGGGGTACAGGAGAGCACGGTTTTCCCCTCCCCCAGCCGGATCCGGCAGCCATACGCTCCAACCACGGTGTGAATGCAGCCTTAGTAGGGTTTCCACCTTTCTTGCAAAAAAAATACCGGCTTTACTAATTTGCATAATTAATTATATATGCGTAACATCACAGGATACACATATGCGGGGGGGGGGGGGGAGATTTTGTCCTATTCTGACCCCTATAACTTTATTATT
Organism: Hyla sarda; assembly: GCF_029499605.1. NCBI lineage: Eukaryota > Metazoa > Chordata > Amphibia > Anura > Hylidae > Hyla > Hyla sarda. Next base: position 46,250,373 of record NC_079199.1, on the reverse strand, counting down.
TCTCCTTATACAGGACTGTATGAGGGCTACTTTTTGGGGCCCCGATCTGTAGTTTTTAATAGTACCATTTTTTTTTATGGTACTTTTTAATCGCTTTTTTTTAAATTAAATTCTGGAGTTGCAGTTATTCCCTGATGCCCTAATACAGCCTGTGGCTCAGCAGCTGCCCAAAACGAAAACTACAACTCCATGCATGTTGGATTATATAGTAGTATATAGTATAGGTCAGTGTTAACAAACCAGAGGTGCCTCCAGCTGTTTCAAAACTACAACTCTCAGCATGCCCGGACAGCCACATATTTGTCCCCCGTTCCATGTCCCTCACATTTAATGGCCCCGTTCTGTGTCCTCACATATAATGCTTCCCAAGTTGTAATAATGCCCCTAGTGCTAGAGTGCACCAAACATTTAAAAAAAAAAAACTACAATTTTACTCACCTAATCCGCATGTGAGCCACAGGGATGGGACCACCGGGCAGGCCCAATTACATCATTGCATACAGCCTGTCAGCTGCCCAAAATGAAATCTACAACTCCATGCATGTTGGATTATATAGTAGTATAAAGTATAGGTCAGTGTTAACCAACCAGAGGTGCCTCCAGCTGTTTCAAAACTACAACTCCCAGCATGCCCGGACAGCTGTTGGCTGTCCGGGCATGCTGGGAGTTGTGTTTTGCAACAGCTAGAAGTGCTCTGGTTGGGAAAAACTAGTATAGTATATGGTGCAACATTCCAGGAGTTGGAGCATTGGTTGGATAAATACTGTCTATTGCATTGCCAGTATTTTTAACATATAGTAATAATGCCCCATCCTGTGCCACCACATAATAATAATGCCCCCTGTCTGGGGCCCCCCATATAATTATGCCCCTTGTTCTGTTCTCCCTACATAATAATAATAATGCCCCCGGTCCTGTGCCCCCCATATAATAAGGCCCCTTGTTCTGTTCTCCCTACATAATAATAATAATGCCTCCTGTCCTGTGCCCCCCACATATAATTATGCCCCTTGTTCTGTTCTCCCTACATAATAATAATGCCCCCGGTCCTGTGCCCCCACATATAATTATACCCCTTGTTCTGTTCTCCCTACATTATAATAATGCCCCCGGTCCTGTGCCCCCATATAATAAGGCCCCTTGTTCTGTTCTCCTTACATAATAATAATGCCCCCAGTCCTGTGCCCCCACATATAATTATACCCCTTGTTCTGTTCTCCCTACATAATAATAATGCCACCTGTCCTGTGCCCCCCATATAATTATGCCCCTTGTTCTGTTCTCCCTACATAATAATAATGCCCCCTGTCCTGTGCCCCCACATATAATAATAATTCCCCGTCCTTTTCCCCTACATAATCACAATGGCCCTGCCATGTGCCCATCACATTTAAGGCCCCCAATCTTTTGCCCATCACAAATATTGCCCCGTCATGTGCCCCTCACAAATAATGCCTGTTCTGTGCCCCTCACATATAATGTTCCTGTCATGTGCTCCTCACATATAATGCCCCTGTCCTGTGCCCCTCACTTATAATGCCCCTGTTCTTTGCCCCTCACATATAATGCCCCCATTCATTTCCCCTTACATATCATGCCCCGTTCTGTGCCCCTCACATATTAGTCCCCTGATCTGTGCCCCTCACATATAATGCCCCCATTCATTTCCCCTTACATATCTTGCCCCGCTCTGTGCCCCTCACATATTAGTCCCACGTTCTATGTCCCTCACATATAATGGCCCCGTTCTGTGTCCTCACATATAATGCTTCCCAAGTTGTAATAATGCCCCTAGTGCCATAGTGCACCTAACATTGGCAAGCCCAATTACATCATTGCATACAGCCTGTGGCTCAGCAGCTGCCCAAAATGAAATCTACAACTCCATGCATGTTGGATTATATAGTAGTATAAAGTATAGGTCAGTGTTAACCAACCAGAGGTGCCTCCAGCTGTTTCAAAACTACAACTCCCAGCATGCCCGGACAGCAAACGGCTGCCCGGGCATGCTGGGAGTTGTAGTTTTGCAACAGCTAGAAGTGCTCTGGTTGGGAAACACTAGTATAGTATATGGTGCAACATTCCGGGAGTTGGAGGATTGGTTGGATAAATACTGTCTATTGCATTGCATGGCAAGGTGGCCATAATACCCGGTTCTATGCCAGTGTTTCCCAACCAGTGTGCCTCCAGCGATTGCAAAACTACAACTCCCAGGGCTGTCCGGGCATGCTAGGAGTTGTAGTTTTGCAACTGTTGAAGGTTCACTGGTTGGGCACACTACGACGATTCTGAGGGCAGCTAGGGCAAGAACAGGGTGGACATTTCCCATCCACATAGACAGCAATGTATTCTGTGGTATTCTGTTGAAAAAAAAATGAATATGTTTATTCTTTTGGCAGAGGAATTTAAAGGGGTATTCCGGCCATAGACATCTTGGGGGAGATTTATCAAAAACTGTGCAGAGGAAAAATTGCCCAGTTGCCCATAGCAACCAATCAGATCAGTTCTTTCATTTTGCAGAGGCCTTGTTAAAAATATAAGAAGGGTTCTGATTGGTTGCTATGGGCAACTGGTCAACTTTTCCTCTGCACTGGTTTTGATAAATCTCCCCCCTTATCCCCTATCCAAAGGATAGGGGATAAGATGTCTGATTGTGGGAAGCCCACCGCTGGGACCCCTGCGATCTCCATGCAGCACTTGCTTTCTATGCTGGGCTGCTGCACCAGTCTCGGAAACCTCTATGTTTCTGGGACTGCCGTCACGCCCCCTCGCATAGACATGAATGGAGGGGGCGTGGCTTGACGTCACATCTCCAGTCCCGGAAACACAGAGGTTTCCGAGACTGGAGCAGCAGCCCAGCATAGAATGCGGGTGCTGCACAGAGATCGCAAGGGAGCCCAGCGGCGGGCTTTCCGCAATCAGACATCTTATCCCCTATCCTTTGGATAGGGGATAAGATTCCTATGGTCGGAATACCCCTTTAAGTGGCGGAAAGCTCTGCTGCTGAAATTTCAGCACATTTTCAACAGCAGAGATTCCACTGCTAAAATCTGCTGCGGACAACCCACAGAGATGAACAGTGCACTGATATGTTGCATACCGCACGTGGAAAACTATGAAGGTCTGATTCTCTGAGCCCCAATCTCTATGAAGTGTATTGGCTATAAATTCATGTAGAATTCCATGCAGAAATTCTGGCGTGTGAACATAGCCTAAAATTTTTTCGTGTATGCACCAACCTTGCATCAGCTTCTAATTCAAAATAAAATCTTGTACAACTTTGCTTGGCAAATATGACCTTTATTCCTCAGTAAAGCCGTGTTATTCTTTTGCTAAACACTTATGACAATAGATCTTTGTTTTTGGCAGGAAAAATGGATCAATCTAGCCACAGTCTGGTTCTTCTGCAGCAGCTGAATATGCAGCGAGAGTTTGGATTCCTCTGTGACTGCACAGTAGCCATCGGGGATGTGTATTTTAAAGCACACAGGGCTGTTCTTGCTGCTTTTTCCAACTATTTCAAGATGATCTTCATTCATCAAACCAGGTGCTGAAATGTATTTTATTTGTTTCAAGTTTGCTTTTTTTTTTTTTATTGCTTGCATTCTTCTGCTATTCTCTTCTTCTTCTTTATATCTTCACATAAAACTTTTTATTTTATAGCCCTAGGAAGTCAAACAAACTTGGCATATAAGCATTCGGGGGAGATTTATCAAAACCTGTGCAAAGGAAAAGTTGATCATGCAACCAATCAGATCGCTTCTTTCATTTTGCAGAGACCTTGTTAAAAATGAAAGAAGCAATCTGATTGGTTTTGATAAATCTCCTCCTCATAGTAGGCACAGTATATATCACCCGCTCTAAACTTTTGTTTTGGATGATCTGAGCACCAAATAGTTTAAATAGTTGTTTCCTCAAACTAAGCCCCTCTTAGGCTATGTTCACAAGGCAGAATTTCTGCATGGAATTCTGCATGAAAAATTTGAATTAATTTATAGACAATTACCTTCAATAGAATTCCTGCAGCTGAAATTCTGCTGTGTGAATGGGACAGCAGTGTCACGATGCCGGCTGGCAGGTAGTGGATCCTCTGTGCCAGAGAGGGATTGGCGTGGACCGTGCTAGTGGATCGGTTCTAAGTCACTACTGGTTTTCACCAGAGCCCGCCGCAAAGCGGGATGGTCTTGCTGCGGCGGTAGTGACCAGGTCGTATCCACTAGCAACGGCTCAACCTCTCTGACTGCTGAAGATAGGCGCGGTACAAGGGAGTAGACAGAAGCAAGGTCGGACGTAGCAGAAGGTCGGGGCAGGCAGCAAGGATCGTAGTCGGGGGCAACGGCAGGAGGTCTGGAACACAGGCTAGGAACACACAAGGAAACGCTTTCACTGGCACAATGGCAACAAGATCCGGCGAGGGAGTGAAGGGGAAGTGAAGTATAAATAGGGAGTGCACAGGTGAACACACTAATTGGAACCACTGCGCCAATCAGCGGCGCAGTGGCCCTTTAAATCGCAGAGACCCGGCGCGCGCGCGCCCTAGGGAGCGGGGCCGCGCGCGCCGGGACAGGACAGACGGAGAGCGAGTCAGGTACGGGAGCCGGGGTGCGCATCGCGAGCGGGCGCTACCCGCATCGCGAATCGCATCCCGGCTGGAGACGGTATCGCAGCGCACCGGGTCAGTAGAGCTGCCCGGAGCGCTGCGGTAGCGAGAGAGAAGCGAGCGCTCCGGGGAGGAGCGGGGACCCGGGGCGCTCGGCGTAACAGTACCCCCCCCCTTGGGTCTCCCCCTCTTCTTAGAGCCTGAGAACCTGAGGAGCAGACTTTTGTCTAGGATGTTGTCCTCAGGTTCCCAGGATCTCTCTTCAGGTCCACAGCCCTCCCAATCCACCAAAAAGAACTTTTTTCCTCTGATCGTCTTGGAGGCCAGTATCTCTTTCACCGAGAAGACGTCAGAAGAACCGGAGACAGGAGTGGGAGAAACTAACTTGGGAGAGAAACGGTTGATGATGAGTGGTTTAAGAAGAGAGACATGAAAGGCATTAGGAATACGGAGAGAAGGAGGAAGAAGAAGTTTGTAAGAGACAGGATTAATTTGGCACAAGACTTTGAAAGGACCAAGATAGCGTGGACCCAGTTTGTAACTGGGGACACGAAAGCGGACATATTTAGCGGAGAGCCATACCTTGTCTCCGGGAGCAAAAATGGGGGGAGCTCTTCTTTTCTTATCGGCAAACTTTTTCATGCGAGATGAAGCCTGTAAAAGAGAATCTTGGGTCTCTTTCCATATGATGGAAAGATCACGAGTCACTTCATCTACAGCGGGCAAACCAGAGGGCAAGGGAGTAGGAAGGGGGGGAAGAGGGTGACGGCCGTACACCACGAAAAATGGGGATTTGGAGGAAGATTCAGAGACTCTAAAATTATACGAGAATTCGGCCCATGGTAGAAGATCTGCCCAATCATCCTGGCGGGAGGAAACAAAATGTCGTAAATAATCACCCAAGACCTGGTTAATTCTTTCCACTTGTCCATTGGATTGAGGATGATATGCAGAAGAAAAGTTTAATTTAATCTTAAGTTGTTTACAGAGAGCCCTCCAGAATTTTGACACAAATTGGACGCCTCTATCCGAGACTATCTGTGTAGGCAACCCGTGAAGACGAAAAATGTGTACAAAAAATTGTTTAGCCAACTGAGGCGCTGAAGGAAGACCAGGAAGAGGGATGAAATGTGCCATCTTGGAGAATCGATCAACGACCACCCAAACAACAGTGTTGCCACGGGATGGGGGTAGGTCTGTAATAAAATCCATACCAATCAGAAACCAAGGCTGTTCGGGGACAGGCAGAGGATGAAGAAAACCAGCGGGCTTCTGGCGAGGAGTCTTATCCCGGGCACAGACAGTGCAGGCTCGCACAAAGTCCACGACATCCGTCTCCAGAGTCGGCCACCAATAGAAGCGAGAGATGAGTTGCACAGATTTCTTGATGCCTACATGACCTGCGAGATGGGAGGAGTGACCCCATTTGAGGATTCCGAGGCGTTGGCGTGGAGAGACGAAGGTCTTTCCTGGAGGAGTTTGCCTGATGGAGGCTGGAGAAGTGGAAATCAGGCAGTCAGGAGGAATGATGTGTTGCGGAGAGAGTTCAACTTCCGAGGCATCCGAGGAACGAGAGAGAGCATCGGCCCTAATGTTCTTATCGGCAGGCCGAAAGTGAATTTCAAAATTAAATCGGGCAAAGAACAGAGACCACCTGGCCTGGCGAGGATTCAGCCGTTGGGCAGACTGGAGATAGGAGAGGTTCTTGTGATCGGTGTAAATAATAACTGGAAATCTTGATCCCTCCAGCAGATGCCTCCATTCCTCAAGTGCTAATTTAATGGCTAGAAGCTCTTGATCCCCGATGGAGTAGTTTCTCTCCGCCGGAGAGAAGGTCCTAGAAAAAAACCCACAAGTAACAGCATGCCCGGAAGAATTTTTTTGTAGAAGGACCGCTCCAGCTCCTACAGAGGAGGCATCAACCTCCAATAGGAAGGGTTTAGAAGGGTCAGGTCTGGAGAGCACGGGAGCCGAAGAAAAGGCAGACTTGAGCCGTTTAAAGGCGTCTTCCGCTTGAGGAGGCCAAGACTTGGGATTGGCATTCTTTTTGGTTAAAGCCACGATAGGGGCCACAACGGTAGAAAAATGTGGAATAAATTGCCTGTAATAATTGGCGAACCCCAAAAAACGTTGGATAGCACGGAGTCCGGAGGGGCGTGGCCAATCTAAGACGGCAGAGAGTTTGTCTGGATCCATTTGTAGTCCCTGGCCAGAGACCAAGTATCCTAGGAAAGGAAGAGATTGGCATTCAAACAGACATTTCTCTATCTTGGCATAAAGTTGATTGTCACGAAGTCTCTGAAGAACCATACGGACATGCTGGCGGTGTTCTTCTAGATTGGCAGAAAAAATCAGGATATCGTCCAGATATACAACAACACAGGAGTATAAGAGATCACGAAAAATTTCATTAACAAAGTCTTGGAAGACGGCAGGGGCGTTGCACAGGCCAAAGGGCATGACCAGATACTCAAAGTGTCCATCTCTAGTGTTAAATGCCGTTTTCCATTCATCCCCCTCTCTGATGCGGATGAGATTATAAGCACCTCTTAAGTCCAGTTTAGTAAAGATGTGGGCACCTTGGAGGCGATCAAAGAGTTCAGAGATGAGGGGTAGGGGGTAGCGGTTCTTTACCGTGATTTTATTAAGACCGCGGTAGTCAATGCAAGGACGTAGAGAGCCATCTTTTTTGGACACAAAGAAAAATCCGGCTCCGGCAGGAGAGGAGGATTTACGGATAAAGCCTTTTTTTAAATTTTCCTGGATGTACTCCGACATAGCAAGAGTCTCTGGGGCGGACAAAGGATAGATTCTGCCCCGGGGTGGAGTAGTGCCTGGGAGGAGGTCAATAGGACAATCATAAGGCCTGTGAGGAGGTAGAGTCTCAGCTTGTTTTTTGCAAAAAACATCCGCAAAGTCCATATAGGCCTTAGGGAGACCGGTTACAGGGGGAACCACAGAGTCACGGCAAGGGGTACTGGGAACCGGCTTTAGGCAGTCCTTGAAACAAGAGGGCCCCCAACTCTTGATCTCCCCAGTGGACCAATCCAGGGTTGGGGAATGGAGTTGAAGCCAGGGTAGTCCAAGGAGGATTTCGGAAGTGCAATTGGGGAGGACCAAAAATTCAATCTTCTCGTGATGAGGTCCGATGCACATTAGAAGGGGCTCCGTGCGGAAACGTATGGTACAGTCCAATCTTTCATTGTTTACACAATTGATGTAGAGGGGTCTGGCGAGACTGGTCACTGGGATGTTGAACCTGTTGACGAGAGAGGCCAAAATAAAATTTCCTGCAGATCCGGAATCCAAGAAGGCCATAGTAGAGAAGGATAAGGCAGAGGCAGATATCCGCACAGGCACAGTAAGACGTGGAGAAGCAGAGTAGACATCAAGGACTGTCTCACCTTTGTGCGGAGTCAGCGTACGTCTTTCCAGGCGGGGAGGACGGATAGGACAATCCTTCAGGAAGTGTTCGGTACTGGCACAGTACAGGCAGAGATTCTCCATGCGGCGTCGTGTCCTCTCTTGAGGTGTCAGGCGAGACCGGTCGACCTGCATAGCCTCCACGGCGGGAGGCACAGGAACGGATTGCAGGGGACCAGAGGAGAGAGGAGCCGGGGAGAAAAAACGCCTTGTGCGAACAAAGTCCATATCCTGGCGGAGCTCCTGACGCCTTTCGGAAAAACGCATGTCAATGCGAGTGGCAAGATGGATGAGTTCATGTAGGTTAGCAGGGATTTCTCGTGCGGCCAGAACATCTTTAATGTTGCTGGATAGGCCTTTTTTAAAGGTCGCGCAGAGGGCCTCATTATTCCAGGATAATTCTGAAGCAAGAGTACGGAATTGTACGGCGTACTCGCCAACGGAAGAATTACCCTGGACCAGGTTCAACAGGGCAGTCTCAGCAGAAGAGGCTCGGGCAGGTTCCTCAAAGACACTTCGAATTTCCGAGAAGAAGGAGTGTATAGAGGCAGTGACGGGGTCATTGCGGTCCCAGAGCGGTGTGGCCCATGACAGAGCTTTTCCAGACAGAAGGCTGACTACGAAAGCCACCTTAGACCTTTCAGTAGGAAACTGGTCCGACATCATCTCCAAGTGCAGGGAACATTGGGAAAGAAAGCCACGGCAGAATTTAGAGTCCCCATCAAATTTATCCGGCAAGGATAGTCGTAGGCCAGAAGCGGCCACTCGCTGCGGAGGAGGTGCAGGAGCTGGCGGAGGAGATGATTGCTGAAGCTGTGGTACTAGCTGCTGTAGCATCACGGTCAGTTGAGACAGCTGTTGGCCTTGTTGCGCTATCTGTTGTGACTGCTGGGCGACCACCGTGGTGAGGTCGGCGACAACTGGCAGAGGAACTTCAGCGGGATCCATGGCCGGATCTACTGTCACGATGCCGGCTGGCAGGTAGTGGATCCTCTGTGCCAGAGAGGGATTGGCGTGGACCGTGCTAGTGGATCGGTTCTAAGTCACTACTGGTTTTCACCAGAGCCCGCCGCAAAGCGGGATGGTCTTGCTGCGGCGGTAGTGACCAGGTCGTATCCACTAGCAACGGCTCAACCTCTCTGACTGCTGAAGATAGGCGCGGTACAAGGGAGTAGACAGAAGCAAGGTCGGACGTAGCAGAAGGTCGGGGCAGGCAGCAAGGATCGTAGTCGGGGGCAACGGCAGGAGGTCTGGAACACAGGCTAGGAACACACAAGGAAACGCTTTCACTGGCACAATGGCAACAAGATCCGGCGAGGGAGTGAAGGGGAAGTGAAGTATAAATAGGGAGTGCACAGGTGAACACACTAATTGGAACCACTGCGCCAATCAGCGGCGCAGTGGCCCTTTAAATCGCAGAGACCCGGCGCGCGCGCGCCCTAGGGAGCGGGGCCGCGCGCGCCGGGACAGGACAGACGGAGAGCGAGTCAGGTACGGGAGCCAGGGTGCGCATCGCGAGCGGGCGCTACCCGCATCGCGAATCGCATCCCGGCTGGAGACGGTATCGCAGCGCACCGGGTCAGTAGAGCTGCCCGGAGCGCTGCGGTAGCGAGAGAGAAGCGAGCGCTCCGGGGAGGAGCGGGGACCCGGGGCGCTCGGCGTAACAAGCAGAATCCCATTGAAGTGTATTAGCTATAAATTCGTGCCAAATTTTCATGCAGAATTCCTTGCAGAAATTCTGGCATGTGAACAAAGCCTCGGGGGATGTTCACATGGTGGAATGTATGTGCGGAATTCCACCAGATGATTTCATTGGGATTCTGTTGCACTGTACAATTGGTCCTACAAAAAACAAACCCTTATATGGGTCTGTATATTAAAGGGCAAGGAGGAAAAATGAAAGCGCAAAAACAAAAATTGGCAAGGTGCTTAAGGGGTTAAAGAATAATGGCACATGATTTGGTCCTGATTTTCAGCTTTTCTCGAACTTGAAATTTTAAAGTATGATGGTCTGCTTAGTGATGAATTGTCTACTTTGTGATGAATAGGGATTGTCTGGTTTAGAAGCATGCTGTGAGGTAACAATGTCTGTTTATAGTTTTATCACCATTCTTACCTACTATTAATGTTTTATTTCTCTTGCAGTGAATGCATTAAGATTCAGCCGACTGACATTCAACCAGACATATTCAGCTACCTTTTACATGTCATGTACACAGGGAAGAGCCCTAAACAAAATGTGGATCAGTACCGACTGGAAGAGGGGATGAAATTTCTTCATGCTAATCTCCTCACAACACCTGCCAGTGAGCCAACACAAGTGTTACCTTCAGACACCATACAGTCATCTAACTTGTATGGAATTCAGATATCAACAGCCCAGAAAACAGCAAAGGAAAGTGTTCATATGAGGAAGAACCAACCAAGTGCAACAAGACCTATGCCACAAGGAGAGCATCCACAGCTACAGTTGTCTCTTGCCATTGGGCTAGAAGGTGTCAGTTCTGAACAGCAAGGCTCACATTTTACTGGCCAGATTGGTGCCACAGTACAGTCAATAGAAGACATCCAAAAGAGTGTAAGGTCCATAAAGCAGGAGACCAGTGAACCTGAAGCTATAAGTTCTCCACACCAGTCACTTCCTTCTTCAGAAGAGGTAGAGCCAAATCTTATTACATCTAGCAACAGAGTTTACTCCTGCCATTACTGTGGTGAGCACTTTGAGTCCCGTGTTATATTAAGAGATCACTTACATATTCATGTATCTCAGTCACTTCCATTTGGAGTTCCAACATCCATCTTAGAGAGTGACGACCTTGGAGAAGTCCATCCTATACTTGAAAACATTGAGAATACTGATGCTTGCCGACTTGGGGGCTACCTTCTAAACAGAACTGAGGAGCCACTTCTGAACACAAGCCATGCAGAACAGCTCCAACTCAATCAATTGTCATTTCTCACAAAAGACACAGATCCTATAGAAGTGAACTTCTCATTTCTACGTAAGAGGAAGTTCAATTGTACAGTGTGTGGGCACAGATTTGCCAGAAGGAGCCAGTTGCTGGAGCATGTATACACACATAAACCAAAGTCACACAATCTGAACAAGTACCAGAGAATTGGTAACCAGTTGGAGCAGAACTTACACAGTTACTGTAATAACATTACTGATATCAGCAAGAAAGATTCTGAGCTGCTACTTGAACCTCCTGAGTTCCTTGAAGAAGAGGAACCCACAGATTCACAGGAGAATGTGGAGTCTGTCCTAGTAGAATGAAGAAAAAAGTTAATATATATATATATATATATATATATATATATATTTATTCTGTTTTCTTTGAGGAAATCCTTTAATATTTTCCAGTGCAGGATAGTTTTATTGAAAGAGATAACCTTTTCTTCTGTATGTTGTAATTATGTTATGGGATTGTCCATGATTACATATTACTTTGCACTGTTACACCAAACAAACCAGAACAAATTTGGAATACATTTAAAAAACATGCTTGCTATGGCTTTCCCCAGAGTTTTTTTTTTTTTTTTTATTGCTTCCCAGAATGGCCACTTAATGTGTTCATGGTCATTGTTCACATATGGTCAGTAGCTTAGTCCCACCTCCTGGATTCTTGTTGTGTATGGGCTGTATGAGAAGACCAAGCATTAAGAATCTGAGCACTAGAGGAAGCTTCATCATACCAGCACTGAATGCATTATGTGAATGGTATAAAATGAAATTGTCAGAACATTAAAATATTGTTATGTTTTGTGTAATCTAGCAAAAATGTAATGTTCAACTGTGGGCAAAACCATTGACATTATGCTCATTTCTAGGACAAAGCAAAAATAGAAGCCCCTCAGGTTGATCCCTTAAAAAGGTTTTCCATCAGGATATTATAAATAGAAATCTACTGCTTGGGATCTCGTTCTGTTACCAAGAACAGAGAGCAAGGCCGAGTTCGGAATCTTCAGAATTGGAGATTCTGGGTGCAGCCAGCGTGCACTGAATCAGTTGGCGAGAGGAACGTGCAGACATTGCCGTCCCTATAGACGGAAATGTCTGCAGAGCGGAAATCTTCCAGAACATTGAACAAGTTTCAAGATTTTTTGAGCAGATTCGAGCAAGTGGAATTTCAAAACAGAATTCTGCTTGGAAATTCCATAGTGTGAACCCGGCCTAAGACTCAGTGTGATGTATAACGTTGTTTTTTATTCTTTGGTGTCGGCCGTCTGCAGACTATTTCCAGACTTTGTGGAGTTCACAGAAAAAATCTGCACCCACTAGGTTCTGTTCGCAACTTCTATGCTTTCCTATACAGTAAAAATGTGTGTTCATTCTATTCAAAAGCGAGGCCAAAAGGCATTCCTGTGATCTCTGTTGGCACAATAATGACCTATGGCTACATTTGTCATATGTATTAGTTGTCCTCCCAGCACAAGAACAGAATATGTTCACATAGTGGGTTGAGTCTTATATGCAGATTTCACCCTATGTATTGCAAATGGTTCAATCTTTAGTTATTTATTTCGCACAAATTTTTTTCTGCTACATGTGAATGGTGTGTTTTAAAACTCTATCTAAATATACTGTACTGTAAAGAGCAGTGGATTTTCAGTGTGGAATCTGCACTGTGTGAATTCACGCTAAATGACACTGCAGTGAACAGCTGTTTGTAAGGAGATGTCCATATAGTTCATTGCAATCAAATTTGTCGCTCAGGGACACTGTCACAATATATGTTTGGTTTGGTTTTTATTAATATCACAAGTTATATTTAAAAAAAAATAATGTTTACTACTTTAGCAGTGTGTTAGACTGTGCTTACACTTGTGCTATAGAGTTCACCTGAGCTTTCCATAAGCTTTTTCAGTTATTGTGCTGTTAAGTGCTCTGGATGCTATGGGCTCTGGGTGACTTAGCAAAATTGGATTTCGTCATTGGGGAAAGACTAATGTACTGGTCTTTTTATGTTTGGTCTATTGGTTTGGGTTTTTTATACATTTCGAGCCCTAGCTGTGTGAGTAACTCCTTGGACATGTCATTCCAGAAAGATGAACCTATCCTGGGAATTTACAGTGTAAATGATGGGCTGAAGGGTCCAGCCTGTCATGTCTATAAGTGTGACTACTCGTCTATGTAATGTGATGCACAATATCTGTGAACCTGATCTTATTACTGAAAATATATGCATGATAGTAAGAACATGTATTCCTTGTTTCTGATTAGCAAGTATATGTTAAAACAATATTCCCTGTTAAAGTATTGACGTGTTTGTTATGGTTTGGCATTCTGTGTTAAATCTTAAATAAATTGTGATGGACAATTGAAACAATAGTTGTGGTTGATTTCCCTATATTTCCTTATGTATTATTATGATAGAGACCTTCAACATGTAGCTCTTCAGCTTATCTGTTATTACACCTGCGCTCTCAGAGCATGCTGGCAAAATTTCCTAAAGAGGTTATTACAAGATCAAAAGTTATTCCCTATACACGGGATAGGAGATAACTTTCTAATTGGTGGGGTCTGACACCCACAGATCCTGAGCACAGTTGTCCCCTAGGTAAATAGATTCATTTTCTATGGGGTTTGAGAACATTGCCAAGCACTGAGTTCAGCACTGTTTTGGAGCCACATTGCCATGATCTACGAAGTTCCAGCGGTTAGATCCTCACGATCAGCTAGTTATACCCTATTTTCTAGATAGGGGATAACTTTTGATCTTGTGATAACCCTTTGAAGTACATACTGCTCTGAAGCCTCATGTACACTGTTATAAAAGCTCCAGTTGGTACTGGCTTATAAACTGGCAGTCAATTGTTTGTCTCTGATCCTTAGTGCAGTGCCGTGTTCATGAGAACATATTCTCATAGCAGGAATAACCCAGATACATTTTATTCTATTTCTGTCGCTGCATTTTTAGAGTAGTCCCAGATAGAAGAAAGCCTATTGGGTATTTATAAAAGACTGAAAATTAACAGGATCCAGGTCACCGTCAATTACCCATAGACACTCATTATACTATATTATAATGGTAGGCTATTTATTCAGAATGATTGGGGAGATTATCAAAACCTGTGCAAAGGAAAAATTGACCAGTTGCCCATAGCAACCAATCAGATCGCTTTGACTTTTGAAATGTCTCTGAAAACTAAAAGAAGTGATCTGATTGGTTGCTATGGACAACTTCTCCACTTTTTCTCTGCACAGGTTTTAATAAATCTACCTCGGTTTATGGGTACAACCAGTTATGCAGAAGTGGACAAACCATATGTGCAATAACAGTATAGGCGATGAGTAGTTGATTGGCAGGGTGCCGACACAGAGGAATTCACCAATCAGCTGTTTGGCTCCCGAACTTAGAGGACAGGGCAGAAAGCAGTTTGCTCCGTACTCCATATAGTTTTACTCCTATTGAAGTGAATAGGATGTAAGTGGGTTTTTTATAATGAGTTAGAGAGCAAGGGCCCAAATACCCATGCACAAGGCCCCTCTGTTGTTGTGTGTCAGCCCCTACAGTCATGACTGTCTGTACTGAGGGCAGCATGATATAGTGACAGACTCAATGGGGGAGATTTATCAAACGATTTAGACTGGTTTTTCATGTCTAAATTTGTCGCACAGAAAGTCGCAGTCTAAATATGTGCGACTTTTCTGCGACTTTTGCTGTAGAGGATTTTTAGAACATGATGCATGCAAGTCTATTTTAGACGGAAATGCATTGGAAAATGCATTGGTGCTGAATTTATCAAGTGCGACTTTTGTGCGACAAGTCGCATCTGCCCAAAATACGCTGAAATGTCAGACCATGTTGGAGCAGGTCTAAATGCATTTTAAGCTGTAGACCCTGAAGTCTGAGCACAGAATTTATCAAGGGCTGGGAGACCTTTGATAAATTAGGAGCACAATAGACAGGAGACTACCACATACGCTGGTCTATAAGCATACCCAGAATAGACTAGATTAGTAAATGTCCCCCATTGTTTCCAGCAGTCTGTGGCTTGCGCTGATAAGTAAAGTAGTTAAGAAGCACTTAGGCTGGGTTCACACTCACATCACGCTTAACATTTATGTTTTTTACACTTAAAAACTTATACATTAATGGATGCTAAAAACAGATTCTGTTATATATCATATTGCAACTCAATTGCATCTCTGTAACTTTTAGGCTTTTTCTAACATGTAGTTATGAAGAATGGCACTTAGCAGCATAGATTCCCATGTAAAAAAAAAAATTAAAATGATACTTGGTATATATCTGGTAATGGGGATCTATTGATACATTTACCATACACACCATTATAACGTAGTGATAGAACGGGGTGGCCAAACATGTTCAACATAAGAACCACATTCTATAGATTTCAGATGTTTGGGAGCCACAGGACATGTACATGCATAAAAATTTAGAAATACATGTAGGCTTCTGGTGGCAAAGCAGTGGAGCACTGTGGCGTAGCAGGCCGGACAGAGGAGACAATGGGGGAGATTCATCAAAACTTGTGCTGAGAAAAAGTTGACCAGTTTCCCATAGCAACCAATTAGATAGCTTCTTTTATTTTTGAAAAGACCTCTGAAAAATTAAGAAGCATTCTGATTGGTTGCTATGGGCAGCTGGTCAACTTTTCCTCAGCACAGGTCTTGATTTTACCGGTCCCTACATCTGTAGGTATGTGGGTAAGTTGGAAGGTAGATAATTGGCTAGGTAGGAAGATGGGTGGGTAGGTTGCTAAAAGGGAACTCAGGCAATGCCCAAGCTGTACATACCTCGCTACGCTCCCCAGTAAGTGGCTGAGCGGCAATATGACAGATCAACACCCAGCACCAGGGACAGACGGTTGACCAGGCGGGAGGTGTCGTTCGTGGGGATGGGGGGTTGTTTTGGTTTGTTAATATGTGTTTTTTCTGTTTTGTATGTTAAAAACAAAACGAAAACCTTTTGCATGGCGTCCTGCCACATCTATAGAAACCCGGCAGTGTAACCAGGTATCAGACTTAGAGGATCGGCTTTGGACCGAGTTAGGGGAAATATAATCACCAATAGTTTTAGCCCCTTTAGAAACTATCATACAACCCTTTGCTAGGATCTGGGACAAAATAGGATACTCCTTAAGTAAGTATAAATGTTTTTTTAATTATATTATGGGCAGCATTAACCTGGGGAGAGTATGTAAGGGCTAATACTGGTGTGTCATAATTTGAAATTTTAACCCTGGTGTTGGGGGATAATAAAACAGTTCTAGCCTTATCACTGACAAAACGATTTGCCCCCGACAAGAACCTATTGGGATAACCTTGTTCCCTGAGACGGTGCATCAATTCCACTTTTTGGATATCATATGTCTCCAGATACATGTTATTCCTTTTAAGTCTTGTCATCTCACCAATAGGGAATGCTTTGATAGTGGGCTTTGCGTGGTTACTATCAGCACGTAGTAATGTATTTCCTGAAATCTGTTTTCTATAAGATGTGGATTGGTTATTACAACCAATACATCCTTTGTCTCCTTAACCCCTTCATGACCCAGCCCATTTTCACCTTCATGACCTGGGCATTTTTTGAAAATCTGACCACTGTCACTTTAAACATTAATAACTCTGGAATGCTTTTACTTATCATTCTGATTCCGAGATTTTTTTTCCGTGACATATTCTACTTTATGTTATTGGTAAAATTTCACTGATATTTGCATCCTTTCTTGGTAAAAAATCTAAAAATTTCATGAAAATTTAGAAAATTTAGCATTTTTCTAACTTTGAAAGTCTCTACTTGAAAGGAAAATGGGTATTCCAAATAAATTACATATTGATTCACATATACAATATGTCTACTTTGTGTTTGCATAAAAAAATTGACAAGTTTTTACTTTTGGAAGACACCAGAGGGCTTCAAAGTTCCGCAGCAATTTTCCAATTTTTCTCAAGATTTTCAAAATCGTAATTTTTCAGGGCCCGGTTCAGGTTGGAAGTGGATTTTAAGGGTTTTCATATTAGAAATACCCCATAAATGACCCCATTATAAAAACTGCACCCCCTAAAGTATTCAAAATGACATTCAGTAAGTGTTTTAACCCTTTAGGTGTTTCACAGGAATAGCAGCAAAGTGAAGGAGAAAATTCTAAATCTTCATTTTTTACACTCGCATTTTCTTGTAGACCCAATTTTTGAATTTTTACAAGGGGTAAAAGGAGAGAAATCACCCTAAAATTTGTAACCCAATTTCTCTCGAGTAAGGAAATACCTCATATGCGTATGTAAAGTGTTCGGCGGGCGCAGTAGAGGGCTCAGAAGGGAAGGAGCGACAATGGAATTTTGGAGAGTGAGTTTTTCTGAAAGGGTATTGGGGGGCATGTCCCATTTAGGAAGCCCCTATGGTGCCAGAACAGTGGACCCCCACATGTGACCCCATTTTGGAAACTATACCCCTCATGGAATTTAATAAGGGGTGCAGTGAGCATTTACACCCCACTGGCGTTTGACAGATCTTTGGAACAGTGGGCTGTGCAAATCAAAAATTTTATTTTTCATTTTCACAGACCACTGTTCCAAAAATCTGTCATACACCAGTGGGGTGTAAATTCTCACTGCACCCCTTATTACATTCCGTGAGGGGTGTAGTTTCCAAAATGGGGTCACATATGGATATTTATTGTTTTGCGTTTGTCAGAACTGCTGTAACAATCAGCCACCCCTGTGCAAATCGCCTCAAATGTACATGGTGCACTCTCCCTTCTGGGCCTTGTTGTGCGCCCCCAGAGCACCTTGCGCCCACATATGGGGTATCTCCGTACTCGGGAGAAATTGCATTACAAATTTAGAGGGTCTTTTTTCCCTTTTACCTCTTGTGAAAATGAAAAGTATAGGGCAACACCAGCATGTCAGTGTAAAAAATTAATTTTTTTACACTAACATGCTGGTGTAGACCCCAACTTCACCTTTTCATAAGGGGTTAAAGAAGAAAAAGCCCCCCAAAATTTGTAAGGTAATTTCTCCCGAGTACGGCGATACCCCATATGTGTCCCAAAACTGTTGCCCTGAAATACGACAGGGCTCCAAAGTGAGAGCGCCATGCGCATTTGAGGCCTGAATTAGGGATTTGCATAGGGGTGGACATAGGGGTATTCTATGCCAATGATTCCCAAACAGGGTGCCTCCAGCTGTTGCAAAACTCCCAGCATGCCTGGACAGTCAATGGCTGTCCGGCAATACTGGGAGTTATTATTTTGCAACAGCTGGAGGCTCCGTTTTGGAAACAGTAGCGTACCAGACGTTTTAAAAAATTTTTTTTTGGGGGGGGGGGCTGTGTATGGGTATGTGTATATGTAGTGTTTTTTACTTTTTATTTTAGTTTAGTGTTAGTGTAGTGTTTTTAGGGTACAGTCACATGGGCAGAGGTTCACAGCAAGTTTGCCGCTGGAAGTTTGAGCTGCAGCGCAAAATTTGCGCCATCTCAAACTTGCAGCACTCACTGTAAACCTCCGCCCATGTGAGTGTACCCTGTACATTCACATTGGGGGGAGGGGGCAAACATCCAGCTGTTGCAAACTCCGAGCATGCCCTTTGCCTGTCCGTGCATGCTGGGAGTTGTAGTTTTGCAACAGCTGGAGGCACACTGGTTTGGAAACACTAAGTTAAGTAATAAACTTTCAAGTGTTTTGCAACCAAACTTAGTGTTTCCAAACCAGTGTGCCTCCAGCTGTTGCAAAACTACAACTCCCAGCATGCATGGTCTGTCAGTGCATGCTGGGAGTTATAGTTTTGCAACAATTGCAACAGCTGGAGGCACTGAGGTAGGAAACGGACAATGTTTCCCAACTAGTGTGCCTCCAGTTGTTGCAAAACTACAACTCCCAGCATGCCCAGACTGCCCAGGCATGCTGGAAGTTGTAGTTCGGCAATATCTGAAGGATCATATGTTGCCGAACTACAACTTCCAGCATGCTTGGGCAGTCTGGGCATGCTGGGAGTTGTAGTTTTGCAACATCTGGAGGTCCACAGTTTGGAGACCACTGTATAATGGTCTCCAATCTGTGCTCTTCCAGATGTCAGAGAACTACAACTCCCAGCATGCCTGGACAGACTGAGCATGCTGAGATTTGTAGTTTTGCAACATCTGGAAGAGCACAGATTGGAGACCATTATACAGTGGTCTCCAAACTGAGGACCTCCAGATGTTGCAAAACTACAACTCCCAGCATGCCCAGAAAGCCAAAGGCTGTATGGGCATGCTGGGAGTTGCAGTTTTGAAACTCCCAGAGGCAGCAGTGAGATCGCTTTACGGCGATCTCACTGCTGCCAATGAAGATGCCGCACTGCTGCCGGAAACTCACCGCCGGGACGCAGCGCTGCCGGGACCGCCTGGAGGACGCCACTTGCCGCCGGGACCGCTTGGGACACCGCTCTGACGGGCAAGTGACACCGGGGGACGGGTCAGGGACACTTAGCAGAGCGGTGTGTGTCCCGATCCCCGTGATCCGGACTCACACACCGCGCTGCTATCAGCTAGTCAGATTTGACCAGCTGATAGCAGCGATAGCTAGGGGGGGGGGGGGGTGGGGGATGAAACCCCCCGTGGTCGCACGGTAAAATGGCTGGCTATCAGTGATAGCCACCATCTTTCCGGGCGCTGCGGGATGCCGCGAGTAGCGGCAAAAATGTTCATGACGTACCTGTATGTCATGGGTCGGGAACACCTTGCCACCCATGACGTACAGGTATGTCATAGGTCGGGAAGGGGTTAAAGGGGTATTCCAGGAAAAAACTTTTTTATATATATCAACTGGCTCCAGAAAGTTAAACAGATTTGTAAATTACTTCTATTAAAAAATCTTAATCCTTTCAGTACTTATGAGCTTCTGAAATTAAGGTTGTTCTTTTCTGTCTAAATCCTCTCTGATGACACCTGTCTCGGGAAACGCCCAGTTTAGAAGAGGTTTGCTATGGGGATTTGCTTCTAAAATTCTCTCTAATAACGACCCTCGTGATGACACTAAAGGACACATTGGTGGTGGAGAAATGCCCTTATGTGTTTTAGGTATTCCATATAGTATAGGGGTAATGGGATAGGAAATTAATAGATAGTCTTTTTGGCTTTCAGTAATGGCACCTAAAGCCACTCCCTCAAGGAGATTACTCCTAATGACGGTGTATCCTTTCACTTCCTCCCCTTCCTGTTCATTTTTATTTAAATGTTATCTGAGCTATTTGGGGTTATTTGTGATAAAAAACGGTTGTCCATTCGAAACGTCCAGATGTACTTTCCTGCCAAGCACATTGAATTGCTTTTATGATCTACAATAGAGCTGGAAATATTCATCTACCTTGCTGGATCACCTTCTCTTTTTTTTGTCTTTGAATTGAGCCCCCAACTACACGTTCACAGTGCCATACCGCTTGGATTTATTGACAACATTACTCTCTAATAATAGGCTATGCTGCACTAGGATATGCTGCTTTGTTTGCTATACTGTATTTTCTATCTTTTCATATGCCATCTTCAGGGTCAGGTTTCATAAGTCCTCTTCTGAAAGAATATATGGGCCTATAGGAAAAGTATAGGCCAAGCCTGTCATAGGATTTCAGCCGGACAATGGACTGCACTAGTAAGGGTGATTTTTCAGCCACTTGTATTGAGGTCTGTATTTGCCATTAGGCACCCGTGGGCCTGTGCCTAGGGTAACAGTGTTGAGGGGACAGCACTTCAGTGAATACCGTATTTATCGGGGTATACCACGCACCGGCCTATAACACGCACCCTCATTTTACCAAGGATATTTGGGTAAGAAAAGTTTTTTACCCAAATATCCATGGTAAAATGAGGGTGCGTGTGTGCGCGTGTATACCCCGATACATCCCCAGGAAAGGCAGGGGGACAGAGGCCGTCGCTGCCCGCTTCTCTCCCCTTGCCTTCCCTGGGATCTAGAGCCCTGCTGCCGACCCTTCTCAGCCCCCTGGCTATCGGCGCCGCTGCCCGTTCTGTCCCCCTGACTATCGGTACCGGCGCCAATAGCCAGGGGGAGAGAAGGGGCAGCGGCACCCATTGCCGGCGCCGCTGCCCCGTTGCCTCCCCCCATCCCCGGTGGCATAATTACCTGGGTCGGGTCCGCGCTGCTGCAGGCCTCCGGCGTGCGTCCCCTGCGTCGTTGC
The DNA here is from genome assembly GCF_029499605.1 of Hyla sarda. Classification (NCBI taxonomy): domain Eukaryota; kingdom Metazoa; phylum Chordata; class Amphibia; order Anura; family Hylidae; genus Hyla; species Hyla sarda. Next base: position 46,229,206 of record NC_079199.1, on the reverse strand, counting down.
TATGCACAGCGCGGCGCACTGACGTCATGCACGGCGCGGTGCAGCGCATAGCAATGACGAAGGGGACGCACGCTGGAGGCCTGCAGCAGCGCGGACCCGACCCGACTTTTCCTCTTCACAGGTTTTGATAAATCTCCCCCATTTTGTTCTGGACTTTCACCTGATTTCACCTCATTCTGTGTATAGGGGTAAGATCCATGGAGAATCTGCAACAAAATATGAAAGTAACTATGGTTTTTGCAGCATATTTAAGGCTAAGTTTCCACTTGTTTTTTTTTCTGGCAGTTTTTGGAATATCGGCACTGCAGTTTTTGAGCCAAAGTCAGAAGTGGATCCATAAGGGAGAAGAAGTATAAGTCCTTCCTTTATATGCCCTATTCCTTTTGAATGCACTTCTGGCTTTGGCTCAAAAACTGCAGTGGCAGTACTCCAAAAACTGCCAGAAAAAAAACAAGTGGAAACTTAGCCTAAGACAAATCTGCATAAATTCAGACACTTGTAGAATCATCCTATTAGTCTCAGTGTCTAGGGCAGCACAAGCTGTAAATAAGGCCCTGCTCATACCAAAAACTGTTGGGTGGAAATGACAGATGAGATCTTTAATTGACATTGGCATCCTGTAAGCGGGCATATGCCCAATATTTCACTTTTTTATTTATTTAGCTTTAGAAGGACAAGGTTAAAACTGCGATAATATAATTCTTCCAGCATGAGTTATACCTTTGTATAATGTAATATTTGATGCCACTAGCACTACAGATACCACATGAATCATATCACTATTTGCTAAATATATACATGTGTATTGTTTTATCTTATACACAGTGATGTCACTGATATCATCCATATGTGCATGCCTATGATAAACATTATATCACATGCACTATGTCTAATAATTGTCCATTGTAAGGCTCACTATACCCCTTGTTGCATTGCATAAGGGGTGTAGTTTCCAAAAAGGGGGTCACACGTGGGTATTTATTTTTTTTGCTTTTATGTCAGAACCGCTGTAAAATCAGCCACCCCTGTGCAAATCACCAATCTAGGCCTCAAATGTGCACAGTGCGCTCTGATTCCTGAGCCTTGTTGTGCATCCGCAGAGTATTTTACGCCCACATATGGGGTATTTCCGTACTCAGGAGAAATTGCATTACAAATTATGGGGTCTTTTTTTCCTTTTACCTATTGTGAAAATAAAAAGTATGGGGCAACACCAGCATGTTAGTGTAATTTTTTTTTACACTGGTGTAGCCCCACCTTTTTATTTTCATAAGGGGTAAAAGGAGAAAAAGCCCCCCAAAATTTGTAACACAATTTCTCCGGAGTACGGAGATACCCCATATGTGGCCCTAAACTGTTTCCTTGAAATACTACAGGGCTCTGAAGTGGGAGAGAACCATGCGCATTTGAGGACTAAATTAGAGATTGCATAAGGGTGGACATAGGGGTATTGTCAGGGTCCGGACAAGCGGCTGGTGAGGACACTGGAGGTGGATCCTCTGTGCCAGAGAGGCGATGACGCAGGTCGTACTGGGGAATCGGTTCTAAGCAGTTACTGGTGTTCACCAGAGCCCGCCACAAAGCAGGATGGACTTGCTGCGGCGGTAACTACCAGGTCGTGTTCCCCAGTAGCGACTCGACCTCTCTGGCAGCTGAGACTGGCGCGGTACACAAGGACTAGACAGAGGCGAGGTCAGACATAGCAGAAGGTCAGGGCAGGCAGTGAGGTTCGTAGTCAGGGGCAACAGCAGAAGTTCTGGGTACACAGGCTAGGGAACACACTATAACGCTTTCTCAGGGCACAAGGCAACAAGATCCGGCAGGAACAGGAAGGAGAAGTGGGTTTATATAGTGTAGGGAGGTGATTGAACTGGTTGGACCAGGCACCAATTAGCGGTGCGCTGGCCCTTTAAATCTTAGTAAGCCGGCGCGCGCCCTAGGGAGCGGGGCCGCGCGTGCCGGGACGAGACAGACACCGGAGGAGGAGGGTGAGTAGAACGGGGCGCGATCCGCAAGCGGGCCTGACCCGCCACGCGGATCGCTTCCCCGCCGGCACGAACACAGCAGCGCTCGCGGTCAGAGACCGGAGCGCTGCTGTTAGCAGAACGCTGCGAGCGCTCCGGGGAAGCCGCGGGACCCGGAGCGCTCGGCGTTACAGTACCCCCCCCTTAGGTCTCCCCCTCTTTTTGGAGCCCAGGAACCTATGGATGAGCTCCTTGTCGAGAATATTGTCCTCGGGCTCCCAAGACCTCTCTTCGGGGCCACAATTTTCCCAGTCAACAAGAAAAAATGTTTTACTTCTGACAACCTTGGAGGCGAGGATTTCTTTTACCGAGAAGACGTCAGAGGAGCCAGAGACAGGAGCAGGAACGGTGACCTTGGGGGAAAAGCGGTTAAGAATGAGAGGTTTGAGAAGGGAAACATGAAAGGAGTTAGGAATGCGCAGAGAAGGAGCAAGATGGAGCATGTAGGAGACAGAGTTGATTTGACTTTTGAGTCTAAATGGCCCGAGGTAACGTGGACCCAGCTTGTAGCTAGGGACACGAAACCGAATATATTTGGCAGAGAGCCACACTTGGTCACCAGGGGCAAAGACAGGAGGAGTTCTTCTTATCAGCATGTTTCTTCATTCGAGAAGAGGCCAGTGAGAGCGACTTTTGAGTCTCTTTCCAAATCGAAGAAAAGTCCCGGGTCAATTCATCTACGGTAGGAACTCCAGATGAAGTGGGAATGGGGAGAGGGGGGGGAAGCGGGTGATGGCCATACACCACAAAGAATGGAGACTTGGCGGATGACTCAGAGTTTTTGAAATTGTACGAGAATTCAGCCCAGGGTAACAGGTCGACCCAATCGTCTTGGCGGGAGGAGACAAAATGTCGCAGGTAGTCACCAAGGATTTGGTTCACTCTCTCCACTTGTCCTTTGGACTGTGGGTGGTAGGCGGAGGAAAAATTCAATTTAATCTTCAATTGGGTGCAGAGTGCTCTCCAGAATTTTGAGATGAATTGAACGCCTCTGTCACGATGCCGGCTGGCAGGTAGTGGATCCTCTGTGCCAGAGAGGGATTGGCGTGGACCGTGCTAGTGGATCGGTTCTAAGCCACTACTGGTTTTCACCAGAGCCCGCCGCAAAGCGGGATGGTCTTGCTGCGGCGGTAGTGACCAGGTCGTATCCACTAGCAACGGCTCAACCTCTCTGGCTGCTGAAGATAGGCGCGGTACAAGGGAGTAGACAGAAGCAAGGTCGGACGTAGCAGAAGGTCGGGGCAGGCAGCAAGGATCGTAGTCAGGGGCAACGGCAGGAGGTCTGGAACACAGGCTAGGAACACACAAGGAACGCTTTCACTGGCACAATGGCAACAAGATCCGGCAAGGAAGTGCAGGGGAAGTGAGGTGATATAGGGAAGTGCACAGGTGAAGACACTAATTGGAATCACTGCGCCAATCAGCGGCGCAGTGGCCCTTTAAATCGCAAAGACCCGGCGCGCGCGCGCCCTAGGGAGCGGGGCCGCGCGCGCCGGGACAGGACCGAGGGAGAGCGAGTCAGGTACGGGAGCCGGGGTGCGCATCGCGAGCGGGCGCTACCCGCATCGCGAATCGCATCCCGGCTGGCAGCGGAATCGCAGCGCCCCGGGTCAGTGGATCTGACCGGAGCGCTGCAGCGGGGAGAGTGAAGCGAGCGCTCCGGGGAGGAGCGGGGACCCGGAGCGCTCGGCGTAACAGTACCCCCCCCCTTGGGTCTCCCCCTCTTCTTAGAGCCTGAGAACCTGAGGAGCAGACTTTTGTCTAGAATGTTGTCCTCAGGTTCCCAGGATCTCTCTTCAGGACCACAACCCTCCCAGTCCACTAAAAAAAAAGTTTTCCCTCTGACCTTTTTGGAAGCTAAGATCTCTTTGACAGAGAAGATGTCCGAGGAGCCGGAAACAGGAGTGGGAGGAACAGATTTGGGAGAAAAACGGTTGAGGATGAGTGGTTTGAGAAGAGAGACGTGAAAGGCATTAGGGATACGAAGAGAAGGAGGAAGAAGAAGTTTATAAGAGACAGGATTAATTTGACACAAAATTTTGAAAGGACCAAGATAGCGTGGTCCCAACTTGTAGCTAGGGACACGGAAGCGGACATATTTAGCGGAGAGCCATACCTTGTCTCCAGGGGAAAAAACGGGAGGAGCTCTTCTTTTCTTATCCGCGAACTTCTTCATGCGTGATGAAGCCTGTAAGAGAGAATTTTGGGTCTCTCTCCATATGATGGAAAGGTCACGAGAAATTTCATCCACAGCGGGCAGACCAGAGGGCAAGGGGGTAGGGAGGGGGGGAAGAGGGTGACGGCCGTACACCACGAAAAATGGGGATTTGGAGGAAGATTCAGAGACCCTGAAGTTATACGAGAATTCGGCCCATGGAAGGAGATCTGCCCAGTCATCCTGGCGGGAGGAAACAAAATGTCGCAAATAATCACCCAAGATCTGGTTAATTCTTTCTACTTGTCCATTGGACTGGGGATGATATGCAGAAGAAAAATTTAATTTAATCTTGAGTTGTTTACAGAGAGCCCTCCAGAATTTAGACACGAATTGGACGCCTCTATCCGAGACAATCTGCGTAGGCAACCCGTGAAGACGAAAAATGTGTACAAAAAATTGTTTAGCCAACTGAGGCGCAGAAGGAAGACCAGGAAGAGGGATGAAATGTGCCATTTTGGAGAATCGATCAACGACCACCCAAATAACAGTGTTGCCACGGGAAGGGGGTAAATCAGTAATAAAATCCATACCAATCAGAGACCAAGGCTGTTCGGGGACAGGCAGGGGATGAAGAAAACCAGCGGGCTTCTGGCGAGGAGTCTTATCCCGGGCACAGATAGTGCAGGCTCGCACAAAGTCCACAACATCCGTCTCCAGAGTCGGCCACCAATAGAAGCGGGAGATGAGTTGCAGAGATTTCTTGATGCCCACATGACCTGCGAGATGGGAGGAGTGACCCCATTTGAGGATTCCGAGGCGTCGGCGTGGAGAAACAAAGGTCTTTCCTGGAGGAGTTTGCCTGATGGAGGCAGGAGAAGTGGAGATCAGGCAGTCAGGTCTGGAGAGCACGGGAGCCGAAGAAAAGGCAGACTTGAGTCGTTTAAAGGCGTCTTCTGCTTGAGGAGGCCAAGACTTGGGATCAGCATTTTTTTTGGTTAAAGCCACGATAGGAGCCACAACGGTAGAAAAATGTGGAATAAATTGCCTGTAATAATTGGCGAACCCCAAAAAGCGTTGGATAGCACGGAGTCCGGAGGGGCGTGGCCAATCTAAGACGGCAGAGAGTTTGTCTGGATCCATCTGTAGTCCCTGGCCAGAGACCAAATATCCTAGAAAAGGAAGAGATTGGCATTCAAACAGACATTTCTCAATTTTGGCATAGAGTTGATTGTCACGAAGTCTCTGAAGAACCATACGGACATGCTGGCGGTGTTCTTCTAGATTGGCAGAAAAAATTAGGATATCGTCCAGATATACAACAACACAGGAGTATAACAGATCACGAAAAATTTCATTAACAAAGTCTTGGAAGACGGCAGGGGCGTTGCACAGGCCAAAGGGCATGACCAGATACTCAAAGTGTCCATCTCTGGTGTTAAATGCCGTTTTCCACTCATCCCCCTCTCTGATGCGGATGAGGTTATAGGCGCCTCTTAAGTCCAATTTAGTAAAGATGTGGGCACCTTGGAGGCGATCAAAGAGTTCAGAGATGAGGGGTAAGGGGTAGCGGTTCTTAACCGTGATTTTATTAAGACCGCGGTAGTCAATGCAAGGACGTAGGGAGCCATCTTTTTTGGACACAAAGAAAAAACCGGCTCCGGCAGGAGAGGAGGATTTACGGATAAAGCCCTTTTTTAGATTCTCCTGGACGTATTCAGACATGGCAAGAGTCTCTGGGGCAGAGAGAGGATAAATTCTGCCCCGGGGTGGAGTAGTGCCCGGGAGGAGGTCGATAGGACAATCATAAGGCCTGTGAGGAGGTAGAGTCTCAGCTTGTTTTTTGCAGAAAACATCCGCGAAGTCCATATAGGCCTTAGGGAGACCGGTTACTGGAGGAACCACAGAGTTACGGCAAGGGTTACTGGGAACCGGTTTTAGACAGTTCTTGGAACAAGAGGACCCCCAACTCTTGATCTCCCCAGTGGACCAATCCAGGGTTGGGGAATGAAGTTGAAGCCAGGGAAGTCCAAGGAGAATTTCCGAGGTGCAATTGGGGAGGACCAAAAGTTCAATCCTCTCGTGATGAGATCCGATGCTCATAAGAAGGGGCTCCGTGCGGAAACGTATGGTACAGTCCAATCTTTCATTGTTTACACAATTGATGTAAAGGGGTCTGGCGAGACTGGTCACTGGGATGTTGAACTTGTTGACGAGAGAGGCCAAAATAAAATTTCCTGCAGATCCAGAGTCCAAGAAGGCCACAGTAGAGAAGGAGAAGGCAGAGGCAGACATCCGCACAGGCACAGTAAGACGTGGAGAAGCAGAGTAGACATCAAGGACTGTCTCACCTTTGTGCGGAGTCAGCGTACGTCTTTCCAGGCGGGGAGGACGGATAGGACAATCCCTCAGGAAGTGTTCGGTACTAGCACAGTACAGGCAGAGGTTCTCCATACGGCGTCGTGTCCTCTCTTGAGGTGTCAGGCGAGACCGGTCGACCTGCATAGCCTCCACGGCGGGAGGCACAGGAACAGATTGCAGGGGACCAGAGGAGAGAGGAGCCGAGGAGAAGAAACGCCTCGTGCGAACAGAGTCCATATCTTGGCGGAGTTCCTGACGCCTTTCGGAAAAACGCATGTCAATGCGAGTGGCTAGGTGAATAAGTTCATGTAGATTAGCAGGAATTTCTCGTGCGGCCAGAACATCTTTAATGTTGCTGGATAGGCCTTTTTTAAAGGTCGCGCAGAGGGCCTCATTATTCCAGGATAATTCTGAAGCAAGAGTACGGAATTGTACGGCATACTCGCCAACGGAAGAATTACCCTGGACCAGGTTCAACAGGGCAGTCTCAGCAGAAGAGGCTCGGGCAGGTTCCTCAAAGACACTTCGGATTTCCGAGAAGAAGGAGTGTACAGAGGCAGTGACGGGGTCATTGCGGTCCCAGAGCGGTGTGGCCCAAGACAGGGCTTTTCCAGACAGAAGGCTGACTACGAAAGCCACCTTAGACCTTTCAGTGGGAAACAGGTCCGACATCATCTCCAGATGCAGGGAACATTGGGAAAGAAAGCCACGGCAAAACTTAGAGTCCCCATCAAATTTATCCGGCAAGGATAGGCGTAGACCAGGAGCGGCCACTCGCTGCGGAGGAGGTGCAGGAGCCGGTGGAGGAGATGACTGCTGAAGCTGTGGTAGTAACTGCTGTAGCATAACGGTCAGTTGAGACAGCTGTTGGCCTTGTTGCGCTATCTGTTGTGACTGCTGGGCGACCACCGTGGTAAGGTCAGCGACAACTGGCAGAGGAACTTCAGCGGGATCCATGGCCGGATCTACTGTCACGATGCCGGCTGGCAGGTAGTGGATCCTCTGTGCCAGAGAGGGATTGGCGTGGACCGTGCTAGTGGATCGGTTCTAAGCCACTACTGGTTTTCACCAGAGCCCGCCGCAAAGCGGGATGGTCTTGCTGCGGCGGTAGTGACCAGGTCGTATCCACTAGCAACGGCTCAACCTCTCTGGCTGCTGAAGATAGGCGCGGTACAAGGGAGTAGACAGAAGCAAGGTCGGACGTAGCAGAAGGTCGGGGCAGGCAGCAAGGATCGTAGTCAGGGGCAACGGCAGGAGGTCTGGAACACAGGCTAGGAACACACAAGGAACGCTTTCACTGGCACAATGGCAACAAGATCCGGCAAGGAAGTGCAGGGGAAGTGAGGTGATATAGGGAAGTGCACAGGTGAAGACACTAATTGGAATCACTGCGCCAATCAGCGGCGCAGTGGCCCTTTAAATCGCAAAGACCCGGCGCGCGCGCGCCCTAGGGAGCGGGGCCGCGCGCGCCGGGACAGGACCGAGGGAGAGCGAGTCAGGTACGGGAGCCGGGGTGCGCATCGCGAGCGGGCGCTACCCGCATCGCGAATCGCATCCCGGCTGGCAGCGGAATCGCAGCGCCCCGGGTCAGTGGATCTGACCGGAGCGCTGCAGCGGGGAGAGTGAAGCGAGCGCTCCGGGGAGGAGCGGGGACCCGGAGCGCTCGGCGTAACAGCCTCTATCAGAGACGATATGCGTAGACAGTCCGTGGAGACGAAAAATGTGCAAAAAGAATTGCTTCGCCAACTGTGGCGCAGAAGGCAGACCAGGAAGTGGGACAAAATGAGCCATTTTGGAGAATCGATCAACGACCACCCAAACGACAGTGTTGCCATGGGATACAGGTCCATCGCTATGTGTGACCAAGGCTGTTCGGGCACCGGCAGAGGAAGGAGAAGACCCGCAGGCCTCTGGCGAGGAGTCTTGTCACGTGCACAGACAGTACAGGACCGTACAAACTCAGTCACATCTTTTTCAAAGGCAGGCCACCAATAGTGTCTGGCAATCAACTGAATGGATTTCTTGATTCCAGCGTGACCCGCCAAGTGGGAGGAATGACCCCATTTGAGAGTCCGGAGGTGAAGACGTGGAGGGACATAAGTTTTTCCTGGAGGAACTGGCACCAGAGAAGCAGGAGCAGCAGAGATCAGACACTCAGGAGGGATGATGTGTTGGGGAGAGGCTTTAGCTTCCGTGGCATTGGTGGAACGTGATAGGGCATCCGCCCTGACATTCTTGTCTGCAGGATGAAAATGGATCTGGAAATTGAAGCGGGCAAAAAACAACGACCACCTGACCTGGCGAGGATTTAAGCGCTGGGCGGACTGTAGGTAGGACAGATTTTTGTGGTCAGTGTAGATGGTGATAGGGTGAAGGGATCCTTCCAGGAGATGTCTCCACTCCTCTAGTGCCAACTTAATGGCCAGCAATTCACGGTCACCAATAGCGTAGTTCCTTTCAGGAGGAGAAAAAGTTTTAGAGAAAAAAACGCAAGTGACGTTTTTTCCTTTAGCGTTTTTTTGAAGAAGAACCGCCCCGGCTCCTACCGAAGAGGCGTCTACCTCAAGGAAGAATGGTTTCAGAGGATCGGGCCTAGTCAAGACTGGGGCGGAGGCAAAGGCGGCCTTAAGGCAAGTAAAAGCTTCTTCCGCTTGGGGAGACCAGGATCTCGGATTCGCATCTTTCTTTGTCAGTGCCACAATAGAAGCCACGATAGTGGAGAAGTGGGGGATGAACTGACGGTAGTAATTAGCGAATCCGAGGAAGCGCTGGATAGAGCGAAGTCCCGAGGGGAGTGGCCAATCCAAGACCGCGGAGAGCTTGGATTGGCCACTATAGTCTATGCAGGGGCGTAGTGAGCCATCCTTCTTAGCCATGAAGAAGAACCCTGCTCCGGCAGGCAAGGAAGACTGCCTAATGAAAATCTCTCAAGATTTTCCTGGATGTATTCAGACATGGCCTTGGTCTCTGGAGCGGAGAGAGGATAAATTCTGCCACGGGGTGGTGTGGTACCAGGGAGCAAGTCAATAGGACAGTCGTAGGGTCTATGTGGTGGCAAGACCTCTGCTTGTTTTTTACTAAAGACGTCAGCAAAGTCCTGGTAGGCCTTGGGAAGACCAGGCAGGGGAGTAGCGATGGGGACTTGGCTGATTGGTACAGATTTAAGGCAATGTTTGTGGCAGGAAGCGCCCCAGGACTTAATGTCCCCAGTGGTCCAGTCGAGGGTAGGAGTATGTCGCTGGAGCCAGGGCATGCCAAGTAGAATGTGCGAGGTACAATTTGGCAAAACAAAGAATTCAATTTTTTCTTGGTGGAGTACTCCAACAGTCATGAGTAAGGGTTCTGTGCGGTAACGCACGGTGCAGTCCAGATTCTCTCCGTTTACAGATGAGATGAAGAAGGGTTTGAAGAGATGGGTAACTGGAATATTAAATCTGTTGATGAATGAGGCTTCAATAAAGTTTCCTGCAGAACCAGAGTCCAGGAAGGCCACCGCAGAGAAGGAGGAGTTAGCGGATGGAGAAATCCGCACTGGAATAGTCAGGCGTGGAGAGGAGGAATTCACACCTAGTAAGCCTCTCCCACGTTAACTAGGTGCATGCATTTCTACTGACGCGGAGGACGAATAGGACAGTCTATAAGGAAATGTTCAGTACTGGCACAGTACAAGCACAGATTTCCATTTCTGCGGCGAGTCCTCTCTTCTTGGGTCAGGCGAGACCGGTCCACTTGCATAGCCTCCTCGGCGGGAGGCACAGGGATAGGTTGCAGAGGACTCTGGAAGAGAGGTCCCAAGCGAGGAAACCGTCGGGTGTGAACAAGATCGTTTTCTTGGCGGAGCTCCAAGCGTCTCTCCGTGAAACGCATATCTATGCAGGTGGCCAACTGGATGAGTTCAGGCAAGGTAGCAGGAATTTCTTGTGCGGCCAGAACATCTTTGATGTGACTGGATAAACCTTGAAGGTTGCGCAGAGGGCCTCATTGTTCCACGCTAGCTCTGAGGCGAGGGTGCAAAACTGGATAGCATATTCGCCCACTGAAGAGCTCCCTTGGACGAGATTCAGAAGAGCGGTCTCGGCAGAGGAAGCCCGGGCTGGCTCCTCAAAGATGCTGCGTACTTCGGAAAAGAAGGACTGGACTGAAGCAGTGGCAGGATCGTTGCGGTCCCACAGCGGTGTGGCCCAGAACAAGGCCTTACCAGATAACAAACTGACCACGATAGCCACCTTCGACCGTTCTGTGGGGAACTGGTCCGACATCAATTCAAGGTGCAGGGAACATTGGGACAGAAATCCCCGGCACATCTTAGAGTCCCCATCAAATTTCTCTGGAAGAGACAAGCGGACTCTAGAGGTAGTTGCAGCAACTCGGAGGGGAAGAGAAGCTGGAGCTGGCGGAGAAGATGGTTGACGCTGGGCAGGCAGAAGCTGCTGGAGCATGGCGGTCAACTGCGTCAGCTGTTGCCCTTGTTGGGCGATCTGCTGGGACTGCTGGGCAACAACGGTAGTCAGATCAGCAACACTCCGCATCTCAGCGGGATCCATGGCCGGATCAACTGTCAGGGTCCGGGCTAGCGGCTGGTGAGGACACTGGAGGTGGATCCTCTGTGCCAGAGAGGCAATGACGCGGGTCGTACTGGGGAATCGGTTCTAAACAGTTACTGGTGTTCACCAGAGCCCGCCGCAAAGCGGGATGGACTTGCTGCGGCGGTAACTACCAGGTCGTGTTCCCCAGTAGCGACTCGACCTCTCTGGCAGCTGAGACTGGCGCGGTACAGAAGGACTAGACAGAGGCGAGGTCAGATGTAGCAGAAGGTCAGGGCAGGCAGCAAGGTTTGTAGTCAGGGGCAACAGCAGAAGGTCTCTGTACACAGGCTAGGGAACACACTATAACGCTTTCTCAGGGCACAAGGCAACAAGATCTGGCAGGGACAGGAAGGGGAAGTGGGTTTATATAGTGTAGGGAGTTGATTGAACTGGTTGGACCAGGCACCATTTAGCGGTGCGCTGGCCCTTTAAATCTTAGTAAGCCGACGCGCACGCCGTAGGGAGCGGGGCCGTGTGCGCCGGGACGAGACAGACACCAGAGGAGGAGGGTGAGTAGAACGGGGCGCGATCCGCGAGCGGGCCTGAACCGCCACGCAAATCGCCTCCCCGCCGGCACGAACACAGCAGCGCTCACGGTCAGAGACAGAGACCGGAGCGCTGCTGTTAGCAGAACGCTGCGAGTGCTCCGGGTCCCACGGCTTCCCCGGAGCGCTCGCAGCGTTCTACTAACAGCGTTACAGGTATTCTACACCAGTGATTCCCAAATAGGGTGCATCCAGCTGTTGATAAACTCCCAGCATGCCTGGACAGTCGCTGGCTGTTCGGAAATGCTGGGAGTTGTTGTTTTGCAACAGTTGGAGGCTCCATTTTGGAAGCACTGCCATACGATAGGTTTTTATTAGGGGAGGGACAGTGTAAGGGGGTGTATATGTAGTGTTTTACCCTTTATTTTGTGTTAATGTAGTGTAGTGTAGTTTTTTTAGGGTACATTCACACTGGCGGGGGTTTATGGTGAGTTTCCCTCTAGGAGTTTGCGCTGCGGTGGAAAATTTGCAGCAGCTCAAACTTGAAGCAGGAAACTCACTGTAAACCCGCCCGTGTGAATGTACCCTGTACATGGGGGGCAAACCTCCAGCTGTTGCAAAACTACAACTCCCAGCATGCACTGACGGAGAGTGTATGCTGAGAGTTGTACTTTTGCAAAAGCTGTAGGCACACTGGTTACCTAACTCAGTATTTTCCAAGCAGTGTGCCTCCAGCTGTTGTAAAACTACAACTCCCAGCATGTACTGATCGCCGAAGGGCATGCTGGGAGATTATGTTATGCAACAGCTGGAGGTATGTAACTACAAGTCCCAGAATGCCAAGACAGCTGTTTGGACATGCTTGGAGTTGTAGTTTTGCAAGATCTGTAGGGCCACAGTTTAGAGACTACTGCACAATGATCTCCAAACTGTGGCCCTCCAGATGTTGCAAAACTACAAATCCCAGCATGCCCAGACAGCAAACTGCTGTGTAGGCATGCTGGGAGTTGTAGTTTTACAACATCTGGAGGGCTACAATTTAGAGACCACTGTATAATGGTCTCAACATTTTGTAGCCCTCCAGATGTTGCTAGGCAACTACTCACCGGCTTCTGTATGATCGCCGCACGTCATTGCCGCACCAGGGAGCCGCATCGCCGTCCTCTGCCGCCCGCCGCCATTTGCTGATGGGTAAGTGGACCTCCGGCACCAGTCACCATCGGTTCCCCCGTTCTACCCGGACTACTGTGAGTGGGCAGAACGGGGCAACTGAACTTTAACACCCCCCCCCCCCCCCCCGATCTGCTATTGGTCGGTCTGCTACCTCCCTCCTATCCCTTCAGGGGGATCATGGGTGTTTTCCGGATATCAGCAGTCATCCCAGTTTCCCGTCCGGCGCGCCGCGGCAGGGACCGAAATTCCCACGGGCGTACAGGTACGCCCTTGTTCCTTAAGTACCAGGGCGTCAGGGCTTGCCTGTATGCCCGTGGTCCTTAAGTTGTTGATTCCATTCTAGCATTTGTTTTCTAGTGTTTTTTTTTTCTACAAACGTTGTGCCCCCATCTGTGATCTAATAAATTAACTATAAAGGGAAGTTTTACACATGCCATTCATCTGGAAAAATAATTTTGAGGATAAAATGTTGCAGCCAGATGTTAGCTGAAAGTCAATAGGGAAATATAAAATGCTGAAGCTGCAATGATTTTCTTGAGGTGGCAGTTTTTAGTGATTTTCAGTTTATAGTCTAATACCCTAAACAACAACTACTTGGTATTAAAGGGAAGTAAGCATTAGATTTTACCATATATAACGCTTGGGAACAAGTTATATATGGCAAAATGTTTATCCTCACCATCCCTGGGGGACATTTTTGCCCAAGGGATGGTGAGGATATTAAGTTTATTAGTTATCCATGCCACCCTGCAAGTAGTCCCCTGGGCGGGGAACTGTACTTACCAAGTCCCGTCGCTCCGGCTGTAGTCCATTTTTGGTTTTGATGTTGTTTTATTATATTGTGATTATCTGTTTATTATTTGGATTCCTACCCGTATGGCACTATTAGGCTATGTTCACACTTAGGATTGTCTGCACGGAAAATCTCAGTGCGGAAATTCGGTAGACTGTGATCTCAGCCTTTTTAATCAGCTGTACGGTTATATTCAGCAGCAAGGCACAATTTACTTCACTACACCGGCACAATATACCGGTGCTAGGACTGCACAGCTGTGGGAAAAACTCCACAGGAAAAACCCAACCAAAAACCACACTATTTTGGAAAAATGCTTCAAAAACCGGGGGACCCGGCACTGCTGTGGGTCTGCGCAGCTAGAGCTTGTGTTTCCAACCTCACCCCCTCCATTCAGATCTATGTTGCATCTCCGCCTCTCCTATAGAGATACATGAAGGGGGGGGGGTCGACTCGACCGCAGGGTCATGCTTCGACCAACACTCCTCCTGCACGGGAAGAGCCATGGCAGAGCTGGGGCCCCATACAGGAGATTGCGGGTGGTCCCTGCAGTCGGACCTCCCGCGATCAAAACACTGCAAATAGGGGATAAGTTATATACTGCTGCAGACCTCCATTAAAAGAAATGGACACAATATTTATTAAAGACTTGTGGCATTTTTATCTAGCTGTGCTTACATTACTCCTGATACATTTGCCCAATGTCTTTCTTTTTGTATTTCAAACTCTACGAGAAAACTGTGAAATGTCATTGTTCTTGTGGCAAAGCTTTGTGTGCCAATATTGTCTTCTCGTTCATTTACATGACAATAGGATCGACTTCTGGAACATTTTTTTAGTTACTTGCCTGTCTGTGTAGACATTCATTGTTCTACTGACAAGCAAGAGACCTTCATCAATGTATATAAGCTATTGTTCTCCAGAATAACATTTAAAACACTTCACACAAAAGTGCATTTCCATTTTAAACCAAATTGTGCTGAAGTAAATGGCAAAAGATAAGCTAAGCATTTACATAAATAACCCATTAGCTACAAAAATGTTACTTTACGAAAAAAATATGCTGTGAAATTTCTTTAATCCGGAGTCAGATAATACAAAAAAACTGATAATACAGAAAATCTTGGGATGCCGAGGCACTATGTTTTAGGATATGTTTACACTACAGAATTTCCGAGCTGAGAAATTCTACACAGAAATTCTAGTATACAAGCCTTCCATTGTCTTCAATAAAATTGTGCTGCATCGTGCACACTGCAGAATTTCCACTGCAGAAAATTCTGCCACTAAAAATTCAAATTCCGGACTTTGTGGAAACCTCATGGAAAGACATTGACATCTATGGAGATGACGCATGTTTAAGTAGCCCTAGTGCCAACTGAAAACAGAATCTCCACCTGGAATATCTATTCTGTAGTGTAATTGTAGTCCTATACTGAAACGCTCAGATGTTTCAGAGACATCATAATTAAAAAGAAGAAATAAAGACGCCTAGACCTGGTTAAGAAGTCATGAGAGGCTGTCGCGGTGGCTCCCTGCCCTGCTGGCCTTGAGTGTCAGATCTCTCCCTATACACTTCTAGGAGACACGCATCACGAAGTGGTGAAGATGTATGTTTATTCATTTTATCTTCATTCTCAGGATTAGGGGGGATAGGTGAAAAAGGTATTTTTCTAATATTTTATTTAAGGTCCAGGTCTAATTCATTTTTTTCCCATAAGGTCATATTACACCTTAAATTTTTAAATAATTTAGTAAAATTTTTGAAATACAAAGAGGATATTAAATGCAAAACAAATGAATACAGGATAATTAGGAACATGAGCAAGAAGTTACTTACATTTTGTCTGATTAATTCTTATGCAATATAGTACAGTGGTCCCTCAACATACGATGGTAATCCGTTCCAAATGGACCATCGTTTGTTGAAACCATCGTATGTTGAGGGATCCGTGCAATGTAAAGTATAGGACAGTGCTCTACAACCTGCGGACCTCCAGATATTGCAAAACTACAACACCCAGCATGCCCGGACAGCCAACGGCTGTCCGGGCATGCTGGGAGTTGTAGTTTTGCAACACCTGGAGGTCCGCAGGTTGAAGACCACTGGTATTGGAGGTTATACTCACGTGTCCCCACCGCTCCGGACCGTCATTGTTGCCCTGGATGTCGCCTTCCATCGCTTTCACCGCATCCCCGTGGTGTTCCCGACGCTCCGGCAAGGCCTCTGCTTTCCCGGCATTCTCGCTCTCCGTCGCCGCCATCACATCGCTACGCATGCCGCACCTATTGGATGACGGGACGGTGTGCGCAGCGACGTGATGACGACAATGGAGAGCGCCGACGATGCAGGGGATCCCGAAGAGGACGCACCGGAGCCCCGAGGACAGGTAAGTGATCGTCAGCGGACCACATGGGGCACCGTAAACGGCTATCCGGTGGCAGCTGAAGCAGTCTGCACTGCCTGATAGCCGTTTATGCGATGGCCCCGACATACTAAATCATCGTATGTTGATGCTGACTTCAACATGTGATGGCCTCTGAGAGGCCCTCGTATGTTGAAATGATCATAGGTTGGGGGGTCACTGTATGCAAGTCGACTCTCTTGCCTTTATTCATGCATCAGATGAACAGAAAACAAATGCAGAATGTGCTTCAACAACAGCTTTTCTCACCTGATGAAATTTTATGGTCAGTTCAGTGATCAGGAGAAGCTAACATCTCAGTCTGACACAAATTAATTGGAAAGGGGAGAGAATGTCTACGATCAGAGAAGACGTCACCTGTGAGTCACCAAATGTAATAGTTGTGTATTTTGCCTGTCGCTGCATCTGATCAGTGCCATACACACATGTTTAGTCTGCAGTTGACTGCTTATGTGAGTGCTTGTTGTGTGTGCTTGATTGGAAAAGATGGGGGGGGGGGGGCACCAAATTACTCTGTCCCATCCCTGATTGTAGCCAGATATATAATAGGAAAAAAAAAAAGAAGAAAAATAAATATATATATACCAACGGCAAATGGAGCTGCTCTGTGTCTTCAGGCCTGCAGTCTATAACACATGTATGAATAATTGCTTCACAAATGACACAGACTATTCTAAGAATTTATTTAGTGTTGTAGCCTCTTTAAGGCAATCAAAAAATACATGTATTTCTCAATGTATTACAAAAATGCAATTTAGCTGCATCATGGGAACACAGCCTTAGTGTTCTCTTACATGAGTGTCCACTGATGTGACGCACGCCATTTATCACTTATTGTGGGCTGCCCCTGGACTTGCTATTATTTGAAGGTGCAAGTCCTGATATAGCCTTAAATTAGAGGTAAATCTAGCTGTGACAAATAACACTCATGTAACATCAGCCTCACTTCTTCTCCCTGCACTGTGAATGTTTACTCAGTGTGCTCAAAAAACACAAGAATGATACAACTGTTTATGTGTTACCGTATATACTCGAGTATAAGCCGACCCGAATATAAGCCGAGGCCCCTAATTTCACCTCAAAATCCCAGGAAAAGTTATTGACTCGAGTATAAGCCTAGGGTGGGAAATACATCATCCCCCCCTGTCATCATCCAGACCCCCGTCATTAACACCCTCATCATCATCACCCTGTCATCATCCCCCCTTCATCATCACCGCCTGTCATCATCCCCCCTTCATCATCACCGCCTGTCATCATCCCACACACCCGTTTCATCATCCCCTTGTCATCATCCCACACCCCCCTTCATCATCCCCTTGTCATCATCCCACACCCCCCCTTCATTATCCCCTTGTCATCATCCCCACCCCCCTTCATCATCCTCTTGTCATCATCCTCTTGTGAATTCTCCGCCCTCAGTGGTCTTCAACCTGCGGACCTCCAGAGGTTTCAAAACTACAACTCCCAGCAAGCCCGGGCAGCCATCGGCTGTCCGGGCTTGCTGGGAGTTGTAGTTTTGAAACCTCTGGAGTTTCGCAGGTTGAAGACCACTGCGGCCTTCGACATCATCCAGCCCCCTCTCACCCCCTTTAGTTCTGTACTCACCTCCGCTCGGCGCTGGTCTGGTGCTGCAGGACTGTCCGGTGGGGAGGTCGTCCGGTGGGATAGTGGTTCCGGGCTGCTATCTTCACCTGGGGGGCCTCTTCTCCGCGCTTAGGGCCCGGAATAGAGGCATTGCCTTGACGAAGACGCAGAGGGACGTTGGTAATGAACGTACCTCTGCGTCGTCGTCAAGGCAACATGACTATTCCGGGGCCGGGCCCGAAGCGCGGAGAAGAGGCCCCCCCGGTGAAGATGGCAGCCCGGAACCACTATCCCACCGGACGACCTCCCCACCGGACAGTCCTGCAGCACCGGACCAGCGCCGAGCGGAGGTGAGTACAGAACTAAAGGGGGTGAGAGGGGTCTGGATGATGTCGAAGGCCGCAGTGGTCTTCAACCTGCAGACCTCCAGAGGATTCAAAACTACAACTCCCAGCAAGCCCGGACAGCCGATGGCTGCCCGGGCTTGCTGGGAGTTGTAGTTTTGAAACCTCTGGAGGTCCGCAGGTTGAAGACCACTGAGGGCGGAGAGTTCACTCGAGTATAAGCTGAGGGGGGTGTTTTAAGCACGAAAAATCGTGCTGAAAAACTCGGCTTATACTCGAGTATATACGGTATTAGTTTAATAGATTGCATTTGTCTATTATTGTGACTTCAACAACAATCAGACCACATTTTTATTAGTAGTCAATGCCAAATCAATACAGAAATCAGGTAACTCCAGAGGATTCACTTATGTTTTCTTACATCTGTATCACTGTACAACTTGGCAGTTTTGCTGCATGGGAAATGAAGAAAAAAAATAAGAATATGTGTGGCTCATGTGTCCTCAGTATTATATTAAGTTGTGTAACATTTATGGCATGTAATTAGAGATTCAATAGATCCTTTAAGAGGACAATAGAAAGGGGTTATATTTGGTTCTTATTGTTCTGGAAATTAATATGTCTTGAATTATGTATTGTGTAGCACTTATGACCTTCACAGCTGAAGAAACATGGCCAGTTTAGAAAAAAAAAAAAGCTAGTGCAGAGAAAGACAAGGTGCATTTCTAAAAGTAGCTGTAAATTTACCAATAAATTGTAAAAAAAAAGTAATTGTTGGTTTGTATTGCAACAGGAATATATATATTTTTTACATGACATAATTATTAACAGATACCTTTTGTGTTGAGGCCACAATTGTTCCTTCCAGGTACAGTACATTGAGCCAATGGTCTTTATTCACTGCTTATATTTTGTCTCTGAATTTCCTTTGTGGATTTGTGCCATTCAAAATGATCAGGAATCAGCACTTATGTCTGCAGAAATGTGTGTCACTCCATTGACTAACTCTAGTTCCCTGGCAGATTTCACCGAAAGATTAAAGAAGAACTCCGGTGAAAGTAAACTTATCCCCTATCCACAGGATATGGGATAAGTAGCTGATCGCTGGGGGTAAGACCACTGGGACCTCCTGCGATCTCCGGTACAGGACCCTGGCTCTCTCGGTGAGGAGCAAGTGCCTTCTACCAGTAGACGGCACACGCTTCATACATTTCCATGGGAGCGGCGATGATGTTGTACTCGGGTCTCTTCAGTGCTCGCATATAAATGAATGGAGCGTGTGCTGCCTGCACCTCACACTCCTCAATGAGTGCTAGGTCCCATCACGGTGATTGGGGGGGACCCAGCGCTCAGACCCCCGTGATTAGCTGCTAGGTTTATTTTTGCCAGATTTCTCCTTTAAACATGTTTAAAGGAAGTCTGCCATCAATGTCACCTGAACTAACCTGTTGGTACAGACAAGTAGTGCAGGTGACACTGATGACAACCATACTTACCTGGTCCCGTTCCGTTCACTGGTTCTCCCGCTATCTTCCCTGGGGCAGCTATTCTGGGGCTGACTTACAGCATGGGCGGGGCTTTCTTACGTCAACACTGCTGCTTCTCTGCTGGGTCCCGCTGCTAGCAAACAGCAGCGGTGACGTCAGGAAGCTCTGCCCATGCTCCAAGTTGGCCCAGAATGGAAGATACCAAGGAAGATAGCGGGAGAACCAAAGCTCAGAATGGACCCAGGTAAGTATGGTTGTCATCAGTGTCACCTGCACTACCTGTCTGTACCAACAGGTTAGTGCAGGTGATACTGATGACAATTTTCCTGCTGCTTGAATTCAATTCCTCGCCAAAAGTTCCATCGCAGAATTCAACTGCCTTAAAAGAGTAGCGGAATTCCCATTGAGAATGATGGGAGGCTGTTGCAAGCGGAATTTCATGGAAATCCTGTGTGGATGTAAATCCTCTAAGGCTGTAAATTGCAATTTTACTGTAGGCTGTAAAATGAGATGACTTCTAGACTAGACTATTGTGCTGACATCTATTGGTCAGTGTTAGCAGTGCCAGCAGTTTCTGCCTTGCAGAACAATCCCATTGACTACAATGGGTTTTCTTTGTTCACACAGATGTGAATAGAGCCTAAGAAATGTTTCCTACACTAACAATATGGTATTGCAGGTCCGTCTCATATAGGAAAGTGGAACTGAACTACATTGCCAGTCACAGCCCATGGATGACAAGAGAGGCACTGCTTCAGCCATGTCTTCCTAATTTCATACACCCCTTTTTACATCCCTTCATTCCCCCTCTCCTCCTTTCCCTATTCAGAACACACGAATGATCGGCTTAAATGAGTGTTCGTGTTCCTGCTATCTTATGTGTATAGCATATGTAAAACATTTTTAGGCTCACCTTAGCTATAAGCAAAATAGAACCTTGATCTAATGAATTTACAGCATGTGATAATAAAGATAACGCCTAACTAACAATCCCAGTTCTGCTACTCCACTTTAGGGGGCACTCTTCTAATTTACTTCCTGTGTGGGATATGACATGATAAGGGGACATACAGTATGGGGGACCAGTATGGGGGAATTTATAATTATGTTTGGAGTCTATTTTTGCCGCAATGGTTTGGCGCAGTCATTTTCTGCAGCAAAAGTGTGTGACTTTTCATATAGAAGATTTCTAAAGCTGTTGACTATATGGTTGTGTTTGGTTAGGAATTTTTGCATTTACTATGTGCAACTTTTTAAAAAGTCGCATTTTGCTAATGCAACTGGCCTCCAAATGTCGCAAATCCATGCCACCTTCAACCACATTTAATCCATGTCTGTGCTGAATTCTGCTGAAAAAGTCTGCTGCAGAATTCCACAAAATTGAATGGCTATTATCTTCAATGGGGATTCCACTGTCCCATTCACATAGCGGAATTTCTGTGGCGGACATTCTGTCGTGGAAATTCCTGATTTTGCTAAATTATTTTTTCTAAATTATTAGACATGTCTTTCAATTTCCCCCTAAAATGAAAGCCCAATACACTTCTATGGAATTCCGCACTCCCATTGACACTTTGGAAATCCCACAAGTGGGATTTCTGAGGTGTCAACAGAAGTAAGGAATCCCATAGAAGTGTATTAGGCTTTCATTTCAGGCGGAATTCCGCCAGCGGAAATTCCGCCCATGTGAATAGACCCTTAGGGCTGTGTTTGTGTTTGTCACTGCAGGATACTCCTATGGACTCTGCCCTAATCCTTGCCAGTTTAGGCGTCTGCCCCCTACGAATCCTACGGCAGTTCAAAATGTGAGCCCTTGTTATTTACAGTCCTAACAGATGCATGGAAACTGGGCCTTTATTATACATTTTGGGTGATGAATAGACTACCACCAGTGGGTACACTCTCCTTGAGAACGAGGACAGATGTACCAGATACAATGGTACATGATTTAGTGTGTGATTTAGTTTTTTTGTTTTTGCATCTTTTTTTGCGTGACTCCGCCAGGTTTATTAAATGGTCGCAGGGCATTTGATAAATTTTGGGAAGGTTACACATTTTCTGAAATTTCACTTTTCACATACACCAAAAAGCTACGCTAGGTCTGGGCTGGTGTAGAATTGCGACTTTTTGGTGGGTTTTGCAACTTTTTTGCGAAAGTCGCAGTTGATAAATTCATTACCAAGACAATCCCTTTCATGCTCATGACAGCCCTTTTAGCAAAATTTTGTATCTGGCAGTTAGGTTGGCACTATGTATACAACACGATTATACAGTATAAGAGCATTTTCTTGAGGGACATTCCTGCAGAATTTCTGCAACCTGTACATTGAATGGGATTTAAAAATATATTTTCCCTGCACTGTGGAAATTGACCTGCAGTGTGGATTTCAGACCCTCAGTATGTTCATTTTGGTGTTTTAAACATGAATTTACTGGATTAAATATATTGACTTAGATGGGACTGTAAAATCCCTTAAAATGTACCTGTCACCAACAAAAACTTTTGATATAATGTAGATAATACCATTATATGTATTTTTGTAATATACATTGATTAAAAAATGTGTATATTTTTAGGTAAAAATATACTGTCTTTGCAGCTATTGCCTGTGTGTGTCTATGAGGAGTCCAAATACACGAAGTGAGGTCAGGACAAGCAGGGCTCTGTGCAGACTTCTGGATTGTCAATCATCCTTATGTGTGAGCCGTGGGGATGTCACAGAGCTTCAGTGCAAAGAGCCCTGCATGTCCTAAGTGCAAAGAGCCCTGCTTGTCCACCCTCATTCCTGTATTTGGACTCCTCATAGAGACACACAAACAATAGCTGTAGGGACAAAAATATACACATTTTTTAACCAATGTATATTACAAACACACATATAATGATATTGTCTACATTATGTAAAAAGTTTTTGTTGACGACAGGTACACTTTAATATATCTGCACTGTTCCTTATTTTGCTTCAGAAGCACTGCATTTTAAATACTTAGGGGAAGATTTATCAAAACCTGTCCAAAGGAAAAGTTGCTGAGTTGCCCATAGCAACCAATCAGATCGCTTCTTTCATTTTTGAAAAGGCCTCTGAAAAATGAAAGAAGCGAGCTGATTGGCTGTTATGGGCAGCTGGTCAACTTTTCCTCTGGGCAGGTTTTGCTAAATCTCCCCCCTTAGTTTTTTGGGGGGGTATAGTTTACATAAGGAAATCCATACAATGCAATTTTAGTGTGGAAATGCTATGTATTTTCCACTGTTCTGCATGTGGCTGTATCTTATTTTTTGAATGTATGAAATATTCAGTAAATAGGTATTGAAATGGCTTAATATACTGTGAGGCATTTTGATGAAGCATTATATCAACATCACTATTTCCGTAACAACATTATGTACAACTTAAGCCTTTTTTTTTGGGGGGGGGGGGGGGGCTTTGTGTGCTTGTCCCTATTTACTTTGGGTGGTAAAATCTGTAGAACAGATTCATCCACTTTATGGTGGTATGATATAGTCACTATTGTGGTAATATTTGGTCTTAGTGTAGAGTTTCTATGTAATCTTTATATAGTGGTATTCTTTGATCGCTGTATTTTGTAGAACTATAGCAGCGTTGGTGCAAGGATTTTTGCCACCCTAGGCAAAAGCTAATTTTGCCACCCCTTGACTCCGCTCATTGACACACCCCACCTTACTACTAGGGTGACACACTGTAACATGCCCCCTCCTCACGTAATTAGCATGCTACTGGGGTGACACACTGGTGGTGGAGGGGCGGTGACGCAGTTGTGATGTCATGAGGCAGGAGCCGCAGGACGTGAGCGATCATGCCTGTCTGCCTCGGAGGAGCACGGCACCGCCGCTGAAATCAGTACTCCTATGAAGTAGAGAGACATGATCGCTTAGGAGCGCCATCACTGATTATCACCATACATATCACCTTCATACTGTGACTAACCAAATCCTGTATACTGAGATCAATATTACCAATAAAACTAGTATACAGGGAGGAATATTAACACCATTAATATTACCATCATACTGTTACTGACCAAATCCTGTATACTGAGACCTATATACCAATAATACTAGTATACAGGTAGGAATATTATATCCATACTTATTACCATAATACTGTTACTGACCAAATCCTGTATACTGACCAATATTACCAATAATACCAGTATACAAGGAGGAATATTATCACCATACATTTTACCATCATTGGGGAAGAGTAGTTAGACCCCCCCACCCCCCACCCCCATTAAGTAGATAGGTCAGTCCTATAGGTAGATAGTATGATAGCCAGGTATGTAGGTAGGTAGTCTGGTAGCCTGCTAGACCCTCTTCCTCCTCCCCTTTGTGCCAGGTTAAAATAAAAGTGAAAAAACAAAACAAAGTCAGATATCCCCTATCCAAGGCAGCAATCCTAACAGAAGGGCTGCGTCCATCCAAGTAAAGATGGTGGTGAGGTGGTATGGGTACGCCCTTTCCATCTGGGACTTAACGCACCAGTACCTCCTCACTGTCATCTTTACTATGGAGATGGAGCAGATGCCAGTGATTGCGGTGCATCTGTAACTTCTAAGACAGTGTTTCCCAACCAAAGTGCCACAAGCTGTTGCAAAACTACAACTCTCAGCATGCCCAGACAGCCATTGAGCCTCTGGTCATGTTGGGAGTTGTAGTTTTGCTACATCTGGTACCCTGGTTGGGGAACACTGCCTTAGAACTTACAGACAAAGTAAAAATGGTGGTGAGGAGGTATAGGTTTGTAGTACTTTACGCACCACGTACCTGTACCTCCTCACAGCCATCTTTGCTGTGTCTGTAACTTCTAAGGCAGTGTTCCCCAACCAATATGCCTCAAGCTGTTGAAAAACTACAACTCTCGGCATGCCCTTTGGCTATCTGGGCAAGTTGGGAGTTGTAGTTTTGGTACATCTGGAGGCACCCTGGTTGGGAATCACTGCCTTAGAAGTTACAGACGGAGTAAAGATGGTGGTGAGGAGGCACAGGTACACCCTGGTGCGTAAATTACCATGTACCTATACCTCCTCACCGCCATCTTTTCTCCTTCTGTAACTTCTGAGGCAGTGTTCCCCAACAAGTGGGCCTCCAGACTTAGTAAAAAACTACAACTCCCAGCATGCCCAGACAGCCTCTGGCTGTCTGTGCATGCTGGGAGTTGTAGTTTTGATACATCTGGAGGCCCACTGGATGGAGAACACTGGCTCAGAAGTTACAGTAGGAGTGAGAAGGTGGTGACACCAGGAGCAATGCTGCTGCAGGGAGATACCTAGTGTCCTGATGGTGTGATGCCTGGAGACCTGGTGTCCTGCATGCTGCTGTTGCCACCAGTGGGCCCAGGGGTTTAGGTAAGTTTGTGCCTGTGCCGTGGTGCTCCATAGGGTAAAACCAACCTACACCAGGTGTCGAATCATGGCAAGAAAACCGCTCACCCCGGGAGGTTGTGTAAGTTCATACACAACAATGGTATAGGCATGAAGTAATAGGTAGTCGTCTGCTGCCCTCCGGCTAGGATAATAAGGAAAATGAACCGAGGAAGACTTCAATTGATACAGCCGGCTCACCGCGGCACTGACGAACCCAGATATTTTGCCTATAGGCAGAGCCAGCCCTGAACTATAGTATTCTATACCAGTGTTGGGCAGAGGTGTAAATTCATAATTATACAACCTTTATTGGCCTACTGGGAGAATATCCAGGACCCAGTGCAGAGTGAGCTGTAAATATGGCTCCTCTCTGGAGGGTAATTAAAGTGTGATAATTTAAAGAATAAGTACAACTGTTATAAATGACATGTTACAGTTTATAAAAGCAACTTTTTCATTTTACTTAAATAAACATTTTAATAAAAGCAATATATAATAATACATTATACTGGAGGCAGGACAGCTATGGCGGAAACATTTCAAACTGATAGGTACAAACACCATCAACTTATAATTGATTAGAACCTTCACATTCTTTGGAGTTTCGATTACTCCAGAGAATATTTTTCCACTAAGCTGCATTTCAGAATGTTGATTCATCTTTAAAGGCACAGAATTTAACATCATAGTGGAGATCTGTATTTTTTAAAACATCTTTTTTAAATATAGAATCTTCCAGAGTCCTTGCCCGGAACATGATTAAGGAAAGTATCCTCTTCAATCAACTTTTGTATGGATGACTCAATAACTTTATTGACAAGAGAAGCAGCTGTAGATATGAGAAGCATTTCATACACATCTGAAGGTGTATCAACTTTGATGGAAACTTCAGTGATACTGATCAAAGGGACTTTTAAGTCACCTGGACAGTCTCTAAGGGAGTCTTTAATGTTCCTACTTTGGGATTCAGTCTTAGGTTGGACCTCATCACTTATAATTAAGTTCTCCTTTAGTTTAGGCCTATTGGTTTCTTGAATATTTTGTATATTTTTGGAATCCCTACTTGACAGCTTCTGTGTGTCTTCTGACTTTGGATCTATGCTTGTCTGTAAACCACTTTCAAGATTGCTACTGATTTTGCCATTTTCTATATCTAAAGACTTCTGAAGTTTATACTTAGCAGCCAAAGCCTTGTCACTTCTATCACAGTCAGGTCCTGAATCCGTTCCACTGGTATCTGTGGATTTGATTGTACAAAGAGTGTCTTCAGAAGGCAATGGGATATTTGTGGATCTTTTCCCTCTTGAAAAGTTCATGCATGGAATCCTTATGTTGGAGAATGTTTTCTTCTTTGAAATCTCCTGAATGGAAGCATTGCCTGTGTTGGTTTCATTGTGTCTTCCACTCAACTGGGATTGTCTTTTTACTGAAGATCGTAACTTTCGTCTTCGAGTTACCAGACTTCTTAAAGTTGCCCAAGTTTTTCTTTTTGTCTGATCTTGTTCAGAACAGTCATCATTGTTGTCCTCAAAACAACTGTTGTCCTCTTGTAGAGTTGAGCCTGTTAATGTTTTATGATCTGATCTGTACTCATCATTCGAATCTGAAGACTTTCGACGAGCTTTACTTCTTTTTTTGAAGCATATTTTAAGTGGCTTGTGGGAATGACGCCCTTTTTTGTGCCGTTTCTTTGTGGACCTCTTCAAAATTCCAGACTCACTCTTGTCTGGATTAAGCTCGCTTGGGCTCTTGGTTTCTAAGGCGAAAGTGCCATCCTCTAGTTTGCGGAAGCTAAATTTTGACTCTTTATTAGTAGTTAGGCTGTAGTTTTCCATAATCGATGAGGTACAAGTAAACTCATTAGAGACTTCTTCCAAACCAAGAACCTCACCTTTTTTTGCCCCTATGTTAGCACTTTTCTTGTCACTTTCATTGAAGTCCTTGGGTTTAATACACAGATTGCTTCGACTTGGCTTCCTTTTGTTTCTACCTTTTCGGAGGAATCCCATAGAGGAATAGCCTCTAAAGTATTTGCTAACTTGGTCATTTTCTCCCAGTTGTGACAAAGGTTCATCAGAACAGACCACTTTACATTCTGACATGTTAATATATATATATATGTAGTACCAAAAGATTTATATCAACTGTGAGTGTTTTTTATTGTTTACTTTGTTGCATGCCTTTGCTTGCTTCCATTTCAAGTCTGGTATATTTTAACATGAGAAACACCTGTAGACAGAGAAAAAAAATCAAGTAAAAATCCAGGTAGAATTAAAAGTTGTATTTTACCTTGTCAGTAATTAAAGGTTCTTTATACATAAAAAAAGAAACTGCTGAAAACAATCAAAATATTGACACATCTAAGTTTATAATTAGTATTACCTAAAATAGCTGTTTTTTTTTTAAAGCGTACCTATCACTAAACTGTCCCTAATTCACCCCCCCCCCCATCTGTCCCTGACTCTTCCTGGTCTTCCTTTAAAACACAATTGTCCTACCTTAATCTGTCCCTGTATGGCTGCTCATCTCAACTGTCTGTGAGATACGAAGGGGGAGTGGCCCGGCAGGTGTGACATTAGCTGATGCCTGTCTGGGCTCACTTCTGCCCTCCTCCTCTCTCTAAAGCACCTGTATCTCTCCCGCTCTAAATTACTTCTCTCTAGAAGACCTAGATCAGACTAGCAGAAAGGCAGACCCGATGCTTCGGTGCAGCAGAGCTGCGCTACACTGACTTCTGGCCAGCGCATGTCAGCTCTCCTAAGGGGGCGTAGCTGGCTGACACAGCCGGACAGTCAGGAGTGTGCTCTGCTGTGCTGCGGGTGCATCGCTCACTCTTGCCTGTCTGATTGACAGGCAGGAAGCTGCGCTTGTCAGTGTTCCCAGTATTGAGATTTCTGACTCATGCCAGGCCGGCATGAGTCCGAAATCTCAGAGACATGCGTGTAGGGAGACCCCTAGTGGTCATATTTTACATTAAAAAATAAAGATATAAATAAACATTTTTTCAAATTACATATAATTTGAAAGTTGTTAGGGAGAGCTTAATGAATGACATATCAAAAGATTTTTTGATGACAGGTACCCTTTAATTGGCTGGGATCCTGTAACTTACACAAAAACATTTGCCATGTGAAATCCTCATGAGAATGCAATCTGTTATTTCACAAGGTCTAGATATGGATAAAGATCAAATTCAGCCATTGACTAAAGAGTATCCAACACAAACACACTACATGAGATACATAGCACATAAAAGTCATGATGCAAAAACTGTAGCTCCCTATGCCCAACATAAATGATGAGTGTCTGATTGCTGGCTACCTTGCTGCTGGGACTCCCACTGATTGGGTATGAGGGTGTTGTGTCACCCAACATTCATACTGCCACTGTATTCAGCTCTAAAGCCTACCACAGATAGTTCCATAAAGTTGAATGAAGCAGCACCATGCATGTCAAATTACCATTTAAATTAAATGCGGAATTAAGTACCCCAATTCTGCTGCTTGTTGGGGGGGGGGTCTAACAGTAATCAGAACTCATTGTCTATCCTGTAGGTGATAAATGTTGCTGAGAAAACCTGTTTAAGTAGAAAAAAATTGACATTTGGAAGACAGCAGCCAAATACTGGTTTCAGGGGTCATGTGCAGAATGTATGGTAATGTCAGAGGGGCACCTCAGCAGGGTTATCATAGTTTAAAGGTGGACTCAAGCCTTAGAGAGTGACTCTTACCAATCGTAGCCATAGAGGGATAAATATAGTTGCTTAATTTCTCATCCATTAGAGGGATTTATCCAGAGAGCTTACTTTCTTGCGTCATGTCTTTAAGTATTATAGATGATCTGTGCAGTGTGAAGACGATGCTTGTGCTGCAGTATTTCATTGTACAATTTGACGTCAGCTAATATTGGTAAAAGCATAGGGAGCAGTCTTTGTATGTCACTGCCAAGGAGTAATGTATGATTACTTGGAAGCATTTCCAGGAACCAAGGAACCAAAAACTGACTCAAACCACAGAATTGAAATGGTAGTCTCCATATGCTTTTTCTTTAGCTCAAGGGGACCTTGACAAGATTTTTTCAGTGGGTTGTTCAATGTATGGGGCTCGGGTTTCTACATTGATTTATCTATTTATAAATGAAATTTATTTAATTGTACAAACATCGAAGAAATGGGGAGAGCACACATTACATATACCAAAACTGTATACCAGTAAAACTGTCAATACCAGTATGTACAAGAGCAACGAGAAGTCCGGATCCAATACATACAGATGATACCTGCGGGGTGCATATATTGAGATGAAGTATCAAGATATACAATAGAAAATGGGTATATACGCACTCACCGCAGGGTAAGTATCACCATGTCCTGGAGTCTGGGATAAGGGGATCAGGCTGTAGCGGTGGGGAGCGCTCAGAGGCAACGCCGGCCGTTTTGTACGATATGACAAACTTCTTCCGGCCTCAGATCTACCCCATTGCGCTTCTTATGCGTCCGGTAGCTAGAAAGCCTACTTGGTACCTGCTTCCTAAGGTGCACAAGTTGCGTCCTATCATCTCAGGATCGGGTCTGTGAGCGAACACCAATCTAAGTACATAGATTGGCTCCTCCACCCTCTATTGACATCTATTCCTTCTTATTTAAAAGATTCTGGAGATGTGCTAAAATTCCTTGACGACTTTCCATGGCAATCTACATTTTGCCTTATCAGCATTGACGTTGAGTGCCTGTACACCCAACATCCCTACGTGTGCTACTAGCTGTAATCTAGGAGGTATATTTCATTCTATCACCCAATTAATTACTTGTAAAAGTTTGTACGTGGTATATTATCTGGTCTGTCCTACTCTAGATTTTATATTGGAAAAACATTTAGACCTTTACATGTCAGGTTCCGAGAACACTGCTATGTCCTTAAAACAGGAATCGGTGTTCCCAGAATTGCTGAGCATTTCCCAAAATACCATAATTTTGATATTGATGTTTTAAAATTTGGAGGCTTAGAAAGAGTGTCTACACCTGATAGAGGAGGCGATAGAGATACCCTGAGGTACCCTGATACCCGCCCGATCCTGAGATGTAATGCTCAGAGTCCGGCTGGGTTGAACGACTGCTTGGATTTGTCCCCTTTTTTGAAATATGCACTTCTATTATTCCCACTTAGGTCTCACTTTTATTATATATCGACTTTTATAGTTTTATGATATAGTTAGCTTAGCTCAGGGAGTTTACAGATTCGCAGATTTTTGTCCTTCATCATGCTCCATAGCTCCATAGCTTTGTTGATACATTGTCTTGGATACCTTTCTAGATACCGGACGCATAAGAAGTCATGTGCAATGGCGTAGATCTGAGGCCGGAAGAAGTACATCATATCGTATGAAATGGCCGGCGTTGCCTCTGAGCGCTCTTCACCGCTGCAGCCTGATCCCGTTATCCAGGATTCCCGGACGTGGTGATACTTACCCTGCGGTGAATGCGTATATACCCCCTTTCTATTGTATTCATTTATTTAATTTTGTTTTGGTTATTTAATAGATTTGTATTTTTCATTTGATTAATGTTATCATTATGATTTTCTATTCACAGTCAACTGTTCAAAAGTGATTCCTTTAAAAAAAAAAAATAAGAAGAAGCTGGCCATGAATGTCTACTGTCAGTGATTCATATGTTTGTATAGCTGCTGTGATAAGGTGAAAGGCATCGTGGTGGATGGGCGATATGTGTCACCAAAGCTCCTGGCTTTGGTGAAGTAAGAGCCGGTATTATTCAGTGTCTGCTGCAATGCAGTCTGACACTGTGGCCGTAGTATGGCTGGAAGGCCAATCCGGGACGGCATACTGGGAATGACCAAGTGCAGGGTGGGGGTCATTCCCCACAATCCAGGCTGCGTTTTGTTGGCCTTAAAGGCAGCCTGTTTCAAGAGCTGAGCTGATTTGCTAGTTGCAGCTCACACTGCCAGAGAGAGCTGAATGTGGAGTTCTTCTCTGTGTTTGCTCCAAGGTTGGAAGCTGGTGAACAGTCTGCCTGGAGGCCTGGAAAAGACTTGTTTGATGCCGCATGGCATGGACTCAGGTGTGAACAAACACCTAAGGAATACAGGTGGACTTTTGTTACGTTTTCCTTGGTTCTGAATAAAACACTGAACGTTGATTTGAAAAGTACTGTTTCCTTGCCTCTATACTCTATTTGATGATTTGCAAGAGCGAATCATCACATTTGGTCGAGGATGCGGGCAACGCAGTGAGGTCAGTGATTGTGTTGCAACACGCTGTTGCCAAGAACCAAGCCTGGGAGAACCCGTTGGAGTTGTTGCTAGGGGCAATGAATCAGCTGACAAGTGACTGTCAGTATGGCGGTTGTGTTTTCTCCAGTGAGACAAGGCAAAGTAGTGTTCCAGTGACCGTAGTGTTGCCAAAATGGAGGCTGATATAAAAGGACTCATGGAGGCCAACCAGCACCAGCAGGAAACCAACCAGCTGTTACTGCAGCATGTAATGACGCTACAAGCGGCAGGGATGACCCGGAACGCCCCTGACGCCCGGAAAGCTATACGGTTGGCGATCCCCAAGATGACCCCCTCGGATGATGTCGAGACCTACCTGGCGGTCTTAGAGAAAGTGGCCACGAGGGAGAAGTTACCCCAAGAACAGTGGGCTGAGGTCATCGCTCCGTTCCTGTCATCGGGACCCCAGCAGGCCTACTTCGACTTACCCGACGACCAGGCTGTTGACTACGAGGTTGTCAAAGGTGAGATTTTGGCAAGACTGGGGGTGAATGTGTTGGTCTGGGCCTAGCGGGTTCATCAGTGGGAATACTAGCTGGCTGAGCCTGCCAGGCCACAGTATTACGACCTGTTACACCACCTGCAAAAATGGCTGCAGCCAGAGGTGCTAAGTCCCCATGCTATGCTGGACCGTCTCCTGGCCAATGTATTCTGGAGGGCTTTGCCACATTCCCTCCAAAGCTGGATTGGCCAGGTAACCCCTGACAACACCCTTGGGATGGTGGACCTGGTAGAGAAGTTCGAGGCCACCATGAAACTGCGGGAGGGAGAGGTGAAACCCAGGAGGTCCCCACCCTTGCCCAGGCAGCTAGAAAGTCCTAAAAGTCCCAGGAGGGAGGTTTCCCAAAGGCCCCACCCTGTTGCTGTGTTGGGGGTGTCAACAACCAGGACATGTTAGGGCTAATTGTCCCTTGCTGGAATAACTTATGGACACCAACTACCCACTCCGCTCGTCCTTGTATGCCCAGAGACTGTGTGCCACAGGTGTTCTCAGGGCAGCAGACTCTGATCATCTCTGCCAGGTGAGGGTGGGAAATACTGTTGTGGTGGCCCTGATTGATTCAGGTAGCATGGTGACTTTAGTGAGGTCCAACCTGATGCCGCCCACAGAGTACACGGGACTACAAGCTGGAGTACTGTGTATACACGGGGACTTAAAAAGACTATGCAACTGCCTTGGTGACTTTGTTAACAGCAACTGGCTGCTGGACTCATGAGGTGGCCGTTGCCACGAAGTTGCCGTATGAGTTAATAGTTGGGAGAGACTTTCCAGGGTTCGTGTCTCTGTGGCCCCAGACAAGAGTTCCCCAGACCTGCGAGGCAGGGGTGTCCCCAATAGACTCCCCCTACTCAGCAGTGACCCCTGAACCCTGGGAACCCGAGTCAGAAACAACGGCAGTTGAGGTGACTACCACTATGATGGAGGAGGAGGAGGTGTCGTCTCCACTGAGGGTAATGGTGGGAGATGTGGAGGATCTGCCATCAGGGCCAGAGTTGGCAGACCTCAATGTTACAGGAGAAAATCTTGGTACAGAACAGCACCAGTGTTACGATTCAGCAGGCTGGATGTGGATCCTCTATGTCAGCGAGGGATTGGCGTGGACCGTACCGGTGGACCGGTTCTAGGTTGCTACTGGTATTCACCAGAGCCCGCCGCAAATCGGGATGGACTTGCTGCGGCGGTAGCAACCAGGTCGTATCCACCGGCAACGGCTCAACCTCGCTGACTGCTGAGAAGGCGTAGGACAGAAGGACTAGACAGAGGCGAGGTCAGACGTAGCAGAAGGTCAGGGCAGGCGGCAAGGTTCGTAGTCAATGGTGATAGCAAGAGGTCTGGACACTGGTATGACAAACACAGTAAACGCTTTCTCTAGGTACAAGGGCAACAAGATCCGGCAAAGCAGGGAAGGGAAAGTGAGGTTATATGGACGTGGAGCAGGTGGAAGCTAATTAGACTGATTGGGCCAGGCACCAATCATTGGTGCACTGGCCCTTTAAATCTCAGAGAGCTGGCGCGCGCGCACCCTATGGAGCGGAGCCGCGCGCGCCAGGACGTGACAGCCGGGGACCGTGACAGGTTAGTAACTTGGGATGCGATTCCCGCTATGCGAATCGCATCCCTGCCGGCAGTGTCAGTGCAGCGCTCCCGGTCAGCGGGTCTGACCGGGGCGCTGCAGAGAGGGGAACGCCGCGAGCGCTCCGGGGAGGAGCAGGGACACGGAGCGCTCGGCGTAACAGTACCCCCCCCTTAGGTCTCCCCCTCTTTTCGTCCGCTTGTCGCTTCACATGGGACGAGGCCATTGGGAGCGATTCTAGAGTTTGTTTCTGAAAGACAGAGAAGTCCTGGGTAAACTCGTCAATGGCAGGCAGTCCAGAAGAAGTGGGAATGGGAAGGGGGGGCAGAGGGTGAAGCTTGCCACGGGGCAGAGTGTTACCAGGAAGGGGGCTATGAGGAGGCAAAATCTCTGCTCGTTTTTTGCAAAAAACCTCGGCATAGTCCTGATAGGCCTTGGGGAGACCTGGTATAGGAGGAGACACTGAGGTTTGACTGACGGAACTGGGAGCAGACGTGAGGCATTTTTTGTGGCAAGAAGCACCCCAGCTCTTGATCTCCCCGGTGGTCCAGTCAAGGGTAGGAGAATGGCGTTGGAGCCATGGCAGATCGAGGAGGACTTCAGAGGTGCAGTTGGGCAGAACAAAAAATTAAATTTTTTCGTGATGCAGTCCAATGCTCATGAGCAGGGGTTCTGTGCGGTAACGCACAGTGCAGGCCCAATTTTACTCCGCTGACCGAGGAAATGTAGAGCGGCTTGACGAGATGGGTCACAGGGATGTTGAACTTATTAACAGTTAGTCCAAGAAGGCCACAGCTGAGAAGGAGGAGTTGGCAGAAGGAGAAATCCGCAAGGGCACAGTGAGACGTGGAGAAGCAGACTTCAGACCAAGAGACGCCACTCCCACGTGAGCTGGGTGCGTGCGTTTCCCAGACGTGGAGGACGAATAGGGCAATCCACTAGGAAATGTTCGGTACTAGCGCAGTACAGACATACATTTTTATCTCTGCGGCGAGTCCTCTCTTCATGGGTCAGGCGAGACCGATCCACTTGCATAGCCTCCTCGGCGGGAGGCACAGGGGTAGATTGCAAAGGATATTGGGAGAGAGTTACACAGAGATCAAGGTCTTTTTCCTGGTGGAGCTCCTGGTGTCTTTCAGAAAAACGCATGTCAATGCGGGTGGCCAAATGGATAAGTTCATGCAGGTTGGCAGGAATTTCTCGTGCGGCCAGCACATCCTTGATGTTACTGGATAGGCCTTTTTTAAAGGTCGTTCAGAGGGCCTCGTTGTTCCAATATAATTCAGAGGCGAGGGTACGAAATTGGATGGCGTATTCGCCTACAGAAGAATTTCCTTGGACCAGGTTCAGCAAGGCTGTTTCGGCAGAAGAGGCTCGGGCTTGTTCCTCGAAGACACTACGAACCTCAGCGAAGAAGGACTGAACAGTGGCAGTGACAGGATCGTTGCGGTCCCAGAGTGGTGTGGCCCATGACAAGGCCTTCCCAGACAGGAGACTAACCACGAAAGCCACCTTTGACCGTTCTGTGGGAAATTGATCCGACAACATCTCCAAATGTAGGGAACATTGAGACAGAAAACCACGGCAGAGTTTAGAGTCCCCATCATATTTGTCCGACAGGGACAAACGGAGGTTAGGAGCGGCCACTCGCTGCGGAGGAGGTGCAGGAGCTGGCGGAGGAGATGGTTGCTGCTGTAGCTGTGGCAGAAGTTGCTGTAGCATGGCGGTCAACTGCGACAGCTGCTGTCCTTGTTGGGCGAACTGTTGTCCTAGTTGCTCTATCTGTTGAGACTGCTGGGCGACCACCGTGGTAAGGTCAGCGACAACTGGCAGCGGGACCTCAGCGGGATCCATGGCCGGATCTACTGTTACGATTCGGCAGGCTAAATGTGGATCCTCTATGTCAGCAAGGGATTGGCGTGGACCGTACCGGGGGACCGGTTCTAGGTTGCTACTGGTATTCACCAGAGCCCGCCGCAAAGCGGGATGGACTTGATGCGGCGGTAGCAACCAGGTCGTATCCAACGGCAACGGCTCAACCTCGCTGACTGCTGAGAAGGCGTAGGACAGAAGGACTAGACAGAGGCGAGGTCAGACGTAGCAGAAGGTCAGGGCAGGCGGCAAGGTTCGTAGTCAATGGTGATAGCAAGAGGTCTGGAACACTGGTATGGCAAACACAGTAAACACTTTCTCTAGGCACAAGGCCAACAAGATCTGGCAAAGCAGGGAAGGGGAAGTGAGGTTATATGGACGTGGAGCAGGTGGAAGCTAATTAGACTGATTGGGCCAGGCACCAATCATTGGTGCACTGGCCCTTTAAATCTTAGAGAGCTGGCGCGCGCATGCCCTAAGGAGCGGAGCCGCTTGCGCCAGGAAGTGACAGCCGGGGACCGGGACAGGTGAGTAACTTGGGATGCGATTCACGAGCGGGCGCGTCCCGCTATGCAAATCGAATCCCCGCTGGCAGTGTCAGTGCAGCGCTCCCGGTCAGCGGGTCTGACCGGGGCGCTGCAGAGAGGGGAACGCCGCGAGCGCTCCGGGGAGGAGCAGGGACCCGGAGCGCTCGGCGTAACAACCAGGACCCAACTGTTTCTCGGGAAAGTGTGTTAGTGGTGTTAGAGTTAGCTCATCAGCATGTTCTAGGGGGGCACTTGGGCCAGCAGAAGACGCAGGACTGAATTTTGCAGCGCCTTTACTGGCCAAGTGTGTATATAGAGGTCGAAAGGTATTGTGAATCTTGTCCAACCTGCCAAATCACTAGCCCCCAGCCACATTACCGTAGTTCCCTGGTCCCTCTTCCAATTATTGAGGTCCCATTTGAGCTGATCGCTATGGATCTGGTTGACCCATTGCCAAAATCCACTAGGGGGCACCAACACATCCTGGTCGTCCTGGACTATGCGACTCGGTATCCCGAGGCGCTGCTTCTGCGACATACCTCGGACAAACTTATAGCTTATGGAGTTATTTTCCCGAGTGGGCTTACCTAAAGAAGTATTGACTGACCAGGGCACCCCATTTATGTCAAAGGTAATGAAAGAGCTCAGTAAGTTACTGCAGGTAAAACAGCTAAGGACCTCGGTCTACCACCCACAGATGGACAGCCTGGTAGAAAGGTTTAACCAAACGTTAAAAAATATGTAAAAGTGGTTGGTAGCTAGAGATGGGAAAAATTGGGATCTTTTGGTACCCTATCTCATGTTCGCAGTGCGAGAAGTGCCCCAGGCTTCTACTGGGTTCTCGCCCTTTGAACTGCTATACGGCAGACATCCACGTGGTCTGTTAGACATAGCTAAAGAGGCATGGGAACAACAGCCCACGCCACAAAAAAGTGTAGTTGAGTATGTCACTCAGTTTCAGGAACAGATGGAAACAGTGTTGCCCTTGGTCAGGGAACATATGGAGGCACCTCAGTGAGCTCAAAGCAGAGTTTATAATCGCCAGGCACGGGTTCGGAATTTTAACCCGGGAGATCGGGTTCTGGTTCTGGTACCAACGGTCGATAGTAAATTTCTGGCTAGGGAGCAGGGTCCCTACGAAGGGTAGGGGAGGTGATGTAAAGGGTACACCAGCCTGGGCGAAGGAAGCCAGAGCAAGTGTACCATGTAAACTTGTTGAAACCTTGGAAAGACAGGGAGACTAGTGTGGATGACAGCCCCGGTCAGGTTTGTTAGGGGTGGAGTTTCCCGTCCTTAAGTCTGGTGCGATGGAAACAGTTGCCACAGTGAAAATTGCTGACAGCCTTTCCTCGGCACAGACCCAGGTGGCCAGGGAGTTTGTCAGTAGGAACACAGATGTGTTCTCAGACCTTCCTGGATGTACTTGTCATCCACCATGACACTGTCACTGAACCCCAGGTAAAAATAGGGTTGAAACCATACCGGGTACCTGAGTCGTGGCGACAAGCCATCTCGGAAGAAGTACAGCAGATGTTAAAACTGGATGTCATTGAGGAATCAAAGATTGAGTGGGCCAGTCTGAGTCTTAATACCCAAGCCAGATGGGACGTTGCGGTTCTGTAACGATTTCTGCAAACTTAATGAGGTGTCCAAGTTTGATGCATATCCCATGCCCCCAATTGACGAGCTTATTGAAAGGCTAGGACAGGCTCAGTATTTTTCTGTTTTGGATTTCACCAAAGGGTACTGGCAGGTGCCCTTGACAGAGGCTGCCAAAGAGA
This sequence comes from Hyla sarda, assembly GCF_029499605.1. Classification (NCBI taxonomy): domain Eukaryota; kingdom Metazoa; phylum Chordata; class Amphibia; order Anura; family Hylidae; genus Hyla; species Hyla sarda. The sequence goes on along the minus strand of NC_079199.1, from coordinate 46,191,858 downwards.
AAACAGCCTTTGTCATACCAGAAGGTTTGTTTCAGTACAAGGTGTTACCCTTTGGTTTACATGGCTCTCCCGCTACATTTCAAAGGCTAATGGATATTGTACTGCGGCCAGCTGTACAACCAGCTTATCTGGATGATATTATCATCCACAGTACAGACTGGGAAAGTCACCTTCCTAAAGTACAGGCAGTGGTAGACTCCCTTAGGAAGGCTGGGTTACCTGCTAACCCAAAAAAGTGTGCCATAGGATTGGAAGAGACCAAATACCTAGGGTACGTCATTGGGCGTGGAGTTGTCAAACCTCAGGTAAACAAAATAAAGGCCATCCGAAATTGGCCACGACCTGTCACTACCCGACAGGTGAAGTCGTTCCTAGGAATGGTGGGTTACTATATGAGATTCATCCCCCATTTTGCTATGGTGGCTGCACCCTTAACAGACCTCCTGAAGAGACGCAAGTCTGTCATGGTCCGTTGGAACGAACAGGCAGAGCAGGCATTTTCCGCTTTGAAGTCGGCCCTATGTGGGTCTCCGGTGTTGGTGACATCCAACTTCAAAAGGGAATTTGTGGTACAGATGGATGCCTCTGAGGTAGGTCTCGGTGCTGTACTCTCCCAGGAAGTCAACGGGGAAGAGAATCCCGTTGTCTTTCTTAGCCGCAAACTGACCCCGGCAGAGACCAGGTATAGTAGAGTGGAGAGAGAGTGCCTAGCCATTAAGTAGGCACTCGAGTCTCTCCGCTATTATTTGTTGGGCAGGAAGTTTCATGTTTCATCTCATGGCGGATTATTCCCCCCTTAAGTGGATGTGCCAGTCTAAGAACAAAAAAGCCAGGGTCACCAGGTGGTTTCTGTCACTACAGAGTTTCAAGTTCAAGGTTGAACACAGAGCGGGTCCTTTGCTAGGCAACGCCGATGCCCTATCGCGAGTCCACTGTTGCACAGGTGTTCACACCCTCGGGCTTGAACAAAGGGGGGTATCTGATAAGGTGAAAGGCATCGTGGTAGATTGGCGATATGTGTCACCAAGGCTCCTTGCTTTTGGTAAAGTAAGAGTTGGTATTATTCATTATCTGTACTGCAATGCAGTCTGACACTGTGGCCATAGTATGGCTGGAAGGCCAATCCGGGATGGCTCTTACTGGGAAGGACCAAGTGCATGGTGGGGGTCATTCCCCACAATCCAGGCCACCTTTTGTTGGCCTTAAAGGCAGCCTGTTTCATCAGCTGAGAGGGATTTGCTACTTGCAGCTCACACTGCCAGAGAGAGCTGAATGTGGAGTTCTTCCCTGTGTTTGCTCCAAGGTTGGAAGCTGGTGAACAGTCTGCCTGGAGGCCTGGAAAAGACTTGCTTGATGCCACATGGCATGGATTCTGGGGTGAACAAACACCTAAGGAATACAGGTGGACTTTTGTTACGTTTTCCTTGGTTCTGCATTTAAAGACTGTTTGCTGTGTGCCAAGTATGAATAAAACACTGAACTTTGATTTGAAAAGTACTGTTTCCTTGCCTCCATACTGCAACCACACCTATTTGCAAGAGCGAGTCATCACACTGCTCACAATAAATATGTGTATTTTCCTGCAAACAATTGTTGTTTCTCATTGCTTATATAGCACTATACATAACTGTAAACATCAGCCTCTGTTCCTAATTGGAGTCATGCCAAAAGTTTTTATTAATGACAGTAATGCTATAAAAAAGTTTTTTACTTTATACCTTACTATAGAACAGCGCAGTCTGTAGTGTTGTTCTATACTGATAGATGTAAATCCTTCCATGTATTTTCCAACATTCTTTTGGCCTCTCTTTGGTAATGGGGTCTATGGATACATTTACCGTATACATCGGTGGCTTTCTCAAAGCGCATGGTAAACAGACACTGCTAGGTGTGAAGCAGCACACTTACCAGCTATGCCGTACTGAAAAATGTAACCTAATAATTACAGGTAATTTACCAAGTGCTGCCATACATCTGTTATATCTTTTCAGTTGCTAAGGGAAGCTCCATGTAGCTCTCCGCACCTGCATGCAGTTTTCTGCCAGCACATGGGGTGTTCACAGTTCATTGTTATAAATATTCATAGCACATAAAGCACAGCTAGCAACATGCTGTTATGCAAAATGGCGTATAGAATAAGCCATGTAAATATGATGCATGTCATTTTTTTAGTTATTATTTGCAATACGATAACATTTTTGTGAAGTTTAAAATAACATTACTTCTTCACAGACAAGCAAAAGTCATTGAAAACCAAAGAAAAAATAAACATTTGTAAGAAGTTTATATGAAAGAAAAGATCTCAAAATGCTAAGTCTTCTTAGGCTGCGTTCACATCACGATTTCTCCATCCGACTTGAGTAAACGATTTTATAACTTAAAATCGTATGAAATCGTATATAAAGTCGGATCCATTGACCTTCATTAAAAAATCGGATCCATTACATCCAATTTCACACGATTTTTGTTCGGGTCTGAAATCGTGGTCAAACCCAATTTCAGACCCGAACAAAAATCGTGTGAAATCGGATGCGGATCAAATCGGATGTGTGTAATGGATCCGATTTTTTAATGAAGGTCAATGGATCCGACTTTATATACGATTTGAAGTTATAAAATCGTTTACTCAAGTCGGATGGAGAAATTGTGATGTGAACGCAGCCTAAGCATTTTGCCCATGTTGTTACAATTCATGACAGCAGCATAGCTAATAAAGGCACACTGGAGAAAAGTCTGACAAAGCAGCTACATTTGGCTGGATCGGACAGCTGTCTAATGTGTATGGGGGGTCTCCCAACTTTCCCCCAGACAGATGATTTCGCAAAAGAGAATTTCAGCACCTGATCCTTTTGATTTGCCAAAAGATATATTAAAAGGAGGCTATCACCTATAGCACCTATCTCTCTTCTTGCTACTAAAAATGTTTGCAGGAATCAGGATGAATAACTGCTGAATGAAGTTAGACCAACAGCTATTGGAGGTGTTTGGGATAACATGCCAGAGAACTGCCATGACTGCTGCTGCCTTTGCCCACCTGCCAGTGTTGGACAGATTTTTCTCTATCACTACGCATAGGTAGACATTTTTTAATCATGGACACGTGGGCAGGGTCAGTGGCAGCCGTGACCCTTTGCTGGCCATGCGTTGCATGTATTTACATGTAGGTTCTTCTTACCTACTCTATATTATGACAGACTGATCAAAACACCCTAGGAGATTTATCAAAACCTGTGCAGAGGAAAAGTTGCTGAGTTGTTCAACCAATCAGATCGCTTCTTTCATTTTTCAGAGGCCTTTTCAGAAATGAAAAAAGCTATCTGATTGGTTGCTATGGGAAACTGAGCAACTTTTTCTCTGCACAGGTTTTGATAAATCTCCCCCCATGTCTTTCCCTATATTTTGTTGCCCTCTTTTGACAATTTAAGTGACAGCACTGTTATAAAAGGCAGGTAACACAGGGGAGTCTCTGCTACAGACAAGGAATATTTAAAAGGAAACTGACAGCGGATTCACCTGTACTAAACCTGATATGCAAAGTTAAAGTGAGGGTGAAACAGATTCAAATAAAGTATCACTTACCGGGATCTGGGGTCCGGTTCTGAATATACACTCTGTAATAGCCGTCATTACTAATCTGGAAAAGGCCGGCTTTGTGCAATGGAGGCGCATCCTGGCATGCCCAGTTTCCCTGCCTCTGTCCCCTCTGCACCAGTATGTATATTAATGAGGTTGGCGGGCATATAATGGAGCAGAAGGGATAGAGGTAGGGAAGCTGGGTATGCCGGATCCCACCTCCACTGCGCAAAGCCGGGTATTCCCAGATTAACAATGCCGGCTAATACAGCGCATATTTCTGGAAACAGACCGCGTGTATGGGGTTTAGTGCAGGTGAACACACTGTCAGTTTCATGCCCTAAACCAACAATGCATTTTCCCATAACAATATTCAGAAGATAGGTGATAAGTGTCTGACCACTATGATCCATAAAAATCACACGAAAGCTTGTTTTGCTTGTACTTTATGGGACACTTGTGTTCCATATTGCTTCGTGATGTTACTTACCTGTGTTATCTCTCTGCTTATCTTGTCACAAATATTGTCAGGTTGTCTCCCCCTGTGTTATGTGTTGGTTATATTATAAAAAGTTGAATACAAAAAAAAAATAACACTAAAGAAGGTCCTGAATGCCCCTCTTTGAATGAAGCCACACTCGAGTATTTGAACATTTCGTTCAAACTCTATACAGGCCACCAGAGATTGTATCAAGAATAGATAATTAAGCAACCATTCTGTGCCTACAGCTCATATAAAGACTTTGTGTCTCCATGGTTACAGACTACAACAAAGTTTGGTTGTAGTCAGGTCATGCACTTCCTCTGTCTCCTCCTGTTGCTAATCTACCGACAGTAGAAGACATGTCAGAGGAAAGTGAGTGTCTACTATCTGTAGATAAGCTAGAAGGGACATGTCGTTTGTTTGTAGGGATATGTTAGCATATGCACTGCATACATTAAACTATTTGGAAAATTACATAATTGTTTTTACTTTAGATGCATTGAACAATAAAAATAATGGTTGCAAAGGTGGCTATATCCTATCCAGCAGAGCTACTAAAGCTTTTTATTCATTCTTCTGCTACCCAGCAACAACAGATGTGCATTTATTACCCATGGATCATAGTATGGATTAAATGTTTCCCATGTATACAGAATGCTAAATATAACATACACTATCCAATGTTCTTAAGGGCAAGTATTGGTGGAATCATCTACTAACACATCGCTGTATAATTCCTGTATTCTCAAGAGTTTAACATATTGATGACTCCACATAGTAGAGACAGAAACTGCTTGTCTCAGCATCATTGCTCCGACATTGAATTCAATATGTTCTGTTTTTTGATATATATATATATATATATATATATATATATACAGAAATTGAATTTAGGGATTATCATTTAATGATATACTGGGGTGGGGGAACAGAGCCTAATATTTCATTCAACAGTTTTTTTTTTTTTAATGTAGAATCATCTCTCTGTAATATAATACAGTAGGTAAGACATATTGGAATATCACCCTGGCCAAGGCAGAATGGCATATTGGAACCTTTCCCTTGTGTCCTGCATCGGAGGCAAATGTCCCATCAGCCCCCTCCTATCTATACCCCTGCATGCAGATGCAGCTGAGCTACACTAGTTCGTTTAACCCTTCAGCACTACATTGCTAGCACATGGTGATAGTCTTTGAGTAAAGATAGTATAGCAGATTTACACACAGATAACACAATATTATAAGTTGTGCCACATGGCATACAGAAGTACTGCTGCATCTCTGTGACATGCCTATATCTATTACCTCATGGTTTTGTCTGCCATGTTTGTATATAAGGTGGCGATGTTAGCGCAAAACAATGCTAAAGGGGGCCATTCTTTGAAAAACCCATTGGATTAACAATGGAATCTACCAAGCAATAAGTTGAAATATGAACAAAATTGGCAAACTACAATGCTCAAGAATGGACTATGGATTATGTTGAATAATTGGTAAAAATATTAAATAAAAGCTAAAATCCTACAATATAATGTGAATGTGGCTATAGGACAGGTCAGTAGACAAGATGTATTTTTATTCTGTGACCCGCCTGCATATACTGTAGATATATATATATATATATATATATATATATATATATATATATGATAGAACAAAGAGGTGAAAAACTGGAACTAAATTGGAATTAACTATATCAAAAACCAATAATAATTGCTAATATTGAAATTCACTCCAGAAATATGATGATAATAATGATGAATATTAAATGCATTTAACATGGCACAATATAGTGTTATATTAATATGGCAAGAATTCCAAAGAACATAATAGACATACCCAGGACTCCTGTTTCTTAAATGCACAATGAGCCAAAATGGAAGGTCTATGTTGTAGTTTTATATTTGCTCTGCAATTTCTTACATATGGCATATCCTTACATATAGCTGAGTTGTAGCTTAGCTTTCCTTCATCCAGGACAAAGATCCAGTTCATAGCCCTAGCCAAATATTTAGAAAGGCTTGTTGTCCACCTTTCTGGTATGTGGGAATTGCCCCTTCAGTCCCTTGCTAGGTTCCAATGCAGCAGAGCTGAATGTGTTCATGTATCTTTTTTAGGTGATATCTGTCCAAGTTAATATCATATAGCAGGTTTACCCGCAGTCCCATGTACAACCACAAATAACATAAAGGCCGACAGTTATCATTGTCTTAAGATTGTTTCTTGTGTCTACAAAAGGTGCAAAAAAAAAGGTGCAAGCAATTTGCACCTTTTGGTTTACACATTTCTGTTGATTTTGAGTTGCAATCCACTGATTTTGGCAATACACATGATATGGAAGGATTTTATGAACTGCGTCTTTTTTTTGAAAAGGCACAAAAAAGGCCCAAAGCCACAGAAAAGTCTCTAAAACTACACCAGCTCAGACTTAGCTTAGCTTTTTTGTGTATGTGAAGGGAGAAATTTCAGAAAATGTGACCTGCACAACATGTATCAAATGCTCTGTGACCATTTAATAAATTTGGTGCTCCTACACATTACAGCACACAAAAAAAACATGTAGAAAAATGCTTCACTTACACCTACAATGATAAATGCCGGCCAATATCCTTATAAGTTGTACCAGATAACAAACTCAGCTCTGCAGTATCTGTAGCCTTCAGTACCATGGCTGTATCTAATGCTGTATTACATTGTCTGGCAGTATAACCTTGCAGAGCATACTGCATTGAACTGCATAATGCACTGTATAAAATAAGAACTCTGCTATAAATTGAGACATTGCATAAAACAGACATTCCAAAATCCACTGAAGACACCTACAAGACATCATCACATGCTGTTGACTATGCAACTTACATATCTTAGTTCCAGGATTCGATCCTTCATCCCTGTTGGAGCCAGGCTGCCTCTGCTTGTGTCTATCCGACAGGTCATGCTGCATTCGGAGCCAGATGGAAACTCCTACACACAGGCTTGCTATTGGCCATCGCCATAGCAACCGGGTGATGGACAGCTATGTTTCACAATGACAGAATCAAAGTTGTTAGTAATGAACCCCCACAAGTAGCAGAGTGGGCTGCAATTGTAGAAGAGAAAAGTGTGAAATTGCTTGGGAGTACATTTACACTGCAGCCGAGACCATATCTGTTCTTTTCAACAAATTAAAGAAATTGCCTTGAAGAAAAATGTCATTATTGTTCATAATACACTGCTGACAGGTGATTCACTCCGCTTTACTTGTTTATTGATTCCTGTATTATCAGAATAATCCCCCTATACAGCCACCCCTGCAAAATCGCTCATGGAAAAGTTTAAATGTTTGCACCATTGGCTCTTCATATATAGAAGGAACCTACATACAAAGTTTCTAAGGGGGGGGGGGTGTAGGGGGTGAATACGTGTATTTAAGAAAAGTTTTATCCTCTTTATTTATTGCTTTGCCATGTTATATTGTGTTATTTGTTGCCACAATTGTAAAAGAGCTGTAGAACTGCTGTACAAGAGTGTCCGCCATACCTTATTACGGTAGCTGGTGTCAGGGAATAAGGTTTCCCGAGTGCTAATTTGCAGGAGAAGGTGTCACCATAAGAGCGTACCTGTCAGATCCCACAAATAAAAAAGTTACATGTTACTCAGTGTGTTGAGGCCAGAGGAAGTGCCGACAAAACGCGATCGCCTCCTTTCTGTACACCCTTGCTGTACACCCTTGCTGTCGTTTGTCCATCTGTTTCCCACATGTAAGTAACCTGAAATAAGGAAAGAAGTTTGCAGTACCGGTGATTGCGACATCATTCCTTCTGACTTGTTGTATTTGAATGGTATATGTTACTCAGTACCTAGTAATCATGATCATGTACAATCAAATATTTTTGTGTCTAGCACCTATATTTCTCATAAATACCTTCTATCTGTTGCTAACTTGCTTTTTCATTCTGTGCTCTCGAGGGGGCATGTCCTTACTCTATATGACTCTTCATGTCCTGCTATGTAACCCCCTCCTCCCTTTTATGCATTCTGCAGGCTGATAGGGTAGGAGTGACCAGAGAAGGTCTTCCTGGTCTTTGTTTAAAGGAGTAGTCCAGTGGTGATTCAGTGGTGAGCAACTTATCCCCTATCCTAAGGATAGGGGATAAGTTGCAGATCGCGGGGGGTCCGACCCCTGGGGCCCCCCGCGATCTCCTGTACGGAGCCCCGACAGCCCGCTGGAAGGGGGCGTGTCGACCTCCGCACGAGGCGGCGGCCGACACGCCCCCTCAATACAACTCTATGGCAGAGCCGAAGCGCTGCCTTCGGCAATCTCCGGCTCTGCCATAGAGATGTATTGAGGGGGCGTGTCGGCCGCCGCCTCGTGCGGGGGTCGACACCCGCTATCTCGGCGGAGAGCCGGGGCCCCGTACAGAGAGATCGCAGGGGGCCCCAGCGGTCGGACCCCCCGCGATCTCAAACTTATCCCCTATCCTTAGGATAGGGGATAAGTTTTTCACCACTGGACTACCCCTTTAAGCCTGTGCTTGAGCTGGGACATAGATGATGCAGTAGCCAGGTAAGGTTAGCCATCCTTGCACAACCAGACTCACTGGAGAACTAGTGGCACATCTTATCATCCTTTGGACCTGCTATGAGGCAACTCCAAGAGTTTCTATTCTTGGCTTTCCTATTGATAATGATGGTCCGAGGGGAAGCTTTCAAATGTGATTGACTGTGCTGCCATATATTGCTAAGTGTCGACATAAGAAAATATACACCACACAGGATGTTGGTATATACTCTTTCTTAGCATACTCGTAGCTGCCCCAAAGAGTTCTATTTAATCCAGGAAGTACATTTAGTTTTTACATTGGACAAAGAAGGAGGTTTAGTTATGACATCAGAATTAGCATGTTACATTTTGATTGGTTGTTTGATTATTGTGTCAGTATATATTAGCATATCTAGTGTACATTAATTTCTTGGCAGAGTTCGTCAGATATTTTGTCTTTCTACTCCCGCATGGAGTCATCCCAAGGCCTCATTCGTAGTCACGAGCATATTGCAAGCTGATGTATATGGGTTAAGGGCTAGGGAACAAATATATTTTTCCATCAGCAATGGCATATTGGTATTAGTATATTGATCAGTCATTAGAAACATAAGGGTCATCCCTATCAATTCCCCCCTAAAAGATATTTGTTACCGTACACGACATCTCTCCCTAGAATATTTGCGCCTAATAGTCTCAGGTTCAGGTGGGATAAAGAAAAAAAACAGATATTGGATGCTTCACTGGTTTGAGATGAGAGGTTCGTTGTGAACCGCCCCCTTCGTACTCACACTGATTCTTCACCTGAGACTCCTATATTAGTCCTACTCTGTTGGGTTTGCACTTGCACCATTGGCATACAGGGTGGTTGTTCTCATGGGGGGAATTCTCTTGGTCATGCTTGGGTCTGATCAGGGCCGTTTGAAGGAATTTGGGGGCCCCAAGCAAAATGGACATGGAGGCCCCTCCCCTTTGATGTTCACGCACGTCACGCTCTAGGGCCGGCGTCAGGACATAGTAACGCCGGCCCTTGAATTCTGGGAGCGCAACGTGAGCGAACGTCGATACAACGCACATTAGGTGCAGCAATGTTCCCCCCACATTAGGTGCAGCAGTGTTCCCCCCCACATTAGGTGCAGCAGAGTTCCCCCACCCACATTAGGTGCAGCAGAGTTCCCCCCACATTAGGTAGGCAGTGTTCCCCCCACATTAGGTGCAGCACAGTTCTCCCCACATTAGGTTGGCAGTGTTCCCCCCCCCCCCCACATTAGGTGCAGCATAGTTCTCCCCACATTAGGTTGGCAGTGTTCCCCCCTCACATTAGGTACAGCATAGTTCTCCCCACATTAGGTGCAGCAGTGTTCCCTACCCATACCCCCTGTCCAGGACCACCCCACCCCCCCCGGGCCATTTTTTTGGGTGGGGGTCTGACTGCTGAGACCCCCACCGATCACCTCGGTTGAAGTGGTTCTCCAGCTGTTGGAAAGCTAAAACTCTCATCATGTCTGGAGAGCCTCTGGTGATGGGAGTTGTAGTTTTGTAACAGCTGAAGAGACACAGATTGGACACAGTTTTACCCATCATAATTGCAGAACTTACAAGTGACTACAGCTCTGATAGGACAGTCAGGAGAATACACTATGATATCAGTGACCTGAGTGACGTCTTCTGACTTGAGTGATATCTTCTCTGTTATCTTTTCTTCTTCATCTGGTCCAGAGACCAGGTCTTCCCCCAGCTCCATCTTCTCTGCAGAGTCTGACATCCAGACATCATTGGCTCCTCATCTTGTCAGCAGATTCTCATCCTCTGCATGAAGACAGTAATCATTATAACCTTGCCAGAAAGTGTACCCTATGTAAAGTACTGCCCCACACTGTACCCTGAATATAATACTGCCACACACTGTACCCACTAAATATAATACTGCGCCACACTGTACCCTAAATATAATACTGCCACACATTGTACCCTGAATATAATACGGCTATACACTGTACCCACTAAATATAATACTGCTATTCACTGTACCCACTAAATATAATACTGCTATACACTGTGCCCTAAATATAATACTGCCCGCCACTATAACCTAAATAAAATACTGCCCCACACTGTACCCTAAATAAAATACTGCCCCTCACTGTACCCTGAATATAATACTGCCATACACTGTACCCTGAATAAAATACTGCTATACACTGTACCCACTAAATATAATACTGCCCCACACTGTACCCTGAATATAATACTGGCACATATTCTACCCACTAAATATAATACTGCCGTACACTGTACCCACTAAATATAATACTGCCACACACTGTACCCTGAATATAATACTGCCACACACTGTATCCACTGAATATAATACTGCCACACACTGTAACTTGAATACTGCCACATGCTGTACCCACTAAATATAATCCTGCCACACACTCTATCCACTAAATATAATACTGCCACTCACTGTACCCCTGAATACTGCCCCACACTGTATCCACTGAATATAATACTGCCACACACTGTAACCTGAATATAATACTGCCACACACTGTGCCCACTAAATATAATACTGCCATACACTGTACCCACTAAATATAATACTGCCACACACTGTACCCTGAATATAATACTGCCACACTCTGTACCCACTGAATATAATACTGCCACACACTGTACCCACTAAATATAATACTGCCATACACTGTACTCACTAAATATAATACTGCCACACACTGTACCCTGAATATAATACTGCCACACACTGTATCCACTGAATATAATACTGCCACACACTGTAACCTGAATACTGCCACATGCTGTACCCACTAAATATAATTCTGCCACACACTGTACCCATTAAATATAATTCTGCCACACACTGTACCCTGAATATAATGCTGCCACACACTGTACCCTGAATATAATGCTGCTCCACACTGTATCCACTGAATACAATACTGACACACATGCATACACATCATATATACATATACACCCCCTGCACCTTTCATCACCCCCATAACACCCCCCCTGCACCTCTTATCACCCCCATAACACCCCTGCACCTCTCATGACCCTCATAACACTCCCCCCTGCACCTCTCATCACCCCATAACACCCCCATAACATTCCCCATAACACCCCTGCACCTCTTATCACCCGCATAACACCCCTGCACCTCTCTTGACCCCCATAACACCCCCCCTGCACCTCTCATGACCCCATAACCCCCCCCCACACACACACACACAGGCACACACCTCTCATCACCATTGTAGTCCCCTAACCACCATACAATCCCCCCCCCCCCCCCCGGGCCCCCCACGCCAGTTTACTTACCCTGCCAGGGATCGTTGCAGCGGCGTGAGTCTGCTGCTGCTCCTGTCACTGCACGGGGAGGATGCTGGAGGTTCGCGTGGGGACGTAGGCAGGGACAGGTCAGGTGATTGGAGTTGACGTGCATGCCTGCGCGGGGCATGTGACGTCTCTACTCCCATCAGCCACTGACCTGTCCGGCCCTGCTTTGTTTCTTAAGGGGCCCGCGCCCTACAAAAAGGTAATTTAATTGAAATGTGCGGCCCCCCGAATTGCCCCGTCGCTACAGGATGGACAAGCACCGGCTCTGCTCGGGGCCCCCCAGCCAGCTCGGGGCCCCAAGCAATTGCTTGGTTTGCCGGTCCGGTAGCGGCGGGTCTGGGTCTGATGTATCAATTAGGTTCAGATAAGCTGAAATAATAGTTTCAATATCCACATACATTGTCCCTATTTGAAATGTGGCCTCTACAGTGGAGATTATTGTTTTCTGTACACAGGGGAATACGCAACACCCAATTGTCATTCTCTGTGGTAGAGATTTGCTGGTATTGTCTTTGCTTCTGTTACGCCGAGCGCTCCGGGTCCCTGCTTCTCCCCGGAGCGCTCGCGGCGTTCTCCCTTCTGCAGCGCCCCGGTCACACCCGCTGACCGGGAGCGCTGCACTGACATTCGCGATGGGGATGTTATTCGCATAGCTTGACACGCCCGCTCCCGAATCGCATCCCAAGCCACTTACCCGTCCCGGTCCCCGGCTGTCATGTTCTGGCGCGCGTGGCTCCGCTCTCTCGCCAGCGCTCTGGGATTTAAAGGGCCAGTGCACCAGTGATTGGTGCCTGGCCCAATCAGTCTGATTAGCTTCCACCTGCTCCCTGTCCATATTACCTCACTTCCCCTGCACTTCCTTGCCGGATCTTGTTGCCTTGTGCCAGAGAAAGCGTTTAGTGTTGTCCAAAGCCTGTGTTCCAGATCTCCTGCTATCCTCATTGACTACGAACCTTGCCACCTGCCCCGACCTTCTGCTATGTCTGACCTTGCCTCTGCCTAGTCCTTCTGTCCCACGCCTTCTCAGCAGTCAGCGAGGTTGAGCCGTTGCCAGTGGATACGACCTGGTTGCTTCCGCTGCAGCAAGACCATCCCGCTTTGCGGCGGGCTCTGGTGAAAACCAGTAGCAACCCTAGAACCGGTCCACCAACATGGTCCACGTCAATCCCTCGCTGACACAGAGGATCCACATCCAGCTAGCCGAATCCTAACAGTAGATCCGGCCATGGATCCCACTGAGGTGCCGCTGCCAAGTCTCGCTGACCTATCCACGGTGGTCGCCCAGCAATCGCAGCAAATTGCCCAACAAGGACAGCAGCTGTCGCAGTTGACCGCCACGTTACAGCAACTTCTGCCACTGCTACAGCAGCAACCATCTCCTCCGCCAGCTCCTGCACCTCCTCCGCAGCGAGTGGCCGCTCCTAGCCTCCGCTTGTCCCTGCCGGACAAATTTGATGGGGACTCTAGACTCTGCCGTGGCTTCTTGTCTCAATGTTCCCTACATATGGAGATGTTGTCGGACCAATTTCCTACAGAACGGTCTAAGGTGGCGTTCGTAGTGAGTCTTCTGTCTGGAAAGGCCTTGTCTTGGGCCACACCGCTCTGGGACCGTAATGATCCTGCCACAGCCACAGTCCAGTCCTTCTTCTCTGAAGTCCGTAGTGTCTTCAAGGAACCAGCCCGAGCTTCTTCTGCCGAGACTGCCCTGCTGAACCTGGTCCAGGGTAATTCTTCAGTAGGCGAGTACGCCATCCAATTCCGTACTCTCGCCTCCGAATTGTCCTGGAATAACAAGGCCCTCTGCGTGACCTTCAAAAAAGGCCTATCCAGTAACATCAAGGATGTGCTGGCCGAACGAGAGATTCCTGCCAACCTGCAAGAACTTATCCATTTGGCCACCCGCATTGACATGCGTTTTTCTGAAAGACACCAGGAGCTCCGCCAGGAAAAAGACCTTGATCTCTGGGCACCTCTCTCACAGTATCCTTTGCAATCTACCCCTGTGCCTCCCGCCGAGGAGGCTATGCAAGTGGATCGATCTCGCCTGACCCATGAAGAGAGGACTCGCCGTAGGGATAAAAATTTATGTCTGTACTGCGCCAGTACCGAACTTTTCTTGGTGGATTGCCCTATTCGTCCTCCACGTCTGGGAAACGCACACACGCACCCAGCTCACGTGGGTATGGCGTCTCTTGGTACAAAGTCTGCTTCTCCACATCTCACTGTGCCCGTGCGGATTTCTCCTTCTGCCAACTCCTCCTTCTCAGCCGTGGCCTGCTTGGACTCTGGTGCTTCTGGAAATTTTATTCTGGCCTCTTTGGTGAATAGGTTCTGCATCCCGGTGACCCATCTCGTCAAGCCGCTCTACATTTCTTCGGTCAACGGAGTGAAGTTGGACTGCACTGAGCCCTTGCTTATGAGCATTGGACTGCATCACGAGAAAATTGAATTTTTCGTCCTTCCCAACTGCACCTCTGAAGTCCTCCTCGGTCTGCCATGGCTCCAGCATCATTCTCCCACCCTTGACTGGACCACCGGGGAGATCAAGAATTGGGGCCCTGCTTGCCGCAAGAAATGCCTCACGTCTGCTCCCAGTCCTGTCTGTCGGGCCTCAGTGTCTCCTCCTGTGCCTGGTCTCCCCAAGGCCTATCAGGACTGTGCAGTGCCTCCTCATAGCCCCCGTCCTGGTGACACTCTGCCCCCCCTCCCCATTCCCACTTCTTCCAGATTACCGGCCGCTGATGTAGCTACCCAGGACTGTTTTTTGTTCCGGAAGGAAACTCAAGAGACGCCCCCTATGTTCTCTTCTCAGTTAAAGGGACAAGGAGACAAAGAGAGGGGGAGACCTAAGGGGGGGGGGGGTACTGCTGCAGAAGGGAGAACACTGCGAGCGCTCCGGGGAGGAGCAGGGACCCGGAACGCTCGCGGCGTTCTCCCTTCTGCAGCGCCCCGGTCAGACCCGCTGACCGGGAGTGCTGCACTGACATTCGCGATGGGGATGCGATTCGCATAGCGGGACGCGCCCGCTCGCGAATTGCATCCCAAGCCACTTACCCTTCCTGGTCCCCGACTGTCATGTTCTGGTGCGCGCGGCTCCGCTCTCTAGGGCGCGCGCGCGCTAGCGCACTGAAATTTAAAGGGCCAGTGCACCAGTGATTGGTGCCTGGCCCAATCAGTCTGATTAGCTTCCACCTGCTCCCTGTCCATATTACCTCACTTCCCCTGCACTTCCTTGCCGGATCTTGTTGCCTTGTGCCAGAGAAAGCGTTTAGTGTTGTCCAAAGCCTGTGTTCCAGATCTCCTGCTATCCTCATTGACTACGAACCTTGCCACCTGCCCCGACCTTCTGCTACGTCTGACTTTGCCTCTGCCTAGTCCTTCAGTCCCACGCCTTCTCAGCAGTCAGCGAGGTTGAGCCATTGCCGGTGGATACGACCTGGTTGCTACTGCCGCAGCAAGACCATCCCGCTTTGCGGCGGGCTCTGGTGAAAACCAGTAGCAACCCTAGAACCGGTCCACCGACACGGTCCACGCCAATCCCTCGCTGACACAGAGGATCCACATCCAGCTAGCCGAATCCTAACAGCTTCTATTGGCACTCTGTGGTCTATAGTCCCAGTCAGTCCCTGTCTTCCATCCCACTGCTCCCCAATAGTCACAGTTGTTCCCCAGTAGTCATCCGTCACACATGTGAATTATCATCCCCATACATAAGCCATTGTTTTGGCACCTCGGGACAATTCACTATGTCACAGTAGTCAAATTTAAAGATAGTCACTTGGGCACTGGAAGAGTTATCAAAACGTGGGATACAACTCTTGGGTCATTGTCAAGTCAGCCCAGTAGTGTGGTGGAGTCGGATTGAGTTGCTGGGTTTGCACTCCACTTATGCGAAAAAGGATATCTATCAGGAGCATGGTGTAGGAACCCTCTTGCCGTATGAGGCATATCTATGTTGATTCTCCTTCCAGTTTCACCGAAACACCGAGTTGTCAGTAGAACCTGATAAGGACCTTCAAATCTAGGTTTCAGCGGCCCCCCTCACGTGTCTTTTCACGAGGACAAACTCTCCGGGCTGCAGATTGTGACTTCCTGGTTCAGCATTTGGATCTGGAATGGAAGAATAAAACTGCAATATGTGTTACTTTCAGCTCATTACACAGTGTGATAACAAACTTTACCAAACTGTCATTTCCTGCACTGAGGGTACTGAGGGTAGTAACATCCTAGCTTAGGGACCACACACCCAAGAGGGTCTTATATGGGGTTAGGCCTGTTGGCTGTCAGGGTGTGTTTCTAACAGGATACAAAGCTATGGGCAGAACTTCTGGTCATGGAAAGGACAGTTCTTTACTGGCTTTTAGGATTTTGTTCTTTAGGGTGCCATTTAGTCTTTCAACTTTCCCACTGCTCAGTCCGTGGTCTGCTCCCACCATTTTTCAAAGTTTCTCTTGTAATATCCGCAATGACAGCCGGTCCTTGGTCGCTTTCAATTACTTCAGGGACTCCAAATATACATACCAGCTCTGTTAGTAGTTTCCTTACAGTAGTCTTTGCTGTAATATTAGTGACTGGGTAGGCTTCTGGCCATCCTGAGAACATATCCACTTACTAGCACTTACACCAACTTTCCACTTGTGGGCAATTGCATGTGGTCAATCTGGATCCTCGGAAATGGGTAGCAAGGTTTGGCCAAGTGTTTCTTCGGAGTAACTTCTGTTCTTCCAGGGTTCCAGGTGTTGCCAATGTCACATCCCTTGACATATTCTTCAACTGGTGTTTTTATTCCTGGTACAAGGTAGATTTTATTGATAGAGGTGATCTAAACCCCCCCCCCAGTAAAGGGCTTGGGGAAGACAAATCTTGTTTGCTTTTCTCTATAGGCCGTCTGAGTTCAGCTCCCTTTTTCTCCCATATTCTTTCCCTTGTACAAGGCTTGAGTCTGGAATGGTTTCAGTGTCTTGAGCCGGGGTTTTCTTTTTCCTTTTCTGGTTCTTCTGATCCTTTCTTCTTTCTTCTTGTCACCATGTATACCCCTGATTCCTCTCGAGCAAAATGTCCTTCCAAAACGAGGCAGGCTTCAGCTAAGGCAATGAGTTCTGCCCCTTGTGCTGAAACACTGGGAGGGAGTTGCAGCACTTTGAATGGGCTAACCACTGAGTATCCTGTGTGGAAGTTGCCACTTTCATCAGCATATCTGGACCCGTCTGTGTGGAGAGTAAAGGTTGCATTGTCCAATAGTGTTTCTTGGACCGTTGGTAGATGTGATGTCTCCATTTTAAAGAGGTTTTTCAGACCCTTTATTTCCACCACATTATGTAAGTGGTATTGGCATAGTTTGCAGTGGACTGGATTCACCAAACCTATGCAGGAGATCTCTTTAACCATCAGGCTGTTTGGGCAAGAGTTTAGATGGCGTGGATCTGGGTAATCCATGTTGTAGGTTATCTGAATCATCATGTGGCATTGGGTGTCTACCCAAGAGGTTAGGTTTCTTGAGCAAGTTGACAGCATCCACCAGAGCTTGGACTGTTTCGTACATTTTCGAGATAAGCCTGATTTCCTGCAATGTTGGTATTGGCTTGTGATCCTTAATGCTGGACACTATTGCATTGGCACAGATATCAGGAAAAAATCTAAAGAGTCCAGAACTGATGGGTGGAATGGCCAGAGAGGAAATTTCCTTCTCTTCAGCTAGATCAAGAATGTGGTGTATTGCGGACTGAAGCTGCCTTATGCAGGCATCATGTTGGGCAGAGGCATATCTGGGACCAACAACATTTATTATCGTGTTGCAAGGCAGTGTCCCAGAGCCTGTAATGGCCAGTTGGGAGGTTGAAATTGGCCCTTATTGTAGTACCAACAGAGTCAGGCTGTATACTAGTCCCTCCTGCATGCACTAAGGCAGCAGCAAGGCCATCATTATGCTGAAGATATGGATTTGCAGGGTTAACTATAGCTTGCACTCACTGGGTTTCCATAGAACCCATGCCAATCTGGAGTAAGGTGTTATTCCAGATCTTTGTTCCCAGGGCTGGTTGAAAAGATTCAGACACCATACTTGATCTAATGGTTTGGTACATGTTACTGTTGGAGGTATTGGGAGGCACATGAAATTGCACCACAGTAGGTGTGATTGTATTAACAGATGAAAGTGGTATCTTTCCTGGGGACTGATGATGATGATGATCAGTGATAGGAGACTGATGATGATGATTATGGGTAGGAGACTGAAACCGTGCATGGGGTTCATCTTGGGCTGTAGGACTGTCTTCATTGGTTAGAGAGGTCTGACTTCTTGGTGAGGCCCAGCAATTATTAGCAGAATGAAATACAGAGCTTTCTGGTGAGGGCTGATCTGGGAATTTTTGGGTTTGATTTGAGAATAGGCCAGTGATCTGGCCATTAGGTACAAAGTAACCCTCATCTTGAGTCATACCTGGAAAGAGATCAAGTGCTTCAGGACTAGGATGACTGCTGGAGGAAGTTCCGTTTGGAAACCTTCCAGCAACTGGCAAGACCTGTCTGGGGGTACTGGATGAGGGCTCAATACACGGAGTAAGTAGATTGGGTAAGCCAAGATGGCTGACAGTAGAGGAAGTGGATGAGGCAGCACTTCCTGGTCCTTGAAGATGTCTGACAGTAGAGGAAGTGGGTAAGGTTGTACTTCCTGGCACTCCAAGATGGCTGACGGCACAGGAAGTGGGTTGAGCAGCATTTCCTGGTACTCCAAGATGGCTGACAGCACAGGAAGTTGCTGAAGTAACATGGCCACCACTAGACGGAGGTTGAATAGCATCTAGTGGATTTTGGGGGGTTCCATTTTTTAGTATACTGAGATGCTGTGGCAGTACATGATGGAGCATTTACAGGCCAGGTTTGGCCACAGGAAACACAATCTTTTATTGAGGGCAGGTTTTGCTGACCACAACGGGGACACAAGCAACAGCTAGGATCATCATCATTATTGAGCGGTGATACGTCTCTATTCTTGTAATATAAATACATAATCACATTCCTAAACTGTAGAACGAAATGGCACTGTCCGGATGTATTAGATAGGTTTTGGTGGTGATAGTACTTCCAGGAGATCGGGTAAGCAGACAATCGATGGGGGTGCAGGTTTAACAGGAAAAGTCCAATAATAAGTGCAAGTGTAGAAGGAAAAAACCGCACTCACCCACATTAAAGGTGCTGCAAACGAGGAGATTTTTATTCAGCCCGGGGTCAAAGTCCGGAACAGGTGGAGGACGTGGAGGAGAAAAATGCAACTAATTTTGCTCACAGAGGAGCTTTATCCAGCTAATGTGCCACCACTGGGGGAAGAGGAAGTGGGAATCTTATACCGCCCAGGGAGGCTGACGTAACATATGCAATCAAAGGTAATAGAACACACATGAGCATGTATTGGTATGTAACAGCCAAGAAATGGTAAGAAGAAAAAAAGGGGGAGGGAAAAAAATATTTTCAATGAAAAGAAGAATGCAACATAAAAACCGCTAGGTGAAAAAAAAAACCTAGGAAAGAGAAAAACATATAATCTAGATAAGAAAAAAAAAGGCCCCCCCTCTAGTATATATAAAATAATTGTTCTGTAATATATAGTTACATACATTTTTTTTACATTCCATATTATATATATTTTTCTGTTCCCTCTTTTTTCTTATCTAGATTATATGTTTTTCTCTTTCCTAGGTTTTTTTTTTTTCACCTAGCGGTTTTTATGTTGCATTCTTCTTTTCATTGAAAATATTTTTTTCCCTCCCCCTTTATTTCTTGGCTGTTACGTACCAATACATGCTCATGTGTGTTCTATTACCTTTGATTGCATATGTTACGTCAGCCTCCCTGGGCGGTATAAGATTCCCACTTCCTCTTCCCCCAGTGGTGGCACATTAGCTGGATAAAGCTCCTCTGTGAGCGAAACTAGTTGCATTTTTCTCCTCCATGTCCTCCACCTGTTCCGGACTTTGACCCCCGGCTGAATAAAAATCTCCTCGTTTGCAGCACATTTAATGTGGGTGAGTGCGGTTTTTTCCTTCTACACTTGCACTACATAATCACATTCCTCTTCTCATCTCTGTACTCCTCCTCCACATATCCTTCTTTAGCAATAGCACATGACGCACGGTGCCATGCCTGGGCAGATGCCAGCAAATCATTAGCCTCTAAAATCCCTTTATGTTGTTGAAGAATCTCAGACCATAAATCTTGGTGTAATCTACCCTTTCCAGGCAAATTGCATATAGCCATTAATTTTTTCATTTTGTCAAGACACTTCTTTCCCTCACGGTGCATAACTATTGCACGTGGCTTCTCACACCTAGGGAGGAAGGGAGCTTCAAACGGCTCCTATTTTACCCTTTAAAGTTAACCAGTGCAGGAATTGAACAATTTCAATAGCCTTTTAAGTCTCAGGTTGAGTGAGGGTTGCAAATTACCCTATTAGCAAAATCTCTCAGTGGACTGGCCGTACACAAATTGGTATCCAGCACTAAACAAAAGAGTGTGCATTTGTCAACCAAAGTTTGCCTCCTGATGCTAATCTCTGGTACACAAGTACACTGAACTGATATACAGTGACCCCCCGACCTACGATGGCCCCGACATATGATCAAATCGACATACGATGGCCTCTCAGAGGCCATCGCATGTCGATGTCAGCATCGACATACGATGCTTTTTTATGTCGGGGCCATCGCATTAAGTGCTATCCAGCAGCGCCAAATGCTTAACCTGCTGCCTGATGGCAGCTTAATGTTCCCTGTGTGGTGCGGTAAGTATCACTTACCCCTCCACGATGCTCCGGGGTGCCCCCTGGGTCCAGCGCTGGTCTTCCGGTGTCTTCTTGGCCCTCTCCGATGACGTTAATAAGCTGCTGCGCACGTCATCCAATAGGAATGGCATACGCAGCGGCGTAATGACGTCGCTATGCAGGCCCAGTAAGGCCTTGTGGAGGAAAGCAGAGGACCGGAGAAGACAGACGAGGACCGGAGAAGACAGCAGAGGACCGGAGAAGACAGCGGAGAGGGACAGGGGGGACACCATCTCGAGGGGCCCGGGGACACCATCTCGAGCGGCGGGGACAGGTGAGTACAGCTTCCTATACTTTACATTGCACGAATCCCTCAACATACGATGGATTCGACAAACGATGGCTCGTTTGGAACGAATTACCATCGTATGTTGAGGGACCACTGTATATATAATCAGCAGGCACTAAAAAATTACCAAGAATACAGTAGAGAGTTTACTGGGCTGACTAAACAGCAGTACTTTGCGCAATAGTTATCTCTTGGTACATTTACTGGACTGGCATTTTCCCTTCAGCAATACACGGTTGTCATCTGGTACATTTACTCAAACTGATACAACACATCTCTCTCTCTCAATTCAGTTATCAGGAGTACCCCGTGGAAAATTTACCAGATACACTCCGGATACCAGATAATAATAGAAAAAATCTCCAAAAATCTACAGCACTTTTTTCCCTTGACTGTATCCACTGAGCGAATTTAAAAATGTCAAAAATCTAAATTAAAATCCTTGCAAAACGTTCACTGTATTCTAGAATGTCATGTTAGGTTTTCCCTGCCGTGAAAAAAAAATCAGAAGGAATCTTATTAAACAGTGCATTTCACATGTTTTGAAATGCTTGGCCTTGTGAGCTGATAAGCGCTTCACAATGAGCCAGAGATAAAAAGGGGGGTTACTTTGTTTACACGAGGCTGCATAAAAATCACATGCAGATTAACTCCCTACTGCCTCTAATCTTAGATTTTTTTTTTATCAATTCTTTATTTTCAGTTTTATAAACAAACAATATATAAACAGTACATTAACTTAGGCACTGAGAGTCTAGCATGACTGGCCACAATGCTTGAACTCTAATCTTAGATTTTTTTTAACCAGCTACAGTCAAGCACCAACACAGCTAGAACTCACAAATTAGACCAGACAGCGGAAAGATTCCCAGCCGCTAGGGAATCTTTGACTGTGCTGCCATATATTGCTAAGTGTCGACATAAGAAAATATACACCACACAGGATGTTGATACACTCTTTCTTAGCATACTCGTAGCTGCCCCAAAGAGTTGTGTTTTATCCAGGAAGTACATTTAGTTCTTACATTGGACAAAGAAGGAGGTTTAGTTATGACATCAGAATTAGCATGTTACATTTTGATTGGTTGTTTGATTATTGTGTCCGTATATATTAGCATATCTAATGTCCATTAATTTCTTGGCAGAAGTTTCTTTACTGGGAAATTCCAGAGTTCTCTGTTCATCAGATATTTTGTCTTTCTACTCCCGCATGGAGTCATCCCAAGGCCTCAATCTTAGTCATGAGCATATTGCAAGCTGATGTAAATGGGTTAAGGGCTAGGGAACAAATATATTTTTCCAGCAGCAATGGCATATTAGTATTAGCATATTGATCAGTCATAAGAAACATAAGGGTCATCCCTATCACTATTATGCCACCAAGGGTGACCTTAAACTATGTGGTCTTGCATCTTTAGTGAACTGAATAAGCAAAAAGCATTCTGTGCCTCTCTTTTAGAAGAAAGATAATGCCACTCATTTTTACAAGAAAAAGTTCTGCCTCATTCCAGCTGGGTGCCACCTCCTTAGGCTGGGTGCACACAAAGTATTTTGGTCTGTATTTGCTTAGTATTTTAAGCCAAAATCTGGAGCCGAACCAATACAATGAAAAACTATAATGGAATGATTGGCACCTTTATCTGTGATTTAGACCCACTCTTCATTTTGTATAAAGTAATATAGAACAGTGTTGCATTCACAAATCTGCTGGCTCCTGAGCTGAAATCTTCCAGAACTCACTGCTGGCTCAATACCTGCAAAAGGCTAACTCAGGTTAATTCATTCCTCAGAATTGCAGACAGTTGTACAGTCAGGGAAGTAGCTATAGGAGTAGTTGTAGAAGAGATACTTGTGCCTAGGCCCTGGTATCTGTGGGGCCCTTAAGACCCTCCTGCCACATTAAAAGGTACCAATATAATAAATGACACATAGTAGGTGGGGGTGCTCTTACAGATTTTGCATTGAGGACTAATGTTCTAAAAACTAGCTCTACTAAATTAAGCTAAACCGAGCACTACCATGAATATATGAGAAATAAATAAATTATCCGGGGGGCCATTATAATCTTATTTCTATGCGTGCCACTGCTTTGAGTCATATATGTACAGATTACTGGTATCCATAGCTATATCGTTCTGTATGGAATATACTGTATTCTAAAGTATACAAAGTGCACAAGCTTTACTTATCTCAGTGCCACATCTTGTTATACAGTTATGTAGTTACATAATAACCCTTATTGTGTTCAGTTTTTTTTTATTATGTATCATCTCACTGACATTTAGAGATTAATTTATATTTAGTCCTTGCATTCTACTATTTTGATGGTTTGAAACAGTACAAGAGCATTTTCTCATAAGCCCTGTTCCTTCCCATGCACCCCAGTTCTTGTTCTGTTCTCCAGAGTCTTTTATTTAGTGAATAATACCAACACAGAAATAGCCTTCTGAATGGTCTCCGAATGAAAGACATTCAAAGAAAACTGCAGAGGTTATTCAGCCATGAAAACATGTTTACTGAAACCAACTTTATTAGTGATTTTAGACCTTCTATGGGAGCTTCTACCCTATTTTGTATGATTCTCAAGTGGCCTTTTAGGGTCTTACTCATGTCTTATAAACATTGGTAGCTCCTATAGAAAATAAAGGGATCTAATCTCATGTGTAAGAGTGCTGGCGTACCGCACTGGCTGACTTTGTTGGTTAGTATAATAGGGCCTACTTCAATATTTTTGGCCGATGTTCCTGTATATTCTCCTGGGGTTGGCAGCATCTGAGCTGTTTGAAAACCATTCACCCCTACTCCCTATACATATTTTGTGAAAACCAATATTCCCTAAGGGCAACCCTTTTCATATGACCTAAAATAGCACCTGGACATTGTCACGATGCCGGCTGGCAGGTGGTGGATCCTCTGTGCCAGAGAGGGATTGGCGTGGACCGTGCTAGAGGATCGGTTCTAAGTCACTACTGGTTTTCACCAGAGCCCGCCGCAAAGCGGGATGGTCTTGCTGCGGCGGTAGTGACCAGGTCGTATCCCCTAGCAACGGCTCAACCTCTCTGGCTGCTGAAGATAGGCGCGGTACAAGGGAGTAGACAGAAGCAAGGTCGGACGTAGCAGAAGGTCGGGGCAGGCAGCAAGGATCGTAGTCAGGGGCAACGGCAGAAGGTCTGGAATCACAGGCAAGGAACACACAAGGAACGCTTTCACTGGCACTAGGGCAACAAGATCCGGCGAGGGAGTGAAGGGGAAGTGAGGTGATATAGGGAAGTGCACAGGTGTAAACACTAATTGGAACCACTGCACCAATCAGCGGTGCAGTGGCCCTTTAAATCGCAAAGACCCGGCGCGCGCGCGCCCTAGGGAGCGGGGCCGCGCGCGCCGGGACAGAACTGACGGGGAGCGAGTCAGGTACGGGAGCCGGGGTGCGCATCGCGAGCGGGCGCTACCCGCATCGCGAATCGCATCCCGGCCGGAGGTGGTAACGCAGCGCCCCGGGTCCGTGGAACCGACCGGGGCGCTGCAGTGAGGGAAGTGTAGCGAGCGCTCCGGGGAGGAGCGGGGACCCGGAGCGCTCGGCGTAACAGTACCCCCCCCCTTGGGTCTCCCCCTCTTCTTGGGGCCTGAGAACCTGAGGATCAGACTTTTGTCCAGGATATTGTCCTCAGGTTCCCAGGACCTCTCTTCTGGACCACAACCCTCCCAATCCACTAAAAAAAAAGTTTTTCCTCTGACTTTTTTAGAGGCCAAGATTTCTTTGACAGAGAAGATGTCCGAGGAGCCGGAAACAGGAGTGGGAGGAACAGATTTAGGAGAAAAACGGTTGAGGATGAGAGGTTTAAGAAGAGAGACGTGAAAGGCATTAGGGATACGAAGAGAAGGAGGAAGAAGAAGTTTGTAAGAGACAGGATTAATTTGAGACAAAACTTTAAAAGGACCAAGATAGCGTGGTCCCAACTTATAGCTCGGGACACGGAAACGGACATATTTAGCGGAGAGCCATACCTTGTCTCCAGGGGAAAAAATGGGAGGAGCTCTTCTTTTCTTATCTGCGAATCTCTTCATGCGAGAAGAAGCCTGTAAGAGAGAATTTTGGGTCTCTTTCCATATGGTGGAAAGATCACGAGAAATTTCATCCACAGCGGGCAGACCAGAGGGCAAGGGGGTAGGGAGGGGGGGAAGAGGGTGACGGCCGTACACCACGAAAAACGGAGATTTGGAGGAAGATTCAGAGATTCTGAAATTATACGAGAATTCGGCCCAAGGTAGAAGATCTGCCCAGTCATCCTGGCGGGAGGAAACAAAATGTCGTAAATAGTCACCCAAGATCTGGTTAATTCTCTCTACTTGTCCATTGGATTGAGGATGGTATGCAGAAGAAAAATTTAATTTAATCTTGAGTTGTTTACAGAGAGCCCTCCAGAATTTAGACACAAATTGGACGCCTCTATCCGAGACGATCTGTGTAGGCAACCCGTGAAGACGAAAAATGTGTACAAAAAATTGTTTAGCCAACTGAGGCGCTGAAGGAAGACCAGGAAGAGGGATGAAATGTGCCATTTTGGAGAATCGATCAACGACCACCCAAATAACAGTGTTGCCATGGGATGGGGGTAAGTCAGTAATAAAATCCATACCAATCAGAGACCAAGGTTGTTCGGGGACAGGTAGAGGATGAAGAAAACCAGCGGGCTTCTGGCGAGGAGTCTTATCCCGGGCACAGATAGTGCAGGCTCGCACAAAGTCCACCACATCAGTCTCTAGAGTCGGCCACCAATAGAAGCGAGAGATGAGTTGCACAGATTTCTTAATGCCCGCATGACCTGCGAGATGGGAGGAGTGACCCCATTTGAGGATCCCAAGGCGTTGGCGTGGAGAAACAAAGGTCTTTCCTGGAGGAGTTTGTCTGATGGAGGCTGGAGAAGTGGAAATCAGGCAGTCAGGAGGAATGATGTGTTGAGGAGAGAGTTCAATTTCAGAGGCATCTGAGGAACGAGAGAGAGCATCGGCCCTAATGTTCTTATCAGCAGGCCGAAAGTGAATTTCAAAATTAAATCGGGCAAAGAACAGAGACCACCTGGCCTGACGAGGATTCAGCCGTTGGGCAGACTGGAGGTAGGAGAGGTTCTTGTGATCGGTGTAAATAATAACTGGAAATCTTGATCCCTCCAGCAGATGCCTCCATTCCTCAAGTGCTAATTTAATGGCTAGAAGCTCTCGATCCCCGATGGAGTAGTTCCTCTCCGCCGGAGAGAAGGTCCTGGAAAAAAAACCACAAGTAACAGCATGCCCGGAAGAGTTTTTTTGTAGAAGGACAGCTCCAGCTCCCACTGAGGAGGCATCAACCTCCAATAGGAAGGGTTTAGATGGGTCAGGTCTGGAGAGCACGGGAGCCGAAGAAAAGGCAGACTTGAGTCGTTTAAAGGCGTCTTCCGCTTGAGGAGGCCAAGACTTGGGATCGGCATTTTTTTTTGTTAAAGCCACAATAGGAGCCACAATGGTAGAAAAATGTGGAATAAATTGCCTGTAATAATTGGCGAACCCCAAAAAACGTTGGATGGCACGGAGTCCGGAGGGGCGTGGCCAATCTAAGACGGCAGAGAGTTTATCTGGGTCCATTTGTAGTCCCTGGCCAGAGACCAAGTATCCTAGAAAAGGAAGAGATTGGCATTCAAACAGACATTTCTCTATTTTGGCATAGAGTTGATTATCACGAAGTCTCTGAAGAACCATACGGACATGCTGGCGGTGTTCTTCAAGATTGGCAGAAAAAATCAGGATATCGTCCAGATATACAACAACACAGGAGTATAGGAGATCACGAAAAATTTCATTAACAAAGTCTTGGAAGACGGCAGGGGCGTTGCATAGACCAAAGGGCATGACCAGATACTCAAAGTGTCCATCTCTGGTGTTAAATGCCGTTTTCCATTCATCCCCCTCTCTGATGCGGATGAGATTATAAGCACCTCTTAAGTCCAGTTTGGTAAAAATATGGGCACCTTGGAGACGATCAAAGAGTTCAGAGATGAGGGGTAGGGGGTAGCGGTTCTTAACCGTGATTTTATTAAGACCGCGGTAGTCAATGCAAGGACGTAGAGAGCCATCTTTTTTGGACACAAAGAAAAATCCGGCTCCGGCAGGAGAGGAGGATTTACGGATAAAGCCCTTTTTTAAATTTTCTTGGACGTATTCAGACATGGCAAGAGTCTCTGGGACGGACAGAGGATAGATTCTGCCCCGGGGTGGAGTAGTGCCCGGGAGGAGGTCAATGGGACAATCATAAGGCCTGTGAGGAGGTAGAGTCTCAGCTTGTTTTTTGCAAAAAACGTCCGCAAAGTCCATATAGGCCTTAGGGAGACCGGTTACATGAGGAAGCACAGGGACACGGCAAGGTTTACTGGGAACCGGTTTTAAGCAGTCCTTGGAACAAGAGGGCCCCCAACTCTTGATCTCCCCAGTGGACCAATCCAGGATTGGGGAGTGGAGTTGAAGCCAGGGAAGTCCAAGAAGGATTTCAGAAGTGCAATTGGGGAGGACCAACAGTTCAATCCTCTCGTGATGAGATCCGATGCGCATTAGAAGGGGCTCCGTGCGGAAACGTATAGTACAGTCCAATCTTTCATTGTTTACACAATTGATGTAGAGGGGTCTGGCGAGACTGGTCACCGGGATGTTGAACCTGTTGACGAGAGAGGCCAAGATAAAATTTCCTGCAGATCCAGAGTCCAAGAAGGCCACAGCAGAGAAGGAGAAGGCAGAGGCAGACATCCGCACAGGCACAGTAAGACGTGGAGAAGCAGAGTAGACATCAAGGACTGTCTCACCTTTGTGCGGAGTCAGCGGACGTCTTTCCAGGCGGGGAGGACGGATAGGACAATCCTTCAGGAAGTGTTCGGTACTAGCACAGTACAGGCAGAGATTCTCCATGCGGCGTCGTGTCCTCTCTTGGGGTGTCAGGCGAGACCGGTCGACCTGCATAGCCTCCACGGCGGGAGGCACAGGAACAGGTTGCAGGGAACCAGAGGAGAGAGGAGCCGGGGAGAAGAAACGCCTCGTGCGAACAGAGTCCATATCCTGGCGGAGCTCCTGACGCCGTTCGGAAAAACGCATGTCAATGCGAGTGGCAAGATGGATGAGTTCATGTAGGTTAGCAGGGATTTCTCGTGCGGCCAGAACATCTTTAATGTTGCTGGATAGGCCTTTTTTAAAGGTCGCGCAGAGTGCCTCATTATTCCAGGATAATTCTGAAGCAAGGGTACGGAACTGTACGGCATACTCGCCAACGGAAGAATTACCCTGGACCAGGTTCAACAGGGCAGTCTCAGCAGAAGAGGCTCGGGCAGGTTCCTCAAAGACACTTCGAATTTCCGAGAAGAAGGAGTGTACAGAGGCAGTGACGGGGTCATTGCGGTCCCAGAGCGGTGTGGCCCAAGCCAGGGCTTTTCCAGACAGCAGGCTGACTACGAAAGCCACCTTAGACCTTTCAGTGGGGAACTGGTCCGACATCATCTCCAAGTGTAATGAACATTGGGAAAGAAAGCCACGGCAAAACTTAGAGTCCCCATCAAATTTATCCGGCAAGGATAGTCGTATTCCAGAAGCGGCCACTCGCTGCGGAGGAGGTACAGGAGCTGGCGGAGGAGATGATTGCTGGAGCTGTGGTAGTAACTGTTGTAGCATAACAGTCAGTTGAGACAGCTGTTGGCCTTGTTGCGCAATCTGTTGTGACTGCTGGGCGACCACCGTGGTGAGGTCAGCGACAACTGGCAGAGGAACTTCAGCGGGATCCATGGCCGGATCTACTGTCACGATGCCGGCTGGCAGGTGGTGGATCCTCTGTGCCAGAGAGGGATTGGCGTGGACCGTGCTAGAGGATCGGTTCTAAGTCACTACTGGTTTTCACCAGAGCCCGCCGCAAAGCGGGATGGTCTTGCTGCGGCGGTAGTGACCAGGTCGTATCCCCTAGCAACGGCTCAACCTCTCTGGCTGCTGAAGATAGGCGCGGTACAAGGGAGTAGACAGAAGCAAGGTCGGACGTAGCAGAAGGTCGGGGCAGGCAGCAAGGATCGTAGTCAGGGGCAACGGCAGAAGGTCTGGAATCACAGGCAAGGAACACACAAGGAACGCTTTCACTGGCACTAGGGCAACAAGATCCGGCGAGGGAGTGAAGGGGAAGTGAGGTGATATAGGGAAGTGCACAGGTGTAAACACTAATTGGAACCACTGCACCAATCAGCGGTGCAGTGGCCCTTTAAATCGCAAAGACCCGGCGCGCGCGCGCCCTAGGGAGCGGGGCCGCGCGCGCCGGGACAGAACTGACGGGGAGCGAGTCAGGTACGGGAGCCGGGGTGCGCATCGCGAGCGGGCGCTACCCGCATCGCGAATCGCATCCCGGCCGGAGGTGGTAACGCAGCGCCCCGGGTCCGTGGAACCGACCGGGGCGCTGCAGTGAGGGAAGTGTAGCGAGCGCTCCGGGGAGGAGCGGGGACCCGGAGCGCTCGGCGTAACAGACATCATAGATGGGGTGACTTGATATCATCCTTTTGGAGACAGAGGGGACAGCATCATGCCAATTTCAATGCATATGTGGTAGAGGGTGATGTAGGGCAGATGGATTTACCCTTGGGGCAGATGGCATTAACCCCTTGTATTCGTGACACCAGGGCGTGGTTTATCCTCAATACCACCCGAAGGAATACAGCTGGATCCTGGGCTAGGCACGGAGGCAATAATGACTTTGATGCAAAGTTACGGACAACGGTAGCTTTACTGAGTGACAGACAACTCACACGACAACTGGGGATCACATGTTTACATTTCTTAAAGTAATTATACTTCTATACACACTTTGGAGCCATTACCCTTGTAACTGCATACTGAATACAATTAAACATACTTAAACACATTCGGTGCTGATTGGGCTGCCGGAGGCTCTCTACCCATTGGCAAAAAGCTACTACTCCCCAGAACACTATGCATACCTGTATACAACATACCACTGTTACCTTTTATATACAGCAACTCTGTCACTATATGTGCTTTATTTATATCTCAGGGGAACCCTCTGGCCAGTAGCCAGTAGAGCACCCTGTACACGAGGACAGGAAAAATGTTAGACATGTGAACACTGGACATTATGGACTGGAAAGATACATTTTAGTTGCAGTCCTATCTAGACATTACTTATGACTAGCCTACATAATACATTACGTACATTACTGAATTAGACTAAATTGGACAATAAATTATACTGACAACTTTATACACGGTACTGTCACTATTCTCTGTACCTTGCTGGTATTTGTCATGGCGGTGATGTAATGATTATGCTTCTCCCGACCTGGTCAGGATACCTCCTATATAAATTGCCATGAACAAAAGACACTATACCCTTGAACATTTTTGTACAAACACATTATATACATTTATTACATTGTACCTTTTAAACAGTATAGTACAACAACATTTGGATTCACTTGTGCAAAAATATAAACAAAAATATATTACTCTGAC
Source organism: Hyla sarda (assembly GCF_029499605.1). NCBI lineage: Eukaryota > Metazoa > Chordata > Amphibia > Anura > Hylidae > Hyla > Hyla sarda. Next base: position 46,161,297 of record NC_079199.1, on the reverse strand, counting down.
AGTATATACATATTTTCTTTATTACCACTCCACAGTTCTGGTACGTTTTGAGTTCTCAGTAAATGATCACGGCTAAAAGCCAGGCACGTAAACTTATGCAAATGGTTACAGAAGTTCTTGGTGAGTCCACCAGGCACTTTTTCCTTAAATGGGCACTGTCAGATACAAAACATTTTTATATGTTGTAAAGCATGCAAAACCAATTGATTTTGCAATTGCTTTCATTAGAAAATTTTCAGTATTTCATACTGAAAAAGCCAGTCAAACAACTGCCCCCCCCCTCCCCCGCCTGCTTGGACACATGCTAGTTCTGCTCTGTCCATGCTTCATGGACACACTTCCTTGATTGACAGCTGTGAGTGCAGGGCTCACAACTGGAAGAAAAATCCTCCCATTGTCAGCTTGTGTTCCACTACTGTTAGTGAGGACAAGCTGGGAGTTGTAGTTTTGCTAATGCTAGGGGAGATGGGAGCAGACAGCATACTGATGGAGGGGGCGGAGACCTGCACAGTGAGGCCCCCCCCCCCACCCTTGAGAGGAATTCAGACTAGTGAGCTAAATTAAAAGTGTAATAAAAAAATAAATAAAGGTGCAAGACACATAAAAATTTGATGTATATGGTCAGGATTAGGTACTGAGTGATATATTAAAAAAAACTTTTTTTGTTGGATCTGACCTGTACTCTTTAAACGTTGCTGAACCTGAAAACAACAAGAACACTTCACACAAAGTTAGTCTTACAACTCATTAGCAGAGTGGGTACACGTAGACTCTTCAGCCTGGGTATTTGCCACCCCAGCCTCGCCTGTCGGACTGCTTCCGAGGCTGGGACATGTAGCGGGGTCAACAGGACTTTAATGGACTCACTCGGGTGTTCCAGTTCACCCATGACAAGGTAGACTCGGTAATGGTGGGGCTGATTGTGATCTGTTGGGCAGGCCAAACCTCCTCTGCAGGAGTAGGCAGAGGCACTTCAGTTGGTGCCTGCTGATTAGGCCAAACCTCCTGGACCACAGGAGTAGGCCTGGGCACTTCTGTAGATGACTGTGGTAGAAACTTTGGCACTTCGGGCAAGTAGACCTCTTCTTCCTGGACAGTACCTTTGACTTCAGGTGTCAGCAAACCAAAGGGATTGTCATCCCAGTCACTCAATGGGAAGTACCCAAACAGAATCTTCGGACGGATCACCGCAGCCGCCCATTTTTCTCTCATACTCTGTACAGGAGTATACTCCACTATCTCCCCGCTCTCTAGAGAATGCAGTGGTGTGAGGAGATAGTCTCTCTGCACTGCTCGACAATTGACCAAGATGGAGTGCATCCGTTTGTGCTTTTTATTTCAGTTTTTGTTAAGTTGATAATGTTTTCCTGCTGTTGGGACTAACAGCGATGAACTGTAATCCACAGAGCAGCCTGCAGTGCCTCTATAGAGGAAATAAAGTATTACATTGTATCCACAGAGGAAGCCACAGTGCCTCTATAGAGGAAATAAAGCATTACATTGTATGTATTGAAAATATGAAGCACCATGTCGTCCAGAAAGAGAAAGCCTCTCTATAGCCACTTTGGTCTGGTTAGTTGATAGAGTTAAGTACTCCATCATATTAGCTTAGAACACACTATGGAAAATGGGTTTTTAGGATGATCCAGCTTGGTTATGTGTCATGTTACAGCTTCTCATACAAATCTATGGATATAGGAGGGGAAGTAGCTGGGGACAGAGACACAGAGATGATCTAGTAAGCATTATGTCTCAACATAGTGCTTACAGTTTACATTGCTCAGTACTGCTCTATAATGTTCTCTATGCTGCTGCTTCTGAGGGTGTGCTACAGAGATATAGGGGAGCATCATCCCCTCTTCTGTATGTGCAATATATAGGAGACATTATAGCAGCCAGTCTTAACCCAGTAGCCCAGGTACAACAAAAAATTTGCAGTGGAGAGTCCAGAGGGGAAAACTGGTGAAAATGCCATATACAAGTTATATAATAGCCAGAAACAGTGCTACTCCTCATGTACACATAGGACAGCTTATCTTGAAAAGTTTATGGAAAGATTAGTAACCATTTTAGAATTTCTATAATGTTATTGACGGAATTGATACATTTGGACACAAGAAGATCCTGTTAATAAATGAAATATATTCTGTCATAAAGTTATTTTGCATTTGTAGTCTGTCACTTACCTGCAGGCTACTGCTATTAATTTTTGCACATCTATTTTTATATATATATATATATATATATATATATATATATATATATGTATATTTATATGTTTGAGTACTTTTTAATATGTGAACATCAGCTTTGGATGAATGCCATATGTAGACGTGACAGCCATAATAATATTACTACCATTACTAATCCTTTATTTAGTTTTTTTTTGTCTATGTAGTTTTTTTTTTTCAACTTTTTTGTGTTTTGATTTTAACGTATGTTCGTGCACTTATTCAATACGTCACACAGTTTATTCATTGATCACTGCACCTCTCATTTATCTTACACACTTCACAATTTTTAAGAAAAGCATATAACAATTGTTACGCCGAGCGCTCCGGGTTCCCGCTCCTCCCCGGAGCGCTCGCTTCACCTCCTCCGCTGCAGCGCTCCGGTCACGTCCTCTGACCCGGGGCGCTGCGATCCTGCTGCTAGCCGGGATGCGATTCGCGATGCGGGTAGCGCCCGCTCGCGATGCGCACCCCGGCTCCCCTACCTGACTCGCTCCCCGTCTGTTCTGTCCCGGCGCGCGCGGCCCCGCTCCCTAGGGCGCGCGCGCGCCGGGTCTCTGCGATTTAAAGGGCCACTGCGCCGCTGATTGGCGCAGTGGTTCCAATTAGGGTTATCACCTGTGCACTCCCTATATTACCTCACTTCCCTTGCACTCCCTTGCCGGATCTTGTTGCCTTAGTGCCAGTGAAAGCGTTCCTTGTGTGTCCCTTGCCAGTGTTTCCAGACCTTCTGCCGTTGCCCCTGACTACGATCCTTGCTGCCTGCCCCGACCTTCTGCTACGTCCGACCTTGCTTCTGCCTACTCCCTTGTACCGCGCCTATCTTCAGCAGCCAGAGAGGTGAGCCGTTGCTAGTGGATACGACCTGGTCACTACCGCCGCAGCAAGACCATCCCGCTTTGCGGCGGGCTCTGGTGAAAACCAGTAGTGGCTTAGAACCGGTCCACTAGCACGGTCCACGCCAATCCCTCTCTGGCACAGAGGGTCCACTACCTGCCAGCCGGCATCGTGACAGTAGATCCGGCCATGGATCCCGCTGAAGTTCCTCTGCCAGTTGTCGCTGACCTCACCACGGTGGTCGCCCAGCAGTCACAACAGATTGCGCAACAAGGCCAACAGCTGTCTCAACTGACCGTTATGCTACAACAGTTGCTACCACAGCTTCAGCAGTCATCTCCTCCGCCAGCTCCTGCACCTCCTCCGCAGCGAGTGGCCGCTCCTGGGATACGCTTATCCTTGCCGGATAAATTTGATGGGGACTCTAAGTTTTGCCGTGGCTTCCTTTCCCAATGTTCCCTGCATCTGGAGATGATGTCGGACCTGTTTCCCACTGAAAGGTCTAAGGTGGCTTTCGTAGTCAGTCTTCTGTCCGGAAAAGCCCTGTCATGGGCCACACCGCTCTGGGACCGCAATGACCCCGTCACTGCCTCTGTACACTCCTTCTTCTCGGAAATCCGAAGTGTCTTTGAGGAACCTGCCCGAGCCTCTTCTGCTGAGACTGCCCTGTTGAACCTGGTCCAGGGTAATTCTTCCGTTGGCGAGTATGCCGTACAATTCCGTACACTTGCTTCAGAATTGTCCTGGAATAATGAGGCCCTCTGCGCGACCTTCAAAAAAGGCCTATCCAGCAACATTAAAGATGTTCTGGCCGCACGAGAAATTCCTGCTAATCTACATGAACTTATTCACCTAGCCACTCGCATTGACATGCGTTTTTCTGAAAGGCGTCAGGAACTCCGCCAAGATATGGACTCTGTTCGCACGAGGCGTTTCGTCTCCTCGGCTCCTCTCTCCTCTGGTCCCCTGCAATCTGTTCCTGTGCCTCCCGCCGTGGAGGCTATGCAGGTCGACCGGTCTCGCCTGACACCTCAAGAGAGGACACGACGCCGTATGGAGAACCTCTGCCTGTACTGTGCTAGTACCGAACACTTCCTGAGGGATTGTCCTATCCGTCCTCCCCGCCTGGAAAGACGTACGCTGACTCCGCACAAAGGTGAGACAGTCCTTGATGTCTACTCTGCTTCTCCACGTCTTACGGTGCCTGTGCGGATGTCTGCTTCTGCCTTCTCCTTCTCTACAGTGGCCTTCTTGGACTCTGGTTCTGCAGGAAATTTTATTTTGGCCTCTCTCGTCAACAGGTTCAGCATCCCAGTGACCAGTCTCGCCAGACCCCTCTACATCAATTGTGTAAATAATGAAAGATTGGACTGTACCATACGTTTCCGCACGGAGCCCCTTCTTATGAGCATCGGATCTCATCATGAGAGGATTGAACTTTTGGTCCTCCCCAATTGCACCTCGGAGATTCTCCTTGGACTTCCCTGGCTTCAACTTCATTCCCCAACCCTGGATTGGTCCACTGGGGAGATCAAGAGTTGGGGGTCCTCTTGTTCCAAGAACTGTCTAAAACCGGTTCCCAGTAACCCTTGCCGTAACTCTGTGGTTCCTCCAGTAACCGGTCTCCCTAAGGCCTATATGGACTTCGCGGATGTTTTCTGCAAAAAACAAGCTGAGACTCTACCTCCTCACAGGCCTTATGATTGCCCTATCGACCTCCTCCCGGGTACTACTCCACCCCGGGGCAGAATTTATCCTCTCTCTGCCCCAGAGACTCTTGCCATGTCCGAATACGTCCAGGAGAATCTAAAAAAGGGCTTTATCCGTAAATCCTCCTCTCCTGCCGGAGCCGGATTTTTCTTTGTCTCCAAAAAAGATGGCTCCCTACGTCCTTGCATTGACTACCGCGGTCTTAATAAAATCACGGTTAAGAACCGCTACCCCTTACCCCTCATCTCTGAACTCTTTGATCGCCTCCAAGGTGCCCATATCTTCACTAAATTGGACTTAAGAGGCGCCTATAACCTCATCCGCATCAGAGAGGGGGACGAGTGGAAAACGGCATTTAACACCAGAGATGGACACTTTGAGTATCTGGTCATGCCCTTTGGACTGTGCAATGCCCCTGCCGTCTTCCAAGACTTTGTCAATGAAATTTTTCGTGATCTATTATACTCCTGTGTTGTGGTATATCTGGACGATATCCTAATTTTTTCTGCCAATCTAGAAGAACACCGCCAGCATGTCCGTATGGTTCTTCAGAGACTTCGTGACAACCAACTCTATGCCAAAATTGAGAAATGTCTGTTTGAATGCCAATCTCTTCCTTTTCTAGGATATTTGGTCTCTGGCCAGGGACTACAGATGGATCCAGACAAACTCTCTGCCGTCTTAAATTGGCCACGCCCCTCCGGACTCCGTGCTATCCAACGCTTTTTGGGGTTCGCCAATTATTACAGGCAATTTATTCCACATTTTTCTACCATTGTGGCTCCTATCGTGGCCTTAACCAAAAAAAATGCTGATCCCAAGTCCTGGCCTCCTCAAGCAGAAGACTCCTTTAAACAACTCAAGTCTGCCTTTTCTTCGGCTCCCGTGCTCTCCAGACCTGACCCTTCCAAACCCTTCCTATTGGAGGTTGATGCCTCCTCAGTAGGAGCTGGAGCTGTTCTTCTACAAAAAAATCCTTCCGGGCATGCTGTCACTTGTGGTTTTTTCTCTAGGACCTTCTCTCCAGCGGAGAGGAACTACTCCATCGGGGATCGAGAGCTTCTAGCCATTAAATTAGCACTTGAGGAATGGAGGCATCTGCTGGAGGGATCAAGATTTCCTGTTATTATCTACACCGACCACAAGAACCTCTCCTACCTCCAGTCGGCCCAACGGCTGAATCCTCGCCAGGCCCGGTGGTCTCTGTTCTTTGCCCGATTTAATTTTGAGATTCACTTTCGTCCTGCCGATAAGAACATTAGAGCCGATGCTCTCTCTCGTTCCTCGGATGCCTCAGAAGTTGATCTCCCTCCGCAACACATCATTCCACCTGACTGCCTGATCTCCACTTCTCCTGTCTCCATCAGGCAGACTCCTCCAGGAAAGACCTTTGTTTCTCCACGCCAACGCCTCGGAATCCTCAAATGGGGTCACTCCTCCCATCTCGCAGGTCATGCGGGCATCAAGAAATCTGTGCAACTCATCTCCCGCTTCTATTGGTGGCCGACTCTGGAGACGGATGTTGGGGACTTTGTGCGAGCCTGCACTATCTGTGCCCGGGATAAGACTCCTCGCCAGAAGCCCGCTGGGTTTCTTCATCCTCTGCCTGTCCCCGAACAACCTTGGTCGCTGATTGGTATGGATTTTATTACTGATTTACCCCCTTCCCGTGGCAACACTGTTATTTGGGTGGTCGTTGATCGATTCTCCAAAATGGCACATTTCATTCCTCTTCCTGGTCTTCCTTCTGCGCCTCAGTTGGCTAAACAATTTTTTGTACACATTTTTCGTCTTCACGGGTTGCCTACGCAGATTGTCTCGGATAGAGGGGTCCAATTCGTGTCTAAATTCTGGAGAGCTCTCTGTAAACAACTCAAGATTAAATTAAATTTTTCCTCTGCATATCATCCCCAGTCCAATGGACAAGTAGAAAGAATTAACCAGATCCTGGGTGATTATTTGCGACATTTTGTTTCCTCCCGCCAGGATGACTGGGCAGATCTCCTTCCATGGGCCGAATTCTCGTATAACTTCAGGGTCTCTGAATCTTCCTCCAAATCCCCATTTTTCGTGGTGTACGGCCGTCACCCTCTTCCCCCCCTCCCTACCCCCTTGCCCTCTGGTCTGCCCGCTGTGGATGAAATTTCTCGTGACCTTTCCATTATATGGAGAGAGACCCAAAATTCTCTCTTACAGGCTTCTTCACGCATGAAGAGGTTCGCGGATAAGAAAAGAAGAGCTCCCCCCGTTTTTTCCCCTGGAGACAAGGTATGGCTCTCCGCTAAATATGTCCGCTTCCGTGTCCCTAGCTACAAGTTGGGACCACGCTATCTTGGTCCTTTCAAAATTTTGTGTCAAATTAATCCTGTCTCTTATAAACTTCTTCTTCCTCCTTCTCTTCGTATCCCTAATGCCTTTCACGTCTCTCTTCTCAAACCACTCATCCTCAACCGTTTTTCTCCCAAATCTGTTCCTCCCACTCCTGTTTCCGGCTCCTCGGACGTCTTCTCGGTCAAGGAGATTTTGGCTGCCAAAAAGGTCAGAGGGAAAAATTTTTTTTTAGTAGACTGGGAGGGTTGTGGTCCTGAAGAGAGATCCTGGGAACCTGAGGACAACATCCTTGACAAAAGTCTGCTCCTCAGGTTCTCAGGCTCCAAGAAGAGGGGGAGACCCAAGGGGGGGGGTACTGTTACGCCGAGCGCTCCGGGTTCCCGCTCCTCCCCGGAGCGCTCGCTTCACCTCCTCCGCTGCAGCGCTCCGGTCACGTCCTCTGACCCGGGGCGCTGCGATCCTGCTGCTAGCCGGGATGCGATTCGCGATGCGGGTAGCGCCCGCTCGCGATGCGCACCCCGGCTCCCCTACCTGACTCGCTCCCCGTCTGTTCTGTCCCGGCGCGCGCGGCCCCGCTCCCTAGGGCGCGCGCGCGCCGGGTCTCTGCGATTTAAAGGGCCACTGCGCCGCTGATTGGCGCAGTGGTTCCAATTAGGGTTATCACCTGTGCACTCCCTATATTACCTCACTTCCCTTGCACTCCCTTGCCGGATCTTGTTGCCTTAGTGCCAGTGAAAGCGTTCCTTGTGTGTCCCTTGCCAGTGTTTCCAGACCTTCTGCCGTTGCCCCTGACTACGATCCTTGCTGCCTGCCCCGACCTTCTGCTACGTCCGACCTTGCTTCTGCCTACTCCCTTGTACCGCGCCTATCTTCAGCAGCCAGAGAGGTGAGCCGTTGCTAGTGGATACGACCTGGTCACTACCGCCGCAGCAAGACCATCCCGCTTTGCGGCGGGCTCTGGTGAAAACCAGTAGTGGCTTAGAACCGGTCCACTAGCACGGTCCACGCCAATCCCTCTCTGGCACAGAGGGTCCACTACCTGCCAGCCGGCATCGTGACAACAATAACACAAACTGAGATGCTACATATTAGTAGCACAATAATGATGGCATCAAACAACAAATGATTAACAGAATTACATGTACAAAGTGGTGTGTAGTTGGTCCCAAAAAAAAGAAAAGACACTTCCGAGACAACTGCTCAGAGTCCAAGTGCCACAGTAGATATAGGAACTACCTAGTGGAAAAAGAGCACAAACAACGAAAGACAAGACCAAAGAGGGTGACAAACAAAGGTAGGGGAACATAAAGGGAAGAGGGAGGAAGGGAGGGAGGGGCAGGAAAAACAGGCCAAATCCACATAAAAAAAAATACAAAAAGCAGGAACCAAAATCTAAGAACTCTCTAGAAGGGGGCCATCCATGTATAGATAAAGTTTATATGGATGCCCATTAAGAACTAACCCTGGAACAGTCTATAATGATGACACAGAAGAGAAGAGCAAGGGAGCATCCCTGCCTAGTAGGGAAAGGGGAAGACAACATGCCATTGACTCTAACCTGGGCAGCGGCTTCTGTATAAAGAGCCATAATATAACTGAGCATAATGAGACCAATACCTAAATGCTCCAGATCCAAACGCATGAAGTCCGACCCCACCCTATGAAAATCTTTTTTCATTTTTTTAAAACAGAATTTTAACAATTGTAAGTACTCAGATACTTCCCCTCTCCTAGAAATCCCCCACCCACCCAACAGCACTACCCACCCCACCCACAAAGCAGTCCCAAGTACACCATAAATCCAAGTCCATCTGCATCGATCTCCAAAATGGTCAGAAGCATAGCAGAGAATAAAATTACAGAAAAGTTGGCAAATAACATCATATCAAAAAGTCAGGGCAGGAATAACCACAGCATGTAATGAGATATTATGCAATAATTAACACAAGATAATTTAAAGGTGCTTGGGGAATAATGAGTGAAGCATCCATGAACCAAGAGAACCCCCGCCCCCCCCCCCCTCAATCACACACACACACTAGTCCTATCAAATAAAGAAGTTAAATCCCTATGGAACTGTCTTAGCCCAATATAATCAAACACTTTTTCAAAGTCTATGGAACACAAACAGACAGGGATCCCCTGGAGATCTGGCAGCGGCTATGAAAGAGAACTTCTTGATTGTGTTGTCCTGTGCTTCTCTACCCAATAGAAAACCGACCTGATCGTAATGTATCAAAAGGGGAAGCAGGAAACCTAAACGATTTTAGAAAATAATCTTTATATTTAGATTTATCAAGAAGATTGGGGAATAATCGCATCTCTGCCTTAAGTTAAGATCAAGTTAAGTATCTGTTCTTATCATTGGTCACTGGTGAGGATGGAGCTGCATGGAGGGGACAGGTGTACCAGGGCGTTCCAGGGCTGGTGCCACAACACCAGTTCAACGGCTACCCTGATGAGACCTGTTCCCTCCGGATCTGGTCATTGGGCTGGGGGGGTTTAAAGCCGGGTTACATTTGTGTCTCGGGGAGTAGTGACCCTGAGATGCCTAAACTTACTGGGGATAACCTCATTGCGTGGAAGCACGGGCACTAACTTCTTCACCTTTTGGCACTTCACCTCCTGATTCCCGGCCTTCTGGCTAGGATTGGAGAATTTTTTATAGATCCAGCCAGATGTCCAGGCAGTATATCTGCACTCATTTTGCGTGTCCACAGGACTTGTCAGGGTGCGGTAGCCCTTCTGGGTGTCCCTCCCCTAGACTACCTCCCTGGACGGTTTAGGGGAGGTGTGTGTGGCCTTTAGGTTCTGCACCTCCCTGCAAAATCCCCGGGTACTCCTGCATGGGCAAGGATACCTTGGTTAACACCCAGATGGATGCCAGGAGCATTTGTAGTCCCTTAGTAGCTTCGGCGAAAAGGGACATTGAACATGGAACCTTGTAGGTGGCTTCTGGCCCGAAGGGGAAGCAGTGGCGGATTCGGGGGGGGGGGGGGGGGCAACGGGGCAATTGCCCCCCACCCCATGTATTCTATCATGGTGGAGTGGGAGCTGTCAGCTCCCGCTCCACCATTCACCCACCTTTCTCACACGCTGCTTGCTTCTTGCTTGCAGCAGCGTGTGAGTGGGGACGCGATCCAATGCTGACTGGTGCAATGACGTCCCCGTAGCTCGTACAGTTCAAGGAAGCTGTAGGCTAGGCTAGCTAAGTCTTTCTTTGGGTAAAATCCTACAGTAGAGTGTGTGTGTGTATGTGTGTGTGAGGGAGTGACTGTGTGTTCAAGTAAGCAGTAGGAAACACCACAGGGGCACAGTATGGTACACGGAGCATTATGAAAACTCAGGGGCAGATAAAAAGGGGACATTTGATGTAAGGGAAACATGACAGGGGGGCATTATAAGTGAGGGGCACATGACAGGGGGCATTATATGTGAGGGGCACATGACAGGAGGGCCCCTTGTCATGTGCCTCTCACATATAATGCCCCCCCCCCCTCATGTGCCCCTCAATATAATGCCCCATGTCCAGTGTCCTTCACATATAATGCCCCCTAACGGGGCAGGACAGGGGGCATTATATGTGAGGGGAACATGACGGGGGCATTATATGTTAGGGGCATAGGACAAAGGGCATTATTATGTGGGGGGAACAGGACGGACTTTATTACTATGTGGGGGGCACAGGACTGGTCATAATTATTGTTATATGTGGGGGCACAGGATCGGGCATTATTGCTATATGTGAAGGGCACAAGGGTGGTACGATTTTTATGGGTCACAATACGTTACGATATTGTATTCAGAACAGCAAGGTTATATTCAGAGAGCGCAGTGTGTGGTAGTATTATATTTAGAGGGTTCAGTGCGTGTGTGACAGTATTATATTCAGGGGGTACAGTGTGTGTCACTATTAAATTACTCAGTATGTAGTAGTATTATAGGGTGCAGTATGTGGTAGTATTATATTCAGAGAGCACAGTGTGTGGTAGTATAATATTCAAAGGGTGCAGTGTGTGGTAGTATATTCATAGGGTGTAGTGTGTGGCAGTATTATATTCAAAGGGTATGGTGTGTGGCAGTTTTATATTCGGAGGGTACAGTGTGTAGTAGAATTATATTCAGAGGGTACAGTGTGTAGTAGAATTATATTCAGAGGGTATGGTGTTTGGCGGTATTATATTCAGAGGGTACAGTGTATCAGAGTTATATTCAGAGGGTACAGTGTGTTGTAGTATATTCAGAGGGTATTATATTCAAAGGATGCAGTGTTTGGCAGTATAATAATAAGTATTGTTTTCATATAGAGGATCAGAATCGGCTAGTGAGGAGCCATCTGGGCATCAAGTTCTGCAGAGAGAAGATTTAGCTGGACCCGGCGGTATGTACCATCTGAATATGATAAGGAAAGACTATAGAGAAGATGTCACCTGTCACCTGTAGTCACTGTATTCTCCTCACTATGCCCCATCAGAGCTGGAGTCATTTGCAAGTTTTGCATTAATGAAAGGTGAAACAACAACTCCCAGCATACACTTACCACTGCTAGGGTCATACTGAGGGCTTTAGTTTTACATGGTAAAAATGTATTTTGCACTTTCCTAATGGGACTCTGTTCCATGACGAATTCCGGCGAGTGAACATGGCCTAAGAGTCTTAAAGGGGTTCTCCGGTGCTTAAACATCTTATCCCCTATCCAAAGGATAGGGGATAAGATGCCTGATCGCGGGAGTCCCGCCGCTGGGGACCCCCGGGATCATGCACGTGACACCCCGTTTGTAATCAGTCCCTGGAGCGTGTTCGCTCCGGGTCTGATTACGGGCGACTACAGGGCGGGTGGCGTGGCGTCACACGCCGCCCGCCCTGTAGTCGCCCGTAATCAGACCCGGAACGAACACGCTCCGGGGACTGATTACAAACGGGGTGCCGTGTGCATGATCCCGGGGGTCCCCAGCGGCGGGACTCCCGCGATCAGGCATCTTATCCCCTATCCTTTGGATAGGGGATAAGATGTTTAAGCACCGGAGAACCCCTTTAAACAAGGTTAGGACTGTATGATACATTTAAAGGGGTATTCCAGGCCAAAACTTTTTTTTATATATCAACTGGCTCCGGAAAGTTAAACAGATTTGTGAATTACTTCTATTAAAAATCTTAATCCTTCCAATAGTTATTAGCTTCTGAAGTTGAGGTGTTGTTTTCTGTCTAACTGCTCTCTGATGACTCACGTCCCGGGAGCTGTGCAGTTCCTATGGGGATATTCTCCCATCATGCACAGCTCCCGGGACGTGACATTATCATTGAGCAGTTAGACAGAAAACTTCAGAAGCTAATAACTATTGGAAGGATTAAGATTTTTTAATAGAAGTAATTTACAAATCTGTTTAACTTTCCGGAGCCAGTTGATATATATAAAAAAAGGTTTTGCCTGGAATACCCCTTTATTAATATTGTAAGTTCCATAAGCAACACCCTATTTTTTTGTCCACCAACACAAAATACTCTAATAGTGCTCCTCCCGAGACTAGACTCTGGATCCACCCCTGAGGGGAAGGGCAAGGTTTGTTGGAGGGCCTCTCTCCTTTCAGAGAAGGGCTTGCGATAGACGGCATCCTTTGTGCACTTTTTTTTAGTGTACAGTGAAATCTCCCTTAGTGGACACCTCCCATTAGGGGACACCTCCCAATAATGGACAGTTTTTAATTCCCCGGCAGAGTCCCATAGGACTTAATGTATTTGCACCCTCCAAATAGGGGACATTCCCATTAGCAGTCATGGACACACCAAATAGGGGACAATAGGGGGCAAAACACTCCCATTAGGGGACAACCAGGCTTATGTGCCGCGCTACCTTGTACACAGGGCTGCCGTCAGGGGGGTACAGCCAATACCCCAGTAAGTGGCTCGGGTTCCCAGGGGGTTCTGGCCCCTGTTGGACCCCCATGTAGCAGCCCCAGCACACCCCTTATGCCAAATCATTCCCCCCATGCCAAATCATTCCCTCATCCACTTGCCAAATCGTCCTCCCTATGCCAAATCATTCCCTCCCCCCCCTCCATTCCAAATCATTCCCCCATTCCCTCATCCTCCTGTTCTTCTTACTTCTTACCTGGCCAGCAGGTAGTGATGAGTGACACTCCTCTGCGTTTTACTTAGTGAGGACAGTGACGACCGCGAGCAGCGGTGGCTTCCCGAATTGAAAAGTGACGCTCCTTTGCGCCCCACCCACTGAGGGCAGCGGCCAGGTAAGAAGAGGGGGATGACGGAATGGAGGAATGATTTGGCATTGCGGGGGGAATTACTTGTCATGCATGCTTTGCCATTACTTTTCCTAATTAATTATATTGTTGGGATTTTTTTAAAGCCTTATTACAGTGCCGGGGACGAAGGACTCGCCGAAACGTTGGGGTGGCGTTGCTCCAGCAGACCCTGTCAGGAACTGGATGTTACAGTTTGGTATGCCTATTGTCTTCACTGTGTGCATTGTACTGTATGATAATTAGAGCATTGTTGTACCTATATATGTGCTGTTAATGCACACATGTGTGACTATGCACCATGTTACTTTTCCTTATACAACTTATTAATATGGATCTGTCTGTGAGCAACGCCTTTGTCTCTCCACTTTGTGGATGCTTCTACCCATTTGTGATTTTAAATTAATTTTTTAATGCATACTCAATAAAATTATGTAATTTTTATATTACAAGTGTCTCCATTCTCTTTTTTTGTTATGATATTTGTGTAGGAGTACACAATAGGTTGATTGTAATAAGTATTATCTTGATATATTGATACAAAATTTTGTTTTGCTGTTGTACTTTTATATATGTGGTAGTAGCAGCATTTAAATTCTCTGTGACTAATACTATGCCTATATTGGTAGTTGTGCAGTTGGAATATTGTGGGTGTATGAATTGATTTGGTGTATATATTACTGCATTTGATGTCCGCCACCATGTGATTTTTTTTCTAACATTACCTGTGTGTGTATTTGTCCTGTGTTTTTTTTTTTTTTTTTTTCAAATATGAATATTTCTTTTTAAATGACTGTTTTACATAAATGTGATTTGTAACACATTTATTAGTAGGATTTTTAGGGTATAAATACTACAGGCTGTCATAAAACAGTCTGTTTCTACTGACAAATCTAGATGGCAACATCAGGATGGGTGACTTTCCAAAGTTGATGATACATATTTTGATAGAAGGGTAAGGGGCGTAGCTATAGAGGTAACAGAGTTAGCAGTCGCATCAGGGCCCTGGTGCCTAAGGGGGCCCCAAAGCACATCTGCCCCATAAGAGACCAGTATTATAATTGGCATATGGGGCCCTGTAGTAGATTTTGCATCGGGGCCCAGAAGCAACAAACTACGCCTCTGTGAAGGGTGATGAATCTCCTCCATGTTGTTACGCCTAGCGCTCCGGGTCCCCGCTCCTCCCCGGAGCGCGTACGGCGTCTCTCTCTCCGCAGCGCCCCGGTCGGTCCCGCTGACCGGGAGCGCTGCACTGTCATGGCCGTCGGGGATGCGATTCGCACAGCGGGACGCGCCCGCTCGCGAATCGCATCCCAGGTCACTTACCCGTTCCCGTCCCCTGCTGTCATGTGCTGGCGCGCGCGGCTCCGCCCTCTAGGGCGCGCGCGCGCCAGCTCCCTGAGACTTAAAGGGCCAGTGCACCAATGATTGGTGCCTGGCCCAATTAGCTTAATTGGCTTCCACCTGCTCCCTGGCTATATCTGATCTCCTCCCTTGCACTCCCTGGCCGGATCTTGTTGCCTTGTGCCAGTGAAAGCGTTTTGTGTGTCCAAAGCCTGTGTACCAGAACTTCTGCTATCCACCCTGACTACGCACCTTGCCGCCTGCCCCCGACCTTCTGCTACGTCCGACCTTGCTTCTGTCTACTCCCTTGTACCGCGCCTATCTTCAGCAGTCAGAGAGGTTGAGCCGTTGCTAGTGGATACGACCTGGTCACTACCGCCGCAGCAAGACCATCCCGCTTTGCGGCGGGCTCTGGTGAAAACCAGTAGTGACTTAGAACCGGTCCACTAGCACGGTCCTCGCCAATCCCTCTCTGGCACAGAGGATCCACCTCCTGCCAGCCAGCATCGTGACACATGTTTACCTATAATAACACAACCCACACAGAATTTGATATTTCAATGGATCATCCCTTTCAATTGCATCAATAATCCACTAGCTGCCATTATCATCTTATGGTGGAAAGACAAGGTAGTTTGTACCAGCATTTGTTCCATGTGTCCAGTCTATGATACACACGTAGTAATGTTACCAGAAAGGGCTTTTCTTGTGATTATATGTTAAAGGTTTAATCCAGCGGTGAAAAACGTATCCCCTATCCTAAGGATAGGGGATAAGTTTCAGATCGCGGGGGTCCAACCGCTGGGGCCCCCCCGCGATCTCCCGTACGGGGCCCTGGCTCGATGGCCAGATGTGGCGGTCGAAGTGGCGGCCAACACGCCGCCTCAATACAACTCTATGGCAGAGCCGGAGATTGCCGGTGGTCAACACGCCCCCTTCCCGCAGGCTGTCGGGGCCCTGTACAGGAGATCGCGGGGGGCCCCAGCGGTTGGACCCCCCACGATCTGAAACTTATCCCCTATCCTTAGGATAGAAGATAAGTTTTTCCTCACTGGATATCTCCTTTAATTACATGTGACAAAGACAACTCAAGCCCACTGGGCAGACATAGTGTGGTGCCCAAAATGAGATTGACAGTGGTAGTTCAGGATAGCAAGGGGTAGTAGTCTCTTGAGTGTAAAAACTTGTAGTGTCACATGTAGCAAGGTGGTGTTGCTAACCTGATAATCCCCCATGAGTCAGTGAAACACTTTTGTCAATGGGGGAGTCTTACACTAGATCAGGGGTTTCAAACTTGCGGCCCGCAAACAACATTTTGCAGCCAGCTGCATCGGACCAAATTGAGCTACAGTTCCAGGCCCCCATGTTAAAATAGGCCCAGATACCCGCATAGGTGGCCTGCTGCATAGGCCACCAGGCGCTTGCACTTGTTACGCCGAGCGCTCCGGGTTCCCGCTCCTCCCCGGAGCGCTCGCTACACTCTCGCTCCCGCAGCGCCCCGGTCAGATCCACTGACCGGGTGCGCTGCGATACCGCCTCCAGCCGGGATGCGATTCGCGATACGGGTGGCGCCCGCTCGCGATGCGCACCCCGGCTCCCGTACCTGACTCGCTCTCCGTCGGTCCTGTCCCAGCGCGCGCGGCCCCACTCCCTAGGGCGCGCGCGCGCCGGGTCTCTGCGATTTAAAGGGCCACTGCGCCGCTGATTGGCGCAGTGGTTCTAATCAGTGTGTTCACCTGTGCACTCCCTATGTATACCTCACTTCCCCTGCACTCCCTCGCCGGATCTTGTTGCCATTGTGCCAGTGAAAGCGTTCCCTTGTGTGTTCCTAGCCTGTGTTCCAGACCTCCTGCCGTTGCCCCTGACTACGATCCTTGCTGCCTGCCCCGACCTTCTGCTACGTCCGACCTTGCTTCTGTCTACTCCCTTGTACCGCGCCTATCTTCAGCAGTCAGAGAGGTTGAGCCGTTGCTAGTGGATATGACCTGGTTACTACCGCCGCAGCAAGACCATCCCGCTTTGCGGCGGGCTCTGGTGAATACCAGTAGTGACTTAGAACCGGTCCACTAGCACGGTCCACGCCAATCCCTCTCTGGCACAGAGGATCCACCTCCTGCCAGCCGGCATCGTGACAGCACTGCGTCTGCCATTGCGACTGCAATCACAGAACACTGTCTGCGGTTGCGAGTGGTGTTAATAGAGCTTGTAGTGGTGTGACCACTGCTGCACATCAGACATAGAGCTTGTATGCTTCTACATCGGTGGGCGGAGTCCAGCTGCGCCATGCTGAGGATGGTGCAGACGTCCAGAAGGAAGACAGCGTTAGCAAACACAGCAGTGGAGCCACAGGAGCCTGCTCGGTACATTACATGGTGGTTGTTTTAGGGTGGATGGGGCATGGGGAACAGTAATATAGAGAAGGGGCTTAGGAAGTGCAGGAATAAGGCCCTATAGTAGTTTTGCATCGGGGCCCAGAACCAACAAACTACGCCTCTGTGAAGGGTGATGAATCTCCTCCGTGTTTACCTATAATAACACAACCCACACAGAATTTGATATTTCAATGGATCATCCCTTTCAATTGCATCAATAATCCACTAGCTGCCATTATCATCTTATGGTGGAAAGACAAGGTAGTTTGTACCAGCATTTGTTCCATGTGTCCAGTCTATGATACACACGTAGTAATGTTACCAGAAAGGGCTTTTCTTGTGATTATATGTTAAAGGTTTAATCCAGCGGTGAAAAACGTATCCCCTATCCTAAGGATAGGGGATAAGTTTCAGATCGCGGGGGTCCAACCGCTGGGGCCCCCCGCGATCTCCCGTACGGGGCCCTGGCTCGATGGCCAGATAGCGCGTGTTGACCACCGCACGATGTGGCGGCCAACACGCCGCCTCAATACAACTCTATGGCAGAGCCGGAGATTGCCGGTGGTCAACACGCCCCCTTCCCGCAGGCTGTCGGGGCCCTGTACAGGAGATCGCGGGGGGCCCCAGCGGTTGGACCCCCCACGATCTGAAACTTATCCCCTATCCTTAGGATAGAAGATAAGTTTTTCCTCACTGGATATCTCCTTTAATTACATGTGACAAAGACAACTCAAGCCCACTGGGCAGACATAGTGTGGTGCCCAAAATGAGATTGACAGTGGTAGTTCAGGATAGCAAGGGGTAGTAGTCTCTTGAGTGTAAAAACTTGTAGTGTCACATGTAGCAAGGTGGTGTTGCTAACCTGATAATCCCCCATGAGTCAGTGAAACACTTTTGTCAATGGGGGAGTCTTACACTAGATCAGGGGTTTCAAACTTGCAGCCAGGCCCCCATGTTAAAATAGGCCCAGACACCCGCATAGGTGGCCTGCTGCATAGGCCACCAGGCGCTTGCACAGCGTCTGCCATTGCGACTGCAGTCACAGAACACTGTCTGCGGTTGCGAGGGGTGTTAATAGAGCTTGTAGTGGTGTGACCACTGCTGCACATCAGACATAGAGCTTGTATGCTTCTACATCGGTGGGCGGAGTCAAGCTGCGCCATGCTGAGGATGGTGCAGACTTCTAGAAGGAAGACAGCGTTAGCAAACACAGCAGTGGAGCCACAGGAGCCTGCTCGGTACATTACATGGTGGTTACATGGTGGTTGTTTTAGGGTGGATGGGGCATGGGGAACAGTAATATAGAGAAGGGGGTTAGGGAGTGCGGGAATAATGATTGGGGCATTAAATGGGAGGGGTTCATGATGGGGCATCATATTTGAGGGGCCCATGATGGGTGCATTATATGTGAGGGGTGCATGATGGGGGCATTATATGTGAGGGGCGGATGATGGGGGCATTATATGTGAGGTGCGCATGATAGGGGCATTATATGTGAGGGGCCCATGATGGGGGGCATTATATGTGAGGGGCCCATGATGGGGGCATTATATGTTAGAGGCGCATGATGGGAGCATTATTAGGAGGGGCACATCATGGGGGCATTATATGTGAGGGGCCCATGATGGGGGGCATTATATGTGAGGGGCCCATGATGGGGGCATTATATGTGAGGGGCGCATGATGGGGGCATTATATGTTAGAGGCGCATGATGGGAGCATTATTAGGAGGGGCACATCATGGGGGCATTATATGTGAGGGGCCCATGATGTGGGGCATTATATGTGAGGGGTGCATGATGGGGACATTATATGTGAGGGGCACATGATGGGGGCATTATATGTGAGGGGGACATGCATCCCAGCCTCACCCAGCCGCTACCTCCAGCGGCCCCCAGATAATTTGAGTTTAAGACCCCTGCACTAGATACAGAGTCCTTGACAAAGGGGTCATGGTGTAGTGTCTGGGACTGTAATCATGGTGTTAAGTGCGGAAATAAGGGTCCAAACACATTTGTAACTTGCAAACGGAGGTGAACTTTACTTAAAGTTACTCTGTTAAATCCATTAGGCAGCACAGAGTTGCAAAGTTACTGTTTCTTAGGAAGGATGGGGGAGATTTATGTAAACTTCTCCAGAGGAAAATTTACTGAGTTGCCCACGCTTCTCTGATTTTTTAAATGGCCTCTGAAAAATGAAAGAAGCGATCTGATTGGTTGCTATGGGCAACTCAGAAACTTTTCCTCTGGACAGGTTTTGATAAATCTCCCCCATGTGGAATTTGGTCATAGTTCTCTTTAAGAGGCATTTCCTTTAGGAGTCTCTATTTGCCTCTTGCACTTTGGGTAATGTACAGTGGTGATGTACAATAGTCTAGATAAAATACTGCTGTGGAGGGCCTACAGGTTCACTGTGGTATAAATACTTGACGTGTTTATTCAAGCAGCAGTAACTCCTTTTGGAAGCCCAGAAAGAGTTTTGCGTATGCAGAAGGATCGTTTTCAGCTAGTTGTCCACTTCTGACCTGTATGTAGATTCTTCTTCTCGGAAACAGCATGGACTGGAGATGATCTTGGGTGCAAACCTACTGGAACTTTACACAGGGCTGTGATTACCACAATCCTGAACTACATTTGCCTCAGGTTAGAAGACTAGCAAGTGGAATAATGCGTTTCTGAGCCGTATTGGTTCCTTCAGGTACCTAAAGATGAAGCCAATAAGGCTTGGAAACACTTATGTTTTTATATGAAATAATATTTTTTGTTTTATTAAATTGTATTCAATTTATCTATCGTATCGTGGCAGCGCTCAGTGTGGCAAGTGTGTTTTAATTTTCCCTTACCTATCATCACCCAGAGGAATCCACACAGGAGAGCACCATTTGTTTACTTCATATATAAATTTATTAACCAACATTGGTTCTTGCTCTAACTTCAAAGCCGTGAGCATAGTCACTATATACTGTAGCTGAACACTTTCCGGTATTGCAGAGCTGTAAGCAATCAATGTACCATCTTTCAGTCTAAAATCAATTATTATAGAACATGCCTTCATTTTCTTCCATACAAATTCTAGCATGGGCACCATATTATAGATTTATAGAACACATGTAAATAATAAAACCATGTGAATAAGGCTTCACATCTGCCATATACATTAAAGTCAGTCAAACCTGTTGATTTCAGCTGGACCAGCGTGCTATCCAAAGTCTGTTGACACTTTGGGTAGATGATGTTGGTGGAGAGAGGAATTGGGCATGTTGAATTTTAATGCACGATCCTAAAGGTGTCTGTTAGTGGCTTTCTCTTCTTTCCCCTATTTAAAAAACAAACAAAAAACAAATGCATGCTTGGTGGAGCTGAGCATGCATGTGTATGGGGAGGGGGGGGGGTCAGGAGGAATAGTTGTTCCACAACCAAGCTTTGCCCAATAGCTGTTAAAGGTGTATGGGCACTTATTATGTTTGAGACTTACAGGGACGTATACCTATGATGTAAACCTCCGTTGTATGCCACTTAATAGGCAAGCAATTAGAGATGAGCAAACTTTTGAAAAATTTGATTTGGCCGATTTGCCAAATTTTTTTCAAAACAATTCAGTTTGATCCAAATGTATTCGCCTACAGAGAGCCTCAAAGGGGTGTAGAACACCTTGCTTTGTTCTAACACGCATATGGAGTGTGTTGGGGTAGTGAAATAATACTGTTATTCAGTATGACATGCAGATTACAGGCATCACTTTTAGAATCACTGTCGCAGAGCGGCACAATGGCAGAGCCTGGAGGTGGCATCAGTATGAGGAGACCATATTGTGGCTGAATGACACAGCAAGGAGGTGTTGGCAGCATGAGAAGACCATATAGTGGCTGAATGACACAGCGTGGAGGTGATGGCAGGATGAGGAGATCATATAGCGGCTGAATGACAAATCTTGGATGTGGTTGAAGCATGAGGAGACCATATAGTGGCTGAATGACACAGCATGGAGATGTTGGCAGCATGAGGAGACCATATAGTGGCTGAATGACACAGTGTGGAGGTGTTGGCAGCATGAGGAGACCATATAGTGGCTAAATGAAACAGCATGGAGGTCTTGGCAGCATGAGGAGACCATATAGTGGCTGAAAGACACAGTGTGGAGGCGTTGGCAGCATGAGAAGACCATATAGTGGCTGAATGACACAGCGTGGAGGTGTTGGCAGCATGAGGAGATCATATAGCGGCTGAATGACAAATCTTGGATGTGGCTGAAGCATGAGGAGACCATATAGCGGCTGAATGACACAGCGTGGAGATGTTGGCAGCATGAGGAGACCATATAGTGGCTGAATGACACAGCGTGGAGGTGTTGGCAGCATGAGGAGACCATATAGTGGCTAAATGACACAGCGTGGAGGTCTTGGCAGCATGAAGAGACCATATAGTAGCTGAAAGACACAGTGTGGAGGTGTTGGCAGCATAAGAAGACCATATAGTGGCTGAATGACACAGCGTGGAAGTGTTGGCAGCAAGAGGAGACCATATAGTTGCTGAAAGCCACAGCCTGGGGCTGACAGCAGCATGAGTAGACACTAGGGCTTCACAATCCCTAAGATTAAAAGATGAATTTTGAAATTTAAATTGAAGATTTATGGTAGCTAGTGCTACCATAAAACATTTTTTGGCCCAGGCCCTGCAGCATCAGTAAATCATATATTGTCTGAATGACACAACCTGAAGGTGGCTGAATCATGAGGAGACCGTATAGTGGCTAAATGACACAGCCTGGAGTTGACTGAAGCATGAGGAGACCATATAGTGTCTTAATGGTACAGCCTGAAGTTGGAAGATGCATGAGGAGACAATTCAAATTTAAGATTTTTAAATAGAAATGTAAAATTTTGAAATTGAAATTGAGGATTTTGAAATTGAAATTTTAACTCCCAAGTTTTAGAGTCCCAGGCCCCGGCGTATAAGTACAAAGGACCAAATTTAACAAGAGTCACATGTCACATGGCAGCACAATGACAGAGCATGGAGGTGGCATCAGTATGAGGAGACCATATAGTTGCTGAATGACACAGCCTGGAGCTGGCAGCAGCATGAGTAGGCACTAGGGCTTCACAATCCCTAAGATTAAAAGATTAATTTTGAAATTTAAATTTAAGATTTATGGTAGCTAGTGCTACCATAAAAATTTTTAGGCCCAGGACCAGCAGCTTCAGTGAACCATATATTGGCTGACTGACACAGCCTGGAGGTGGCTGAAGCATGAGGAGACCATATAGTGGCTAAATGACACAGCCTGGAGTTGGCTGAAGCATGAGAAGAGACCATATAGTGGCTGAATGAGACAGCCTGGAGGTGGCAGCAGCAGCATCAAGAGTCCTGAAAGTGACCCGGGGACAGAGTGGTGCGGTGGGTGGCAATACCAGTACCTGATGACGAAGGTGGGTGAGAAAAGGTCTGATGCGGAGGAATGTTTGTAACTGGGGAGCAGCTCCTTAAATCTGTTTGCCACTATCCATATTTGTAAAGTGTTGGTGTGGCACCATGGTCAATCTACTCTCATGCATCAGGCATTGGTGGTTGGAAATCCTGGCTGACACATGCCTGATTCAACTTCACAAAGGTCAGTCTCTCCACATTTTTCGTGGACAGACGAGTTCTCCTTGGGGTGACTATGGCCCCCACCGCACTAAATACTCGCTCTGATGGCACACTACTGGCCTGGCAGGACAACCTTTCCAGGGCAAACTCTGCTAGTTGCGGCCACAAATCAAGTTTGGCTGCCCAGAAGTCCAGCGGATCTTCAAGGTGTGTTGGCATGGGCATGTCAAGGTATGCCACCACCTGCTGGTTCAGGTCCTGCTCCAGGTGTATCTGTTGATGATTAGTTGCTTCACTATGCGGGTGAAGAAAGGTACTCATCAGCGACTGTAGACTTAGACTGGTGCTCATGGAGATGGTACTGCTCCTGCCACCGGTGTCTCTGGGTCCTCTGCCACGGTGTCTCTGGGTCCTCTGTCTCGCCTTCCTCATAACCCTCTAGCTCCTCTGGCTGCTCCTGCTCTTCCTTTCCTGTCAGATTACTAGAAAAACTGCCCATTTGGTGAAACCTAAACTGTGCTCTACTGTGCCTCTCCCCCTCCTCCTCTAGTTCAGCCCCCACAGGGCTCATGTGGCCGTGAGATGTAGGTGCCATGTCTCCGGTGCCCTGACGAGCCATCGTTTCCAACACGTGTTGTAAGAAATGAAGCAGTAGAATGATGTCATTCATCCCGTAATCCTGGCAACTTACTTATAATGTGGCTTCCTCAAAGGGCCTGAGCAAATGGCAGGTGTCACGTATGAGCTGCCACTGGTTCACATTGAAGTTACACAGGGGAGTACCCCTATTCGCTTGGATCATCAAGAAATTGGTGATGGCTTTTCTCTGTTCGTACAGTCAGTCCAACATATGTAGGGTGGAATTCCAACGTCTGGCAAAGTCACAAATCAGACTATGTTGGAGGATACCGTTCTGACGCTGAAGCTCAAGGAGGGTGTGCTTTGCGATGTACGAGTGGCTGAAGTGCATGCCAAGTTTCCTTCCCATTGTTAGGATGTCTTTCAAATGGGGGGAGCACTTCAGGAACAGCTTCACAACCAGATTGAACATGTGGGCCATGCAGGGCGCATGGCTCAAGCCTTCCCGGTCGCAGCACATGCAAGATGTTCTTCCCGTTGTCAGTCACCATGGTTCCCAAATCCAGTTTTCGTGGAGTAAGCCATGCTCCGATTTCATTACAAATTATTTTTAGCAGTTCTTCTCCTGTGTGACACCGTTCGCCAAGGCAAACCATGAGAAGAACAGTGTGACACCGCCGTGCCCTGCACACATGGCATGCTGAATGGCCACTGAGACTTATCTGGGCAGTGGAGGCTGAGGACACGTTGGAGGATGAGGAGCCGCACACTATTACAGGACCAACGGCCTGAGAGCATGGAGGAAGAAGCGGCGTGACCTGTCCAAGCTGGTGTTGTGGCTGTGCAGGAACCACATTCACCCAGTGAGCCGTAAAGGACATGTATTGTCCCTGACCATAGTTACAGCTCCAGACGTTGGCGCTGCCATGCACTTTGGTACACACCGACAGGCTCAAGGACTGCCTTCTTCGCAAAGAAATGACGGCTTGGCACTCTCCACCTCGGCTTGGCACAAGCCATCAGTTCTCTGCAGAGTCCACCACTTGAAAAGGGAGCGACTGCAGCACCAGCAACTTGGACAGGAGCACATTCAGCTTCTGCGTCATTGAATGAGTGGGTGCATACTGTTGTCTCTTAGACATGGCTTCGCCGATGAATTGTTGCCGGAATAACTGACTAAAAGTAGGAGGAGCAGGAGCATCTGGAGCGACAGAAGGAGGGTATGACACACAGCTCCCTTCAGCTGAGGTGGTGGAGCCCTGGCTGGCTGAAAGAGGGAGCGGCGTGCCACTGGGTGATTCAGCAGGCTGGACCACTACATCAGAGTGATGGTTCTCCCAGGCCACTTTATGGTGGCACAGTACATGTTGATGCAAGGCCGTGGGGCCAACATTGTGACTCTGGCCACCCTCCACCATCTGCCGACATATCTTGCATGTTAACCTCCTCCGGATGCTTGATGAAAAACTGCCACACTAATTGACTGTTACTGCCGCCATCTCCAGGAACCCCTGTTCCACTACCTCCCAAGAAGGTAGGCTGCTGCAAAGCAGGTGGTCTCCCCCAGGCACGTTTGGCTCCAGAATTTCTCCTTCTGCCACCATGCTGACTGCAAACCATGCTACCACCTTGCTGGCTCATTTGTTGCCTCACGGGCAACCTGCAACTTTCTTCTCCTGATGATTATGAAGCCCCTTCTGCACCCGGCTCCCAATTGCAATCGGCTTCATCATCATCAACAAGTGTCTGCACGTCACTGATGACCACCTCCCACGTCACTCTCCTCATCACTACTTGCCCACCTAGCGGAGGAAGCATTGGATGTCTCCTCCACTTGTTGGTTGGGCAGTAGCTGATGACTGTCCTCTATTAGATCATCCTCACTGAATAGTGGAGCTGAACCCACAGCATAAGATACTTTTTTAAGGGAGGGAACAGCATAGAACAGAGGCAATGGGAGGACATTAACTGCTCCCAGGTTATGCCAACTGAGGGTTGTGTCTGAGGAACCCACCAACTGTTGACTGGGGGTATCAGATGTCACTTGTGATGAAGTGGATGACCGTGTTAACCAATCGATGACGGCAGATGGGTTGCTGGTCGAGACACGACTGCTAGCTGATACCGGAAGCTCAGGCCTCTTGCTGCGACTCCTGCTGCCACTCGCCCCTAGTCTGCTGCGACCTCTGCTGGATGAATTTAAGCCTCTGCCACTCCTCTGTGCACGTCCTGGCACTTCTCTGCCTGACATACTTAGTGCGTATATGAGCGGAGTACAATATGCTTCACTACGCTTAAATTTTGTCTAGAACAGCAGCAGGTGTGTACTTTTGACTGTCCTTTTAAAGTATCTAGGCCCTTGACAGATTAACAGTTACAAAATAGTACACTACTTAGATGTACGTATGTGGTATGCACTTATGAGGGCAGAAAAATGCGGTACAGTACCGCTTAAAAAAACTTATTTTAGTTAAACACCAGCCAGTGATTACTTTTGCCTGGACTTTCACAGTATCTAGGCCCTTGACAAATTAACAGGTACAAAATTGTACACTACTTAGATGTAGGTATGTGGTATGCACTTATGAGGGCAGAAAAATGCACTACAGTACGCTTAATAAACGTATTGGAGTTAAACACTAGCCGATGATTACTTTTGGCTGTCTTTTCACAGTATGTAGACCCTTGACAGATTAACAGGCATAAAATAGTACACCACTTAGATGTAGGTATAGTATGCCCTTATGAGGGCAGAAAAATGCACTACCGTACGCTTAAAAAAAACTTATTTTAGTAAAACTTAGATGTATGTATGTGAAATGCACTTATGAGAGCAGAAAAATGTGGTACAGTACGCTTAAAAAAAACTTATATTAGAAAAACATCAGCTGGTGATTACTTTTGCCTGGACTTTCACAGTATCTAGGCCCTTGATAGATTAACAGGTACAAAATAGGACACTACTTAGATGTAGGTATGTGGTATGCACTTATGAGGGCAGAAAAATGTGGTACAGAACGCTTAAAAAAACATATTTTTGAACAACACCAGCAGTACACAACAGTGCTGCAGCACAAAAAGCTGTGTACTAAACACAAAATTGCACTCTGTCACAGACTATTAGGAATGGACTGCTGGGTATTATACCGTCTACAAACTAGTATAGCCAGCAAATGATTTGTTGTGGAACAAAGACACAGAATTGCGCTGAAAAATTATTCCTGCCTCCTCTGCTAAGGTTTATGAAGTTGAGGCAGCTTGTTGAAATGTAGGAGGCACACACAGCTCTCTGCCCCTCTCTGTAATACTATGCCGAAGAAAGTGACTGGGAGGTTAATGTCTGCAGTAAAAATCCTTTTCAGTGAAAAAAAACACTGCTCTCTGTTCACCAGAACGCTGATGTGACTAGGATGTGAAACGCTCCTGGAATTAACTTTTCTGTGTAACATACACAGGCTGTCCGTCCTATCTCTCTGCAGTCTAATGAATGATACGACGAGCCGCAAAATGGCTGCCGATTATATAGGGCTGTGACATCACAGGGGTGACTGGCTGCTGATAGGCTGCATCCTGCATGTGATTCAGGGTCATCCCACTTACTTCCCTTCCCGCCTACTTCCCCCCTTGCCCCATGTACTGACATTTTAGATGCCCTGGAGCCTGGACCGCAGTAAATGGAGTTTAATGAAGCGATTCGCGCGATAGAATCCCAGTGATATTCGCATTCATTGCAAATCGAATACTTCATAAAATTTGTAACAAATTTGGGTTTGTCAGCTTCGATTCACTCATCTCTACAAGCAATATACAATTAAGTCCTCTGGGGACATTTCATATGTTCATTATTCATCCTCATCTTAATATTATTATTATCATGTCCCCTGGGTCTATATATGAGTACTAAGTACTCTACCTATAACCATTGTACACCAAAGAAAATGTAGAGCTTACACTTAGATTAGTACATGTAAAATCCAATTTTTATTGTAACATAACATTAAAATACAACATGGCACTTCACAGACAAGGTCTACCAATATATACAATTGGAGCTTAGGGTCCAGTAATTATGAGGCACCTTACCACATATATATCACAACCATATCCAGAAGAATATAATATCTTACGCATCACTGTAGTATCTATTTGTAATTTTCCCCTGCTTGTGCCTCCGGTATAGCAGAACGCACTCGTGTACAGGTGCGGGCAGGCCCACCGACCCGAAACAATCCTACATATCACATAAGTGCGTTAGTGCATAAAGTGCCAAAAATAGGCAAGCAGCAGTACACTGTATGGTACTCATAGGCTTCCAAAAACATATTTCATGTTATAGCATACAAATTTTGACAGGACGCCTTTGTATAGAAGAATGCACATTTATGTCCCCTTCTATGAGTGAGAGGGACCCATATAAACCCATATATACATAGTATAAACACAGTGTGTGAACTGTGATGAATTCATCTGCCCCAAAGTCTTCATTTCTGCATGTAATAAGTTGTGTTATGTCATTTTTCTACAACAAAGGGGAAGCAGGTAATGTAAAAATTAAAAAATATCAATGCACAGTTAGCACCGTTATTGACGTTTTCACTGTTACCATAGCAATGCTCGCTGCACCTTTATAACTCATGCAGTTACGTGTGATATTATAGTGTTTGTATTGACATCAGAAACAGCTTAAGGGCTTGTTACATTTACCAGTGATCTCATTCAGGCATATGTATTATAGATCATCAGATTTACTTTTTATGACATTTTATACTTTAACATTTCAAATGTTTATCTTTGTTCCTCTGTCTCACAGACCATTGTAGGAAATCAGGTATCTTCATCATAAAATATCAACCAACAACCCATTTGTAATCTCTTTTTCTGAAATTACTGACAACTATACTTTCTGTATTGGAAGATTAAATTTTTCCCCTTGGAAGACAGCGGAACAGAAGCGATAATGGATTTCTGTGCACAATCATCCATTTTCCTTCTGCTACAGTGGAATGTCAGGACAAAACTGGACCAGAAATGCATAAAGGTGCACCTTCATAACAGATCGGGGGTGAGGAATAGGATATTCTGAAACAACATGATGGAAATTTTAAGCCTTTTTTTTTTTAATAGCACCGAAATTAAGAAATATCCAAATAGTCCAACAAGGATGTTAGAAACAGAATCACCTGGGTGTATACTAGGATAGCCACTAGCTCTAATCAGGTTGACGACATACAAAATATGTCATAATAAGAAACACTTCAAAATAAAAAAAATTAAAAAAACATGTCAAATGTATTGTTTTTAACAGCGCTTATATGGAGGTTGGCAGAAGACTATATCTTGCTATGATTCCTTAATTACCTTGTTCCCATCTAAATTAATACCATGATGTTTGCTGTATAATTATTATAGCATTATTATCTGATCACCATTACATGGGCACCGTCAGATCCAAAAACTTTTTATAAGTTGTTACTGATGAAAATTAAAGACCTTTTGGTTAATATTTAACCCCTTAAGGACTGAGCATTTTTCGTTTTTTCCTCCTTACCTTTTAAAAATCATAACCACTTCAATTTTGGACCAGAAAATCCATATGATGGCTTATTTTTCGCACCACTAATTCTACTTTGTAATGACGTCAGTTACTTTACCCAATCTATGGCGAAACGGGGAAAAAAACCATAGTGCGACAAAATTGAAGAAAAAATGCCATTTTGTAAATTTTGGGGGCTTTTGTTTCAACGCAGTGCATTTTCCAGTAAAAAGGACACCTTATCTTTATTCTGTAGGTCTATGCGTTTAAAATGATACCCTACTTATATAGCTTGGATTTTGTCGTGCTTCTGGAAAAAATCATAACTACTTGCAGGAAAATTTATAAGTTTAAAATTGTCATCTTCTGACCCTATAACCTTTGTTATTTTTCTGCGTACGGAGCGGTATGAGGGCTCATTTTTTTTTCAACAACGTGATTTAAATTTTTAGGCGGTACCAGTTTTAAATTGATCAAACTTTTTGATCGCTTTTTATACATTTTTGTGACCAAAAATACGCTAGTTTGAACTTTGGAATTTTTTTGCGCGTACGCCATTGACCGTGCGGTTTAATTAACTATATATTTTTTTATTTTGGACATTTCCGCATGCGGTGATACCACATATGTTTTTTTTTATTTACACTGGGGTTTTTTTTTATTGGAAAAGGGGGGTGATTGAAACTTGTATTAGGGAAGGGGTTAAATTATCTTTATTAACTTTTTTTCCCCCACTTTTTCACTTTTTTTTTGCAATGTTATAGCCCCCATAGGGGGCTATAACACTGCACACACTGATCTTTTACATTGATCACTGTTATCCCATAGGATAACATTGATCAATGATTCTGCTGCTTGACTGCTCATGCCTGGATCTCAGGCACTGAGCAGTCATTCGGCAATCGGACACCAGGAGGCAGGTAAGGGGACCCTCCTCATTTCCTACAGCTGTTCGGGATGCCACGCTTTCGCTGCGGCGGTCCCAATCAGCCCCCTGAGCTAACCGGCAGCAGTTTAGTTTCACTTTAGACGTGGCAATCAACTTTGAACGCCACGTCTAAAGGGTTAATAGCGAGCAGCACCGCGATCAGTACCGCAGGCTATTAGCCATCAGCCATTGAC
This sequence comes from Hyla sarda, assembly GCF_029499605.1. Taxonomy (NCBI): domain Eukaryota; kingdom Metazoa; phylum Chordata; class Amphibia; order Anura; family Hylidae; genus Hyla; species Hyla sarda. The sequence goes on along the minus strand of NC_079199.1, from coordinate 46,131,393 downwards.
CCACTATGACGAGGGGCCACATAGTGGCCCCACGTTATAGAAAAAGAGCAGACTCAGGGCGTAAAGGTACGCCCTGCATCCTCAAGGAATTAAAACTTTTTATTTGTTGTACATCTTGGCAAAACAATAATTTTTCTAATATACTTCATTAAAAAAAAAAACATTTTATTAAAGAAAACTGCCTTTGAAAATCCCACCACTAGGGGTCCCCATACCTCCTGGGTCACTGATGAGTCCCACAGCAGCATGGGCGTGTCCAAGGGTCATGGACACAAGATGGCTGATAGATAAGGCTGCAGGAGGAACACAACTTGCAGCAACACTGCTGTAATACAGAGTCTTACCCATCATGTGCCTCCAGCTGTTTCAAAACTACAACTACAAGCATGCCTCCAGCTGTTTCAAAACTAAAACTACAAGCATGCCTGGAGAGTCAATGGATGTCTGGGCACGCTGGGATTTGAAGTTTTGCAAAAGCTGTAGGCAACACTGCTGTGAAAAAAAGAGTTATCTAAACACTGTACCTCCAATTATTCCAAAACTTTAAATCCAAGGATTACACTACTGGCAAAGGATGATACACATGAATGACATAGGAACATATACAAAATGTATGCATAAAAAGACCATTGTACTTTTAGCACTAAACCTTTGCAGTAATTTTGGAAGATGTAAGTTATACATTCACCATATTGGCCCTTATTTACTAAGAGTGGAGTGTAGGTTTCTTTGTGGTTTTTAATTCCCTACAATTTATTTTCCACAGTATTTACTAAGGTTTCCCTACATTTTCCACTTTCCCTTCACTTTGCTTTTTTTTTTACACATGCTCTGATCTGTCTGGTTTTCCTCAGCTCAAATCCACAACATTTTATGTGGAAACCTTAGTAAATATGTCAGTTTTCCTAGCAAAATGGAGAGTTAGTCAGGTTTTTTTTTTTCAATTCTGGCGCAAAATCTGGCGCAGACAGAATTTCTGGAGCAATGTGACAGAATCTGGCACACAACCCGACAAAACATGTCGGGTTTGCATTAGTAAATGAGGGCCATTGTCTTTGGTGGTAGAGTACAGGCAATACCCAAAAGTCATTGTGTGTGTGTGTGTGTGTGTGTGTATACAGCATAAAACCAGAGAGGAAAGGGTTACAGAGCAGGGCTGCCAGGCTCTCGAGAGCAATGAGTCAGCAGAGTGAGGTAGGGGGAGGAGTCATCACAGTGCAGGCAAGAGGACACCCCTTTGGGAAATGGAAAAGACAGTGAGCTGCGTTAAAGGAGAAATGAGGCGCTAAACTTTTGACTTTCCCTGTGCCCGGGCTATAAAAACAATTAAACAAACTATAATGGGACAGAACATCGCTGCGGCCAGTGACACGCTGACTGCAGTGTGATGTTCCGAGCCTAAGAAGTAGGGAGCCGAGCAATGCCGGCATATTGGGACGCCGATAACATATAACTTTTTTTTTTTTTATGTGGGATCTGACAGGTAAGCTTCAACCCCTTTCCAGCCCAGGACGTACCCGTACGTACTGGGTCCACTCCCTTTTTATAATGTGGGGCCACGGCGTAGTGGGTCGGGCCCGGCACCTAGCAACAGCCGGGACTCGTGGCTAATAGCGCACGGCACTGATCACTAATAACCCTTTACACGTGGCGTTCAAAGTTGATCGCCGCGTCTAAACTGAAAGCTAATCAGTGCCAGTTAGCTCAGTGGGCTGTTCGGGACCACGTCATTCTGAATAGCTGTAGGACACAAGGAGGGTCCCCTTACCTGCCTCCTGGTGTCCGATCACCGAATTACTGCTCTGTGCCTGAGATCCGGGCATGAGCAGTCAAGCGGCAGAATCATTGATCAATGTTATCCTATGAGATAACAATGATGAATGTAAAAGATCAGTGTGTGCAGTGTTATAGCCCCCAATGGGGGCTATAACATTGCAAAAAAAATAAAAAATTATAATGATCATTTAATAAAATCACCCCCTTTTACATAAAAAAAAAATCTGTGTAAATAAAAATAAACATATGTGGTATCGCCGCGTGCGAAAATGTCCAAATATTTTTGGTCACTTTTTATATCATGAAATTTTTTTATAAAAAGCGATCAAAAAGTCCAATCAATACAAAAATGGTACCGCTAAAAAATTCAGATCACGGCGCAAAAAATTAGCCCTCATACTGCCCCGTTTGTGGAAAAATAAAAAAAAGTGATAGGGGTCAGAAGATGACAATTTTAAACATATACATTTTCCTTCATCTAGTGATGATTTTTTCCAGAAGTACGACAAAATCAAACCTATATAAGTAGGGTATAATTTTAATTGTATGTACCTAGAGAATAAAGAGAAGGTGTAATTTTTACCGAAAAATTTACTGCGTGGAAAGGTAAGCTGCCAAAATTGCAAAATGGTGTTTTTTTTTCTCCTTTTGCCATTGTATGGATTTCATAGTGCAAAATTGAAAGAGTTATGATTTTTTAAAGGTAAGGAGGAAAAAACTAAAGTGCAAAAATGGAACAACCCCGGGACATGTAGGGGTTAATAAAGAAAAAGACTTCTGAAAATCCCACCACTTGGGTTCCCCATACCTACTGTGAGACTAACCAGTCCTGCAGCAGCATTAGGCGTGTCCATGAGGCATGGACAAGAGTTGACTCCTGGACAAGGCTGCATGAGTAGACACACCAATCACCTTCCACCACCACAAGGGAGGGACACGCCCCCTGCCCCTGAGAGGATTTCTAACACTGTGAGCTAATGAAAAGAGGGATGTTTATAATAAATATACCGTATATACTCGAGTATAAGCCGAGTTTTTCAGCACGATTTTTCGTACTGAAAACACCCCCCCCACGGCTTATACTCGAGTGAACTCTCCGCCCTCAGTGGTCTTCAACCTGCGGACCTCCAGATGTTTCAAAACTCCAACTCCCAGCAAGCCCGGACAGCAATCGGCTGTCCGGGCATCCTGGGAGTTGTAGTTTTGAAACATCTGGAGGTCCGCAGGTTGAAGACCACTGCCCGGGCCTTCATCGTCATCCAGACTACCCCTCCCCCCTTTAGTTTTGTACTCACCTCCGCTCGGCGGGACGTTAGGGTGAGCTGGGCTGTCCATCTTCACCGGGGGTGCCTCTTCTCCGCGCTTCGGGCCCGGTCCCGGAATAATGGCGTTGCCTTGATGACGACGCACAGGGACATTGCTCATGGATGTCCCTGTGCGTCTTCATCAAGGCAACGCCATTATTCCAGGGCCGGGCCCGAAGCACAAAGAAGAGGCACCCCCGGTGAAGATGGACAGCCTGGAACGACTATCCCTCCCCACCGGACGGTCCCTGCAGCACAGATGGCCCGGACCAGCTCACCCTAACGTCCCGCCGAGCGGAGGTGAGTACAAAACTAAAGGGGGGGAGGGGTAGTCTGGATGATGACGAAGGCCGGGGCAATGGTCTTCAACCTGCGGACCTCCAGATGTTTCAAACCTGATGATGAAGGGGGTGGTGTGGGGTGATGACAGGGTAATGATGACAGGGTAATGATGAAGGGGGGGGGTGATGACAGGGTAATGATGAAGGGGGGGATGATGACAGGGTAATGATGAAGGGGGGATGATGACAGGGTAATGATGAAGGGGGGGATGATGACAGGGTAATGATGATGAAGGGGGGATGATGACAGGTGATGATGATGAGGGTGTTAATGACGGGGGTCTGGATGATAACAGAGGGGATGATGTATTTCCCACCCTAGGCTTATACTCGAGTCAATAACTTTTCCTGGGTTTTTGGGGTGAAATTAGGGGCTTATATTCGGGTCGGCTTATACTCTAGTATACATGGTAGGTGACAGAGGTACATGGTCATAATTATCCTTTTTTTTTTTTTTTTTTTGTAGGGCCTGACAGGTACGCTTTAATCAATGTTATATATTCACTGTTTTATGTAGCGTAGCAATATTTTTACATTATTAAAAAGGGCGCCCATGTTTTCCCAGGGGCCTCCACAGACCTTGATTCAGCCATATGTATACTATAAATTTTTCCTTAAAAATCCCCTTTAATTTCCAACTTATTATTCATTGATCTCTGCTTTCTTTAAATTGACTGATATTGTATAACACACTTGGTTGTGTGGTTTGAACCCCTTTTTGTTTACTGTACATAGTATAATGTAAAAATCTAATATTTTTCTGCCTACTGAATCATAAGAAGAACCTTGAGTTTTACTGTCCTTTCACTTACCAAACAACACAGGATCAATGAAACCCTATTTTTATTCATGAATAGTCTTTGCTTTGACGTCATCAGCGTTACAAGTACAATCCATTTTTTTTTAGCCTTACAGTGACCTTTAAATTGCCTTGAACTCCGAATATAAGTGCTCAGTCCTCTAATTGTTATGGTAATAAGAAACTTGACTTAAATGGTGGAAACATAATAGAATTTTAAGTAATCAATATTCTAGATACTTCATAAAGAATTATCTTAAAGGGGTACTCCGGTGAAAACCTTTTTTCTTTTAAATCAACTGGTGGCAGAAAGTTAAACATATTTGTAAATTACTTCTATTAAAAAATCTTAATCCTTCCTGTACTTATTAGCTGCTGAATACTACAGAGGAAATTTTTTTCTTTTTGGAATGCTCTCTGATGACATCACAAGCACAGTTCTCTCTGCTGACACCTCTGTCCATTTTAGGAACTGTCCAGAACAGGAGAAAATCCCCATAGCAATCCTATCCTGCTCAGGACAGTTCCTGACATGGACAGCGGTGTCAGCAGAGAGCAATGTGGTCAGACAGAAAGGAACTTCAAAAAGAAAAGAACTTCCTGTGGATCGTACAACAGCTAAAATAAAGTACTGGAAGGATTAAGATTTTTTAATAGAAGTAATTTACAAATCTGGTTAACTTTCATCAGTTGATTAAAAAAAAAAAATGTTTTCCGTTAAAAGAATTGTATCTCAAGGTATATAAAGTAATCTTGATTTATTTTTTGTGTCACCCTCTGAATATCACACTTTGAAGGCTTTGTGTTGACAAATCTGTCACAGGTCTTATCCCGTTTTGGTCATAAGGATGGACCCCATTATATGTCAATGTGTTCTGTCAACTATTTTGTATTGTCCAGAAGATTGCTGTGGGTTCCATTATCAATAGAAGCCATGTTGCTAGTGAGAACATAGCCTAAATCCATTGCTGGATTGGAACACCCGAGTACCAATTGATCCTCTGGTGGGCCTAGACTCTCATACAATAACTGGACACAAACGGTTTAACAGAGGATATAGCAATTTGGAGCCAGCGATTCATGTATAGCCTATTAGATCTTACTGATCTTACTAAGGTTTATGGTGGACATGTTCAGTATAGATGGTGGGTGAGCCAAATCTCTGAATTAGGGCTGGGCGGTATACCGGTTCATACCGAATACCGAAATTTTTATGCTGCACGATATGAATTTTAACCCATACCGCAATACCGGTTTGGCCCCTCCCCCTCGGGAATGAATGAATCAGCCCCAGCGCTGCACTGTCCCCACATCGGGGAACTAATCATATGTGACCTGCGAGCGCTTTTCTGCCCCCCCCACCCCAATTAATTATTAGCCCAGCCCAGCGCTGTTCCCATCAGAGTCCTACTCGCATGCGCTGCCCTCCTCGTCCTGTTTGTTGCGGCCCCCGATGCTGACACTCTATACCAGTGGTCTTCAACCTGCGGACCTCCAGATGTTGCAAAACTACAACTCCCAGCATGCCCGGACAGCCGTTGGCTGTCCGGGCATGCTGGGGGTTGTAGTTTTGCTACATCTGGAGGTCCGCAGGTTGGAGACCACTGCTCTATACTGTGCGGTATCCCTATGCCCAGGCTGCAAAAAATAAACAAAATAAACTTTAACTCACCTCCTCACTTGTTTCCTGGGGACGGGAACGTCGGAGAGCTGTCAGCCTATCACCAGCCGCATTGATGTTCCGTCTCAGCCGGTGATAGGCTGAGCCCACTGTCATGTAAGAAGCCGGCTCCTTACATGACAGTGGGCTCAGCCTATCACCGGCCGAGGTGGAACATCGCTGTGGCCGGTGATAGGCTGACAGCTCTCCGACGTTCCCGTCCCCAGCGTAAGGCCAACATAGGTGTGTTAAAGTTTATTTTGTTTACCTTCTGCAGCCCGGGCATAGGGTTACCACATAGTATAGAGTGCCAGCGCCGGCAGCCGCAACAAACAGGACGAGGAGGGCAGCGCATGCGGGTGATACGTGAGTATTTACCCCGATGGGGATGTGGACTGATAATTAATATGGGGGGGGGGGCTAGGAAATACCGTTATATACCGTGGAACCGCCAAAAGTTTAAAAAATACCGTGATACACACATTTGGTCATACCGCCAAGCCCTACTCTCAATGATATAAGGTCTTCTTATGAGGTTTTTACTTTAGGTCCTTCAAAGTATTCCTCCACCCACAGGTAAGATGTTTACTGTACTATTTTGAGTCTTTATTTTATATCCAGCTGGGGGTAACATCTGCATCAGTCATTCATTATTTTTTTACCCTACTTCATGTGTTCCAAAAAGCAATTTTTATTAATCATGGAGGTGATAGTAATATGTTTACATGATAAGTAGGAAGCCTTTTTGGCTGTGTTTGTGCGAGGGGGCGTGAATTCCCCCGCCCCCCCCCGCACCTAAAGGCGGGGCCATGCAGGAGGCACCACTATAAAACGCCCCCGCTACAGACGGGCGGGGCGTACGTGGTTCCAGGCACCCTCCCAACCCTCCCTTATTTAATCAATTCACCATAGGGTATGCCCTCTATAGGCGTGCCCTTATACGCGGTTATGGGCACAACTCAACCGCCTCATTAGTCACTTATTTATAGGTACATAGGTTTGTATGTAGGTGCAATCTCAAGTACGGAACAACTCTAACCGCTTGGTAAGTCAATGTATGGTTTGCATATTTGTGTATTCAGCGCTCGCTACCACAAGCTTGAATGTAAGCCCTGAGCACAACTGCAACTTTGCAAAGTCAGTACATGTCTCTGTTCAGTGCCTCAGGCTGCCCATCTTGAAGAATCCTTTGGAAAGAGGTCTACTTTTCCTTCTGTACAGTGCGACAAAGTGAATGTTGAAACAGCATACAAAGGGTCCAGCTCCCCTCCGTGTCACTGTGCACCCAGACCGGTGAGGACTGCACAGTGAAGTATATGGAAAAGCAAGAAGGGATCCCATAAAACGTATGACTAAGGTCCCCTGTCGGACCGAAACGCGTCACCTGCCTACACTATCTATGTACCTGCTGATGAATATACAATAAAAGCTACATTTTATGGGAACTGCGCTGGACATCCATTCTTGCTTTTCGACAAAGTGAATGTTGTTCCAAAACTTGCAGTTGCTTGTTGCAAAAAGAGTAAATTATCTCTATTGTGGTTTTGTTTAAAGAATATTACATGGACATCAGGCCCAGCGGTATCAGCAGTTATGCAGGCAATGGAAATGTAAGTTCTCCAATTAAAATCCGCATGTCGTTCCTAGGCTCTTGGCAGGAGAAATCTTTGACCGCCTCCTTCCAAGGCTTCACAACATTAGGCCATTTAACAAATTGCAGTTTTACATGAACTTTGATTGACTGAAGGATTTATTTAAGCTGAAAGGCAAATTTCTCAAATGCATTTCTATTCATTTTAACGTTGGAGAGATTTGCAGCCAAAGGCAGGCCATTTATTCTCATTAGAATTACTTGTACGGATGAGCTAGATAACAGAATTTTCTCTTCTCCCGCAGTTACAGAATTATAATGTTCTCCTACATTCTCCTATTAGTCACGTTACTAGAGGGACAGGTGGATGTTTTGACACTCTAAAAATAACATGGATAGTGCCCCCATCGTATTAGGTGGCACAAATATGAAATCCTTCCCTTCATTGTATGTAGGTTAGATGAGTCATGAGGGTCTGTTAGCATATTTGATGCCTGGGTTATAAACCTGCTTTCATTGTATTTCATTTCCATAAATTATATGAAGTGAAAAACATATGAATTTTTTTTTAAAATGTCTTGGTTACATTTCTTTAAAGGGGTACTCCGGCGCTTAGACATCTTATCCCCTATCCAAAGGATAGGGGATAAGATGCCTGATCGCGGGGGTCCCACCGCTGAAGATCTTGCACGCCGCACCCCGTTTAAAATCAGTCCCTGAAGCGTGTTCGCTAAAGGTCTGATTACTGTAGATCACGGGACCGGAGCGTTATGATGTCACGGCTCCGCCCCGTGTGATGTCACGCTCCGCCCCCTCAATGCAAGCCTATGGGAGGGGGCGTGACAGCTGTCACAACGTGATCTACAGTAATCAGACCCGGAGCGAACACGCTCCGGGGGCTGATTTTAAATGGAGTGCGGCATGCAAGATCACGGGGGTCCCCAGCGGCGGGACCCCCACGATCAGGTATCTTATCCCCTATCCTTTGGATAGGGGATAAGATGTCTAAGCGCAGGAGTACCCCTTTAAGGGTCTTTTCACATGTACAGGATTCTGCGCAGATTTGTTTTTATTGAAATCTGCAGCAGAAAATTCTGCACATCAAATCTGCGCAGAATACTGTACGTGTAATGAGACCATAAAGCAGACACAAGACAATTCCCTTTGACGTACTGCAAGTTGGTGGACGGAATAAGTGGCAAGTGGTAATCCATAAATGCAACATGGTCCAATAATCCTTTGCTTCATTTGGTGTAATTTGTAAAGCCGGTATTGGCTTGTGTTGAAGTCACTGAGCCTAGGGGGCTCTACAGCTATTCATTTCACACAACTGAGGCATTTCAATCCTGGGTTGCTGCAAACAATATTTAAGGGTTAAGAAATATTTTTAAGGATTAGAAAAGCCGTTACTTTCTTTCAGAAACAGCATCATTCTTGTCCTCAGTTCTATTCAGGTGAATAAAGCCGAGCTGTAATATACAGTAACACACAACCTGAGGAGAGGTGTGGCACTGAGGAGCAAGCAGCTATGTTTTTTTTAATTCTATATTGACCCTATAAGGGTCAGTTCACACGTATGTATTTTCTTCTGCAGATCTGCAGCAGATTTGCTTTAGCAGATTTTGCTTCCGATTGAAGTCAATGGGCAGCAAAATCTGCAGCAACAAATCTGCTGCAGGTCTGCAGCAAAAATACGCACATGTGAAAGCACCCTTAGGGTATGTTAACACGAGCGGACCCACATTGTATTTTACGCTGCAGATCTGCCACAAGGACCCCTGCATGTGGCTATACATGTGCCTGCTCGGAGCGGCAATACGCCGCTATGAGCAGACACACTGCGATGTGCGAGTCACAGCACGCATGCACAGTATACTCGCACATCGCAGCTACTCTCTGCCTAGCTTATAGAGCAGGGGGAGCAACCATGATGTGTGCGAGTACACCGCGCATGTGCGGCCACTCGCACATCGCTTCAGTGTGTCTGCACGTAGCAGCATGGTGCCACTCCGAGCGGGCACATGTAAAGCCACCATGCAACAGTCCTTCCGTGGCGGATCTGCAGCATAAAATGCGCTGTGGGTCCGTTTGTGTGAACGTACCCTAAGCGTGCGTTCACATGTACATATTTTTGAGGCAGATCTGCTGCAGATTTTGCTGCCCACTTCAATGGGAAACAAAATCTACTAAAGCAAATCTGCAGCAGCAAAAACATGTGTGAACGCACCCTAAGGGCTCATTCACACGAGCGGATTTTGCTGCATATTTTAGTGCGGATTTTGCTTCGGATTTTCAGCTGCTTACTGTATTTTCTGCAGCGTATTTTCTGCAGCTTTTTATCTACTGCTTATTTTTTGCTGGTAAGTCAATAATAAAATAAGCAGCAGAAAATGAGCAGCTGAAAATAAAAAGCAGCAGATCAGCTGCGGAAAATCCGCACAAAAATCCACTCGTGTGAACAAGCCCTAAAGGTTTTTTCTAGCAATCTGCAGTGTGTTAAGGCAGCCTTGGTGGGTTATCCCAAGATTAAAAGGACAGGATCGGGCATAACTAGTTGATTGGTGGGGGTCTAAATGCTATGACCTCCCGGTCGTGAGAACAGAGGTCCTCCAAGTGAATGAAGCAGCAGTGCTTATGCTCCTCCCAGCCGTATACGGGAACTGTAAGTACAAAACGTGGTGTGAAACCACCCTAATTCTTATCCTTTACATCCATTTCTATGAGTAGAAAACTGCAGTATTGCCAATTTCTTAAATTGATCATTTGGTGCCCAACATTTAGAGGATAAGAACTTGGAACTTGGTGAAGATCATTAAATTAGTACAGAAGAGAAGTGTGATCATCTTTAAGGTCTCACTCCGGTCGGCTCATAGACATGCATTAAATACGGGTCCCCTATACGGCTGAGTGCGGGCGCCGCGATTAAGCCCCGCCCCGCCCCCCTCCTCCCAGCCGTATATGGGAACTGTAAGTACAAAACGTGGTGTGACACCACCCTTACAGTACCCGTTAGACTTCATACACACCGGATGGGGCTTTCTATTTATTTTTCTGTTGTGTGCGCTATCAGGTGTCATATGTGGGAATATTCTTTCACAGAACCAATATTTATAAGACAGAATACCTCCATAATACAGCATATGATGTGTTTTCTCACTAATGCTATACTAAAACCTCTGTTTGAAAGCATTAGGAAGTACAGTAAGAGCCCATGCACCTTTGTGGGTGCTCTACTACTCTACTCTGTACTAAACAGGGCTGTAAAATACATTGCAACATGGCCTTCTCCACTTTATACTTGATAGATCGTATCAGGGACAAGAAATGCAATATTTAATATCAAAGAATAGGGCCATAGATGTGATATAAACTCTAGGATTTTAATTTTTCTCCTGAATTTCAATTATATGTTACACTAGGCAGAAATAACCGTATTCCACTTGTTTCAGAGGGAAATATTCACATCTTCTGCTCTTGCACGTCATGTAGGTGAGATTTTCTGAATCAACACCTCATTAATCACTTCACCAAGTTGACGGCAGGATCCTTGGGTGAACTAATACGCTGCATGTGTTAATGAGGAAGCTGCAGGCGTCTGCAAGGACGGAGGAGAAAGTGCTGCTCATATGGAACGTTCCTTTATTTTAACTTGCCAATAATGGTCTCTAACACGTCTGTCTGCTACATTCTTATCATGTCCAGAATATTTTGTCTCTGAAAGGCGATGTATTAACCCATAACATAGCCTTTCTTAACATGTTTGTTACCAGTATTATTTATTTGAAAGCGCCATTAAAGAATACCTTATCCGTCTAAAAAATTATTGGTATGACCCATCATAAGTTTATGTAAGCAGTGCGCCATTTCGTTTCTGATAGCCTCTGCTCGGAAAGGCTAAGTTCCCATTTAACAGATTTAGGAACTGCTTGTGTTGGGAGGGGCAGGTCTCAACACCCAGACTCCTAGTGATCAAAGCTTGATGACACGTCAAAAGTTGTTAAAAATTATAAGTGTCTTTAGGAAACTTCACATATGAAAAAAATGGGTTTAGTTTATAAGACAAAAAAGTACAAGAAAAATGGAACTGAGAATGGTAGAGGAGGACAGAGCACATCAGCTATGAGGACTTACAATATAAAAGCCAATGAAGCAGTAAACAGTTGTTGGGGGTAGAAGCTGCTCATCTTGCAGTCCGGTTGTAGCAGAGTTTTTGCAGGTTGTAAACTTTTATGAAGAGATGGGTTTTCAGGTTGCCTTTGAACGTTTCATTGACAGTAGAGAACCTTATAGGTTGGGCTAGCGATTTCCTTAGTATGGGCGATGCACGATGGAGAACTGAATGAAATACCGCTTTGACGATAATACAAGGAAGGAAAACAAGAAGGTCTTTGGAGAATTGGAGGTTACGTGTGTCATCGTATACTTCATCGTAAACCTCAATGGACACTTTTATCCAGTTGCCATCCAAAAGTATTTTGTACTGTGAAGACAAACGTTTACATAAAATGTACTTAAAGGAGATCTCCAGTCTTGAAAAACGTATCCACTATACTAAGTTCAGTTCGACTGCTGCGACCCCCCCGTGATCTCCCGTACGGGGCCCCGACAGCCCGCGGGAAGGAGGCATGTCATCCACCGCACAAAGCGACAGCTAACACGCCCCCTCAATACAACTCTATGGCAGAGCCGGAGCGCTGCTTTTGGCAATCTCCGCCTCTGCCATCCTTTGGATAGGGGATAAGATGTCTTAGGGCCGGAGTACCCCTTTAAGGAAGGTCAAAAAGCATGTAAAACTGTACTATGAAGAACACACGTACTGCAGCTATGAATCTCAAGGCTGCGATAACTTGACCTTCATTAATTATCTTTGGTAACTAGACCACATTTAGATAAAAGGGCAAGTATGCTGTATGAAATTTCAAATTACTAAGTAATTTCGGATCTTCAGATTGAATACTCCGTGTGTGAGATTTAGCAAAACCTGTGCAGAGGAAAAGTGTACCAGTTGCCCATAGCAACCAATCAGATTACTTTAATTTTTAAAAAGGTCTCTTAAAAAAAAAAAAAAAGCTTTCCACTTAAAATTTTTCAATCAACTGATGCCAGAAAATTAAAGATTTGTAAATTACTTCTATTAAAAATTCTTAATCCTTCCAGTACTTATTAGCGGCTGTATACTACAGAGGAAATTCGTTTCTTTTTGGATTCCTTTTCTGCCAAGACCACAGTGCTCTCTGCTGACACCTCTGTCCATGTCAGGAACTGTCCAAAGCAGGAGAAAATCCCCATAGCAAACATAGCCTGCTCTGGATAGTTTCTTAAATGGACAGAGGTGTCAGCAGAGAGCACTGTGGTCGTGACAGAAAAGAAATCCCAAACGAAAAGAATTTCCTCTGTGGTATAAAGCCGCTAAAGTACTGGAAGGATTTAGAATTTTTAATAGAAGTAATTTACAAATCTGTGTAACTTTCTGGCACCAGTTGATTTAAAAAAATAAATAAAAAAAAAAAAGGTTTCCACCGGAGTACCTTTTTAAGAAGCAATTTGATTGGTTGCTATGGGCAACTGGTCAACTTTTCCTCTGCACAGGTTTTGATCAATCTCCTCCTATGTACCCAAAAGAATGGTATATGTGGACATGTGTATGCAGGCCTAACTGGGTGTAATGCCCCAAGGGGTGTGGACCCACTGTGTCACTAACTGGCTTGGCTTAGGGTAAGTGGCAACTGGCCAGGTAGGCAGGAGGGGGCAAACTGACACTATAGACAGTGTCAGACTAAGTGAGCTAACTGGCTTTTTATAGTAGAGCCGAGTAGGCTAGACATGCAGCTGGGTGAAACAAGCTTGCTGGCCGAAAAAGATGTGGTCAACAGGAGAGACAAGACAGGATCCAAGGGATGAGACTAAGGCAGAGTCCAGTCAGAATGCAGGGACCTTTGCTGTGCAGGAACTACACTATTGCTCAGGCATCAGGGAAGGTGGAGCAGAGTTATATAGGCAGTTCCTGTCAGGGATTGGAGGGGGATCCATTAGGGAGTGCACAGTGGTCCTATAAGTTTCAGCCAGTGCTTGCGCATGGCCCCTAAAGGGCAGCGAGGAAACTGCAGCAATGGCTAAAGCAGCCATCACGATTTGACTTCTAAGTGACTCAGGAACATGGCTATGTGTTCCAGATAGAGCCTGATATGATGTCAGAGGAACGCAAAGCAGATCACGTGACACAAAAACCGGAAGTGATGTCAATTGTTTCTTTCCAGTATCTGTGGGCGGAAGGCTGCACAGAGCGATGCCGGATGGTAAGTCTATGTGCATATTTATACCTATATGTATATTTATGTTTATTATACTTTTTATTCATGCCTTTTTGGTATTGTTTACCTCAGAGATGCATCTTGTATTTTATTAAACTTATTTGTAACTTAAATTACATAATTTAAGTATTGATCTGGGACAGAGACTGTGTTGGACTGCAGACCGAGCTTTACATATTGATCCTGGAGGAAAGGATGAAGATTAATATCCACATCTCCCCATAGTAGAGTAAGTTTGTTGTAAGTTTGTTTTTTACTATAGTATTGATGTTAGTATTTTGCCATTTGTTATCCATAGATGACTAAACAACATCTTCTAACACCAAACTGTTGCCACTAACGACCTGGAAATGAATTATGTGATCTGTATCTTTCCTTAAAGCTTATGCCTGATAACTTGGCAGCTTCTTCACTAATGTCAAGAAAACACACCTGCAAGGCATCAAAAACTATAATGTCAAGGCTGCTGCGATTAAACATGTTCTGCTGCGGCAAAAGGGAACAAGGACTAAGGGAAGAATTTATGACGTGGAGCTCATCTTCCCACGACTTACTGAGAGATAAACAATACGTCAAGGAATCATATGTAGCTCAATAATTACTGTGTCCTCTGCAGAATGGGTAAGGTCACTGCTGCCTCACATTGCACTATACTGATTATTAAAGGGATATGCTTTGCTAAAATAATACCTATACATAAATTCCATATAGAGACAATGTAACACATGGACTGGAAGTGTTCAACTGGGTTTACTACTACACAGTTTGTACATATAATTCTTCACATATTAGAAAGGATAGGTTCCACATGTTAAAGGAGCCCATTTTCATCTTTTTTTCTGCTGCATAACATAGAATAGTTGACTACTCTATTCCATACAGATCCCATAAGAATACTGGGGTAGATTTATCAAAACTGTGCAGAGGAAAAATGGTAGTTGCCTATTGCAACCAATCAGATTGCTTAATATTACAAATTTGCAGCTGGAAAATGAAAGAAGCAATCTGATTGGCTGCTATCTTTTTAATATATACTGCACAGTATTCTTTTATCACATTTCGTATATTTAAGATACAAAATAGAGATAGGGTAATATGTGGGAATATTCTAGAGCAGTCTTCAACCTACAGACCTCCAGATGTTGCAAAACTACAACTCCCAGCATGCCCGCACAGCCAACGCCCGCAGGATTCTCGGCTAGGACTACACAAAATTTTATATGTAGGCCTGAGGAAGGCGCGAGTGTGCGCCGAAACGCGTTGTCCTGTTTTACTTTTGACTTCTTTTACCAATAAAAGTTATTCCTGCGTAAGTGCTGGCTTGTTTTTTGTTTCATTTGACTACCGTTGATATACAGCAGCGCTCTCATACAAAACCCCGTTCTTTTTGCATACTCCACATTTTCTTCATCAGGTCTATCCATTTCTGTCAGTCATCCAAAACGTGTTGTCTTAAAAGGACCATGGAATTAAAGTCCTGTAATTGACTTTCTTTTCATTGCTTGATCAGCACCACAGTCTTCGGGATGCCGAGGGGGCAGCAGCTGCTGGGGACTCTCTACCAGGGGGACAGATTGACCAGGCACAACACTAGCCTAGATACTTTATCTGAATTTACCCTATAGTGCATTATTTATTAAAATTTTCTTTTTAACTTACATTTAAATTACAACATAACACAAACACTTCTATGAGGAGGTCAGTTATAGATTGGACCTGGGTGAAGCTTTGGATGTTATGTATCTGTTTTTTTTCTAAAGGCATTTGATACAAAATGTTTGAACATAAAATGAGGTGCTTGGGTACAGACATGGCAAATGAAGTTTAATGTAAGGTTATGTACTTGGGACATAAAAACAAAGTGTAAAATGAAGTGCTAATAATAAAAAAACATAAGATAAAACTACTACCGAAAAGAATGTGGGGGTACAGTAAGCTCAACTTTAGTGATCAGTGCCAGGCAGCTGCTGCCAAGGCTAATAAAGTCACAGGATTTATCAGGGGAGGCAAAGAGGCTTGGGACAGGGACTTAGTTTTGCCTCTCTATAAAACATTAGTCAGACCACATTTGGAGTATTGTGTCCAATGTTGGGCACCTGTATACAAGGTTGTCATGGCTGAACTAGAGAGGCTGCAGAGGAGGGCGACAAAGATAATTAATAGTATGGGAGGATTACAGGACCAAGAAAGGTTTTCAAGCTTGGGGTTATTTAGTTTAGGGAAAAGACGTCTTAGGGGGATCTGATCATAATGTACAAATATATGAATGGACAGTACAGAGATCTTTTTCGTGATCTTTTTATACCTAGGCCGGTAACAATGACAGGGGCCATCCTCTACGTGTAGAGGAAAGACGATTTCACCATCATCACAGACAGAGATTCTTTACTGTAAGAGCAGTGAAACTATGGAACTCTCTGCCACATGATGTTGTGCTGGCTGACTCAGGAAAAAACATTTAAGTTATGGATACTAGATTTATGGAGATAGAACGTTGATCCAGGGATTTATTTTGATCACAATATTTGGGGTCCAGAAGGAATTTTTCCCGTGTTATGGGGCAATTGGTATCAGCCTCATGGGGGGTATTTGCCTTCCTCTGGATCAACACAGTCAGGTTTTAGGTTTAACTTTTGTCTTGTCTAGTCTTTTTTTCCACCTTATAACCTATATAACAGGCAGAATTGTGTAGGGCAGGGCCAGCAAGTGGATTTCTGCAAGCCCCATAAACATGAATGGGACAGTTGCTAAAATTTCTGCAATAAATCTTCTGAACGTGCATCCACCCTTGCATGACCAGGACATGCTTTTCTACTCCTTAAATTAATAATACATTAACTTTTTTTTCCCCTAGTAGCAACTGAAATAACCTTTCCATAGCATTACAATGAAAACATATAAAATTGAGAAATAACACACACACACAAACAATTGACTTCTGTAAAACCATCAAATGTTTTTCTCTTTTTTGACAGATTGGAAATACCTAAGGGGAAAAATACACTTAAAATATTTTTTACAAAAATGACCAAGTAAAAACATTAAAGGAGTTCTGTAGTGAAACATAACGTATCCCCTATTGTTTGGATAAGTTCTAGATTGCAGTGGGTCCGACCGCTGGGACCCCCGTGATCTCCTGAACGGGGCCCCAGCAGTCTGCTGGAAGGGGGCATGCTGACCCCCACATGGAGAGATACATGGAGGGGCCGTGTTGGCCGTGGCTTCTTGCGGGGGTCAGAACGACTGCTTCTGGCCGATTGCAAGGGCCCCGTTCAGGAGATCGCAGGGGGTCCCAGTGGTCAGCCCCCCGTGATCTATAACTTATCCCCTATCCTTTGAATAGGGGATAAGTTATGTTTCACTGCACTACTCCCTTCAAGAAGCAAAATTTCAATTGCAACTTTTCCATGGCATCAACCAGGGATGGATCTGTGCTGCACATGTTGATGTGTGTCTCCAGCTTACTGCATTTGAGTTGCCTCAAGGGTGTCTAATGTGTGTGCTGCCCTTAGGTCCCATGCACAGGGGGCCTTTACATGCAGTGTCCGCCCCTGTTGTCAATGCAGATTATCCAGTATCGCAGCCTGGGAGAAGAAAAAAAAAATATTAGTTCCAGCTCCACAATATCCACCAAGTACTTATGTAATATTCTGCACACAGTTGTGAAGTAATAGCAGATGCATCTGCCTGTAGTGCCTGAAGAGGGCTCAAACGTCTTTCTGCCACATTTATAGATACCACCATTATAAATAACACATGGCAGGTAGGGGACCCAGCCACAGGTAAGTAGGTTTTTGTATTTTTTTTCTGACACCCTGGCAGTTTTTACATACATTGCAATTGTTACATTTCATACACAAATATACAAAAAGTTGGATTCATATATAAAAGACAAATGCAACACTTCCATAGAACCTAGAAAGTTACATCAGCAAAAAAAATTAAAAAAAGTATAAAATACATATGCCTAAGAAGCATTAAAAATATATAATTTTTCTTTTTCTCCCACCCCCCTCCCCACAGGAGTGGCGGAAAAAAAAAAAAAAAACTAGTACAGAAAGTGATCATGAACATGCATGTTAATTTTCGCAATGTTCTGACCAATTATTTTAGAGAAAACTGTTTGCAGAATATTGCGCAATCCAACATGGCCACCAAATCTGGTGATCAACAGTGGTACAGAAAGTGATCACGAACATGTGTGCTAATTTTCACATAGATTTCTCAAAAATTATTGGTCAGAACAATGGGGGAGATTTATCAAAACCCTTTGAAAACTGAAAGAAGCGATCTGATTGGTTGCTATGGGCAACTCAGCAATTTTTCCTCTGGAAAGATTTGGATAAATCTCCCCCCCAATGTTTGCAGAATATAGCGTAATCCAATATGGCCGCCAAATATGGTGATCAATTGTCGTACAGAAAGTGAGTACACTACTAACGTGTAAAAAACATAACGTTTAGATTAATAGTCTACATATT
Source organism: Hyla sarda (assembly GCF_029499605.1). Taxonomy (NCBI): domain Eukaryota; kingdom Metazoa; phylum Chordata; class Amphibia; order Anura; family Hylidae; genus Hyla; species Hyla sarda. Next base: position 46,113,130 of record NC_079199.1, on the reverse strand, counting down.
ACACACATTTAAAAACATTGCATATTATCACAGCATCTGAAGGGTTACAGGGGTGGAAAACTTTTTTTTTTTTTTTTTATGAACTGGTGCCAGAAAGTTAAACAGATTTCTAAATTGCTTCTATTAAAAAAAAATCTTAATCCTTTTAGTACTTTTTAGCAGCTGTAGGCTACAGAGGAAATGTATGAGGATCTGCTGGCCCGGGCCCCTCACCTCCATAAGAACATTGAATTGTGGCCCTAATAAAGAAAACCCTGTGGTGTACTTGGATGTAGTAGCAGACAACCAGCCGCTGGGGCGCATTGTGCTGGAGCTGAAAGCAGATGTGGTGCCAAAAACTGCTGACTGACTATTTCAAGGGATCTGGCGCTTGGAATAAGTTCCGTTTTTGTTATTTCTGCTGCCTACAACAGGACTCCAAAGTCTGTGCAAGAGATGGGGGGAAATGTGCTCTGGACAAGTAGGGAGACACCTAGTGGCAGCTTTTTTTAAACACAAATAAAATATAGAAAACTTCATTTAAAAAAACAAAAAACAAAAAGGACATTAGAAAGATATTTTATTTACCATAAGGAGTGCAATAGCAAAACATTTTTTTAATGAGAGTGCCCGTTTAAAGGACTAGAATCTGGTAACCCACTGGAAGATATAATGGTTAATACCTGTAATGTTATGTGATGTTAAAACAATCCATTCACTTGTTCTGTTACAGGATCCAGATCAATGTCATAGAAGCAGGGTCTGGTTGGAAGGCCAGGCATCGTGCTCATCTACAGAAAACAAGTGCTTTATCAGCATGGTTCAATAGTCATAAAAGTCATCAGAAACCCCCTTTATGCTTTTTTTGGCTTCATGTTTGAATCTAATAAAAAATTGGGCAATTGTATTGTGAGCAACTCTCTAAGGGTACGTTCACACGGGCGGATTACATGCGGAATTTCCACAGCGTATTTGCTGCGGAAAATCCGCAGCGGATTTTGCTACCATTGACTTCAATGGGTCATCAGAAATTCCGCGATAGGGGCAGTTTTGCAGATTTTCCTTCAGACCCATTGAATTCAATGGTAGCAGATGATCTGTTGCGGATTTTCCGCAGCAAACACGCTGCAGAAATTCTGCAGGTAACCGTCCCGAGTGAACGTACCCTAATACACATCTACTCAATCACTTCCTATGGGTGCATTCACAAAAGCGGATTTCATTTTAAACTCGCAACGGGTTTCAAGGGGCGGGCTCTTCGCAGCAGATTTTCAGCAGTCGAATCTCCGCTGCAGAAAATCTGCAGCAGACCCCATTGAAGTCAATCAGGTCTGCGGTGGATTTTCAACAGCAAAGATTCCGCTGTTGAAAATCTGCTACGGACAGTCCGCTCAGAGCCTGCCCCTTTCAAACTCACAGCGGGAAAATCGCTGCAAGTTTGATACGAAATCGGCTTGTGTGAAAGATCCATTTATGAGAAGAAGTGCTTCTTGCACAAAGAGCAGCAGGGAATTCAATTACCTGGCACCTGCTTACCTGGGGCCCCATGGAGAATACATTTAGTCCTTAGTTCTGCTGTAGTGTTACACTACTGAAAACCCAGTGAAATAAATGGAAGTTTTGGAGACAGCCAAATGGTTTCACTCATTTTTGTCAAACTCCCATTTATTTTAATGGGGAGCGACAGCACATGTCATTGTATACATCTACCACAGTAGTGCACCCACATTCCTGTATTGTATGATCCTGCTCTCTCCAGCAAGTAGAATCAGTTTAAATGTGCAGGGGGGGGGGGGAATGTTTAACCACTGGGATTCGTATAACGCATATGTCAGAAAACTAATTTTAAAGGGGTACTCCGCCCCTAGATGCTGGGGACCCCCGGGATATCGGCTGCAGCACCCACCTGTTGCGGCTTCCGGAAACGCTGTAGGCTTCGGCTCCCAACCACGGCGACGTGAGATTGTGACGTCACGCCCCGCCCCCTCAATGCAAGTCTATGGGAGGGGGTGTCACGCCCCCTCCCATAGACTTGCATTGAGGGGGCGGGGCATGACGTCACACGGGGGCGGAATCGTGACGTTACGATCTCCCGTCACCGTTGTCGTGAGGCGTTGGGATGAGAGCCACCAGTGCTGCCGGAAGCCGCAACAGGTGGGTGCTGCAGCCAAGATCCCAGCGGCGGGACTCCCACGATCTGACATCTTATCCCCTATCCTTTGGATAGGGGATAAGATGTCTAGGGGCGGAGTACCCCTTTAAGGATCTAAAGTAGTTTTTTCCCCAACCACAGTGCCACCCTGGTCAATGGTTTGTATCTGGTTTTGTTGCTCTGCCCGTCAGGTAATTACAGATGAGCAGCAATACCCGACACAGCCCTGTTTTACAGCACTAAAAAATGATGGCCAATTTGGCCAAAATCCAAGCAAATGACATCTCCTAGGACAACTGAGGTAACATAAAAGTTATTCATGGTTGAGTCAGATCCTTAATACACTGATCTCATCCCATATTAAATGTGAATCACACTTCAAAATGCACATTTTCCTTATTCGTTCTTTGGCCTTAGCCAGGCTGTATCTTTGTGTAAATTTTAATATATAACTAATGTCGTTTTTATATTTTACAGAAATTGTCTCTACTGTATGGAAATAAAAGAGCAGACACTATGGCTTGTACAGGTTAAATGGTTACTTGATGGTTAAAACACACAAAGATATTAAATAATGTACTAACCTAGCTGATCTATAAGGAATCAACTTCCAAGTTTGAACACTGTTTTACAGTTAAGCACCTTTATGAATACATTGCATGATCTTGCCAGCCTGTATTAGCTTCAGAGGTGAAATCTAGAGATGAGCGAACTTACAGTAAATTCGATTCGTCACGAACTTCTCGGCTCGGCAGTTGATTACTTATCCTGCATAAATGAATTCAGATTTCAGGTGCTCCGGAGGGCTGGAAAAGGTGGATACAGTCCTAGGAAAGAGTCTCTTAGGACTGTATCCACCTTTTCCAGCCCACAGGAGCCCCTGAAAGCTGAACTAATTTATGCAGGAGAAGTCATCAACTGCCGAGCCGAGAAGTTTGTGACGAATCGAATTTACTGTAAGTTCGCTCATCTCTAGTGAAATCCCCAGAGGTGAAATGCTGGGAGTTGTAGTTTTGCAACAGCTGGGGGCACCCTGCTTGGGAAACACTGGTCTATGTAGGGGACAGGAACTTCTTCAGGGTCCTGTACAGTACATGCAATGTCCTAAAAAAGTAACATGGAGTCGCCCTATCCTGGTGTCCGAAAGAGCAGATAACCCTGGTACAGGTAAAGTGTAGTACAGAACATGTAATACCTCTCTGTACTGTAGGGGGCGCTACCAGACACCAGTCAGTGCATGCACTTCAGTAATACAGGGGTTTTACCAGTAAATTGCCCATTCTGATTGGTCGATTCTTCCGGCCATTGTCACTAACTAGATCAATGTCAGCACAAAGGTTGTTCTGGCTCCTATTTTTACATAAAAGTCTTTACTGTTCATCAAAAATAGAGAAATGTAAAAAAATATATCATATTGATTAAATAAATGAAAAACAATTAAAACAGCAAATGATTTACTTCCACCATCACACAGGTGAATGCTAAGGGGGGGCACCTAAATCAAGGACTAACTGATTACATTTGAAACGGTTTTAAAAAGCACTTAAACAATATGATACATATACACCATATATGTATGAGCAGAGACATTGACTGCAAAAGGATATAGATGAGGCATAAAATAGAAATAACACTGAAAGATGTAGAACAACAAGCAGTGAAAACAGATTACATACACCAATATACATTTTGCCACAATATGGCTTCGTCAAAGGGGGTGATTTGCTGCTAAGAGCTGCAGAAACTGTTGAATAGCTATACAGTGCTCCCTCAAGTTACAATATTAATTGGTTCCAGGACGATGTATGTTGTATGTTGAAACCATTGTATGTTGAGACCATAACTCTATGGAAACCTGGTATTTGGTTCTAAAGGCACCACAATGTCATCCAAAAATAGGAAAAAGTGAGAATTAAAGAAAAATAAGTAGATAATTAATATAGATAAATTATATATAGAGTTAAGAAAGATCTGCTGGGTGCTGTAATCACTGTCTATGTCAGTGTTTCCCCAAGCAGGGAGCCTACAGCTGTTGCAAAACTACAACTCCCAGCATGCCTGGACAGCTAAAGGCTGTCCGGGCATGCTGGGAGTTATAGTTTTGCAAGAGCTGGGGGCACCCTGCTTGGGAAACACTGGTCTATGTAGAGGACAGGAGCTTCTTCAGGGTCCTGTACAGTACATGCAATGTCCTAAAAAAGTAACATGGAGTCGCCCTATCCTGGTGTCCAAAAGAGCAGGTAACCCTGGTACAGGTAAAGTGTAGTACAGAACATGTAATACCTCTCTGTACTGTAGGGGGGAGCTAGTCAGTGCATACACCAGTCAGTGCATACGCTTCAGGAATACAAGGGTTTTATCAGTAAATTGCCCATTGATTGGTCGATTCTTCCGGCCATTGTCACGTTTCACAGATCTGGACTGTCTGTAACATTGTAGGTTGAGTCTGGTTTCAACTTACAATGGTCCAGAAAAGACCATTGTATGTTGAAACTATTGTATGTTGAGGCCATTGTAAGTTGAGGGATCACTGTATAAAGAACAAAAAACTGTCCCTTTCCTGGAGCTGATGGTGGTGGCAAAATTTATACAATCACCTTTTTAATTCTCAGTCAAGTGTCAAGGAGGCAGGGCCAAGCTGCTCAAGTGCCACAGCCTCATGGCATGCCTTCTCACTTCAGCCTCTACTTGGCTGACATACAGGGCTCTGTATATGAATCACGGGGGGTCTGGGAGGTGAGGGCAAGCAAGAAAGTGTGCCAGGCTGTAGCACTTGAGCAGCTCAGCTCCAACTCCTAGACACTTGACTGAGAAATAAAAAGGAGATTTTATAAGTCTGGCAACCACCACCTTCTCCTGGAAGGGTACAGTTTGCGTTTACACTCTAACAGGTATCCAATGGTGTCTGCAGCTCTTAGCAGCAAATACAATTGACGGATTCTCTTTAAAGGGGTACTCCACTGGGCAGCGTCATGCCCCCTCCCATAGACTTGCATGGAGGGGGCGTGACCCCCGCAGCGCGCACACAGCATTCGGAATGCTGCCCAGTGGAGTACCCCTTTAAGCACTGTACAGTAATCTGATGCATGGAAAACTAAAGCTGACTGTACACATTAAATACATGGTGCCCGAGCCTACTGATTTTGGTGGGACCTGCCAAGCATCTAATGTGTATGGATTTCAAATGCCCGATCCTTTTGCTCTCAGGGATATAGGGTGCTACCAGAAGTGTCTGGCAGCAGCTTACCCTCCATCTCTCCATTAATGCAAAGCATGCTTAACAATTGGGTGAGTTTGACCGATGCCTAATGTGTATGGGCAGCTTTATTGTCCAACTTTAGATAAGTTCAGATAAGCTGCTTAGGTGCACAAACAGGAGCCCTAAACTAAGAGAAATCCAAAAGACAATGGCAGCGTCCAGAACATAACATTACCTCTTTATTATTGCTTCTATAAGATCAAGACATAGAACAAGATACACTTACATGCTTCAGGCTGCATAGTCCTTCGTTATTTGCTATGAGTGTGGGCTGTGTAGCCTGATACGTGTAAGTATATTTTGTTCTGTGTGCTTTGATCTTATGGAAGCAAGAATAAAGAGGTGATTTTATATACTGGAAGCTAGAGTCTTGTTTTGGCTGACTTCTGCATGTACCTCCCTGCACCTCTGCACGTGCCATACATCTAAATGGGTGAGATGGATCTGTACTATGTGATTTAAGGTAACTCAAACTCAGTGCTAGTAAAATGCCAAGTACAATAACACTCACCTTACATAAACACACACCATAATATGATGCTTAAGGACATGACCACATTTATACAAATTTAAACCAGAAACTGTTTCTTACCGTGCCAACCAATGGATACAAGAATCCGGCCCCAACACTGGCTCTAATGTCACGTATAGGCAGGACAAAGCCTTTCGGGGCTCCTTTCAGCTCTGGGTTATGAGACAAGGACAGATGGGTCTTGGCCATGCAGATTGGCAGATTTGAAAAGCCCTGAACGTGCGACAAAGAAAGTAAAAGTAGGTAAATCTAATCTCACAAAAGAAAAACTGGAAATGATATGGTCAGTCATAATGGAGTCGTCTTGGCAACAGCAGAATACACCAGAAAGGTTACATGATGTGACTCAGTCGTTCATCCACTGCTAGAATTGCCTTCATTTATGTAATTATCCAAGTTAATTGTTATTACTAAAAGCACATTAATGAGTACATATCTATATTGACCATAGCGGACTAACTCTGTTCATACAGCAGTTATAGCTGATCGAAAAGAAGCATTAACAACCACTAAAATGTCTCTGTATTGTATGGACACAAAGGGTCCACTAAGAGACCCCAAACCTGTAAGCCAAGAGAAATGGAGGACATATTTAGAACTCTTACATTTAATGTTACTGTTATTACATATTTCAATGTTAAATTCTACCATCCAGGTTGGCACTGTTCCAGTTAGGATATATCTACAGTAGAGTCATAACCCAGGACCACTATGGTGAGCCACAGCAGGGGGCCAGCGACTGTATCACCAGGCGGGAAAGGATTTGGGGGACCACGTTCAGGAGACAGGGCATGTAGATGGTAACAGAATGCAGGCTGCCATAAATCACAACCTGCAGGGGAACATGCTTATTATGTTTCCCCAGTAAAAAAACACAATGCGGTGGCGCTGCAGTTGGCCATAAGCAGAGCAAACTACACACTATTTGCTAAATAGTAAAAGCTCACAAGCATTAAAAAACACAGGTTAAAGGGGTTATCGAGGAAATTTTATATATATCAACTGGCTCCATAAAGTTAAAATATTTGTAAATTACTTCTATTAAAAATCTTAATCCTTTCAATACTTTTCAGCTGCTGAAGTTGATTTCTTTACTGTCTTAGTGCTCTCTGATGACACCTGTCTCGGGAACTTTCCAAAGTAGAAGCAAATCCCCACAGCAAACCTATTCTACTCTGTGCAGTTCCCGAGACAAGCAGAGATGTCAGCAGAGAGCACTATGGCCAGACAGAAAAGATCAACTCAACTTCAGCAGCTGATAATTATTGGAAGGATGAAGATTTTTTAATAGAAGTAATTGACAAATCTGTTTAACTTTCTAGAGCCAGTATATTATATATATATATAAATAAAAAGTTTTTTTCCTGGAATACCCCTTTAACTGCAGCATTACAGGTGTTTTTAATGCATGTAGCCAGCTGCAACTCAATCACATTGGACCTCATTTACTATTGCAAACCCGACATGTTTTGTCGGGTTGTGCGCCAGAAATTCTGTCTGCACCAGATTTTGGGCCAGAATTGAAAAAACCCTGACTAACTCTCCATTTTGCTAAGAAAACCCTAAAAGGGGCGTGGCCCCTGGGGAAAGGGTGTGTGGTCTCCGAAAAGGGGCGTGTTTCTGACATTTTCACAAAAAAAACAACATATTTACTAAGGTTTTCACATAAAATGTGGTGAATTTGAGCGGAGGAAAACCAGACAGATCAGAGCATGTGTAAAAAAAGCAAAATGTAGGGAAACCTTAGTAAATACCATGGAAAATAAATTGTAGGGAATTAAAACCCACAGAAACCTACACAACACTCTTAGTAAATAAGGGCCACAGTGTGGTTTTAGCTTTATAATAATACCAATATAACGCACAGCAACACAAACTTTCCTTCAACATATATTCTGATGTCAGAAGGGATGTTCCCACCTTGTGAAAATATGGCTCCTGGCTTCCTCCAACTACCTGCGGCTGCCGGAGGTGGTCTGGAAGCCGAAAACAGGCAAAGCTGTATGTCCTGGAGTTATGTAAACAGCGTAGCTTATGGGGCTACTCTGTTTGCCCAACTCTCATGTAAAGTGGGAGTTACAAAAATGGTGTAACTCACTTGCACCTGCTGTTTTTGGCTTTCCGACCACCTCAGGCAGCCGCAAGCAAGTTGGAGAGCCCTTTATCCCAACATAGGTGGGGGTACCAGAGGGGGGGGGGATGTGCCATACATTTTCCAGATGTGAATACCACTCCTCTTTTCCTGCAGAATATCAGAAATGCCTTCTCCTGTGTCACGCAATGAGTGACTGGCATAGATTGCTTCCTCTGTAGTGTGCTTTATACAGTTATGTTCCTCAGCGTATACAAGACATCATAATGCAAACCTAATTTCCCAGAAACCTTCTTCATGAAAATAATAGGGGAATTTCTATTAATGTCAACCGCTGGATCAACACTGTAGGATTATAGGTAAGACATGTCTTTTTTACCACCTCATTAGTTAGGTAAGAATATATTCTAATCCAGAAGTATTTTACCAAATGTAAAATTATGGAACATAATACTTAGGACGTTTTAAAGGGGTACTCCGCCCCTAGACATCTTATCCCCTATCGAAAGGGGACCCCCAGGATCTCGGCTGCAGCACCCACCTGTTGCGGCTTCCGTAAACGCTGGAGGCTTCGGCTCCCGACCACGGTGACGTGAGATTGTGACGTCATGACTCCGCTCCCATGTGACGTCACGCCCCGCCCCTCAACGCAAGTCTATGGGAGGGGGCGTGACAGCCGCCACGCCCCCTCCCATAGACTTGCATTGAGGGGGCGGGCATGACGTCATACGGGGGCGGAGTCGTGACATCACGATCTCCCGTCACCGTGGTCGTGAGGAGTTAGGATGAGAGCCTCCAGCGCTGCCGGAAGCTGCAACAGGTGGGTGCTGCAGCAGAGATCCCGGGGATCCCCAGCGGCGGGACCCCCGCGATCTGACATCTTATCCACTATCCTTTCGATAAGGGATAAGATGTCTAGGGGCGGAGTACCCCTTTAAGGCGTCTCTTCAGTGACCAGATGAGCATTCATGTAAGAACTGCCTAGAACGAATTACAAAGCAATATACAGAGCGCTGCACTAACTCACCTGCTTAGTGTAGATCTCAGCCTTTTTCTGAGCCTCGGGGAGCAGTTCTATGTCATCAGCACCATATATCTTCTGGGCTATTATCCTGATCTTATCAGCAATTGGCAACTAGGCAGAAAAAGGAAACTCAATAAGACTATTTCCATCCACTTACACCTACTGCAATAAGGAGACAATATATTATGTGTGATACCTCCACGTCATACAGGAACTTAAATGCGCTAGGTGCCCGAGATGCTTTCTGCACGGCCTGAGCCAGATCCACGGCTCCTTTCCCACCTTCTGCCCAGTGAGTGCACTTCACAGCATCAAAAGCCCCTGCTTCCTTGGCAAGATGGCAAACCAGTTCTAGCTCAGCTTGGGTGTCTGTTCTAGAAGCAAAAATGCAATAAGTTATCCGGACATTGTATTCATTGTACAAAACAAGGACAGCTTTCAGTAGTCTAATACACAGATATAAATTAACTGTTAAAACACACAGACATAATTGAGAAAGTACCCCACACTGGTACGTCCCTCGTGCAGCAGTTCTCACTCCATGTATTTATGCCCAGCCATTCATTCAATATTACATCTGCATTTGTCCTGTAGTGGCCACTGCAACCAATGGGATTTTTTTCAATTGTTCTTAAAGGGGTTATCCAGGAAAAAACTTTTTTTTTTATATATCAACTGGCTCCAGAAAGTTAAACAGATTTGCAAATTACTTCTATAAAAAAATCTTAATCCTTTCAGTACTTATAAGCTTCTGAAGTTAAGGTTGTTCTTTTCTGTCTAAGTGCTCTCTGATGACACTTGTCTAGGGAACCGTCCAGTTTAGAAGCAAATCCCCATAGCAAACCTCTTCTAAAATGGGCGGTTCCCGAGACACGTGTCATCAGAGAGCACTTAGACAGAAAAGAACAACCTTAACTTCAGAAGCTCATAAGTACTGAAAGGATTAAGATTTTTTAATAGAAGTAATTTACAAATCTGTTTAACTTTCTGGAGCCAGTTGATATATATATATATATATATATATATATATATATATATATATATATATATATATATATATATATATATATATATATATATATAAAAAAAAGGTTTTTTCCTGGATAACCCCTTTAAGGGTATGTTCACACGGCGTAATTCCTGCGGAATTCTGGGAGCGGAATTATGCACGGTGAACATTAACATCAGTGTGAATGGGTCTTCCGTGAGACCTGTTTACACTGAGGAATTTCAGCGGCGGACAATTCCGCTACAAATTGATCAGTGCAAAAAAAGAACATGTTAATTCTTTGCACGGAAGTCCGCGAGCCCTGCATTGCTGTCAATGGTGACAGGGCAGGGCCGCGTAGTCCTACCGCCTAAGTATTATGGGAGCGGCAGCCAGATGGAATCTATGCTGGCGGAATTCTGCGAGTGTAGATTCCGTTCACATTACCCAGTGTGAACTATATATCACTGAGGCCGTTTTTACACTAGCGTAATGTGGACATATTTTTGCATGCATCCTACTCTGACTTGAGGTCTCATGACCTGTGGTCAGGCCGGGACTTGCGGCTGTAATATAGATGCAAAAGTGTGTCTGCATAGGTTAGTGTTAACCAGTCTAAATGAACACAATCTCGATCCACGGCATAAAAATTGCAACAGACAGAACAAGCTAAAAGTCCTCACTTGAAAGCATTGACCGCAACAACCACAGGTACACCGAACATGGTGGCATTCTCGATCTGTTTACGTAGATTACTGCAGCCTTTTTCCAGAAGCTCCAAGTTCTGAAGAATAGAAGAATAACATTTCTGTTACTAAGTGCTGAGGCCCATTATTTAGTGTATTATACAATACCTTCAGGGTACGTTCACACGTACAGGATCCTGCGCAGATTATATGCGCAGGATTTGTTACTGCCGGTTAGAAGCTGTGCTCAGTCAGTTTACATCAAATCTGCGCCAGATACTGTACGTGTGAACGTAGCCTTAAGGAATAGTCAATAAGAAGATCATCTGGCACTGCAGTCCTTTTATCTCACCCTTTGGAACGGTCAGTTGCCCTAAGTACCCTTAGAGAGAATCTGTCAGCTGTATTTGTGGCTAGGAGCTGCAGAGTCTTTCTTGCTGTCGGTGAATTGAAGTATTTCTTATTTACATATTTTATAACCTGGCTCTAGTTCTGGTGATCACTGATGCTGAATGACATGGACTCTGTAAAACACACGGTGGGGCAGGTCTAGCAGAGCCGAATCTCATCACACAGCAGCACATTGGTAGACACTTATGTATGTGTGAACGCTAAGCGCTAAGTTTTCCAGGTGCAGAAAAAACGTATAATCTCAAAAATTGTCAATTAACTGTGAATACATAATATGGTCTCACAGTCTCACGTGTGCAGATTCTTTTCTGCTTATTACAAGGACGCTCTGCTATCACAGGCAGCTGTCAGCAGAGGACAATGATGAGAAAATTGGTACATAAGCTTCAGAGAAGGAAAGAAATATTTAACCCTTTGTGTTTGACGAGAAGTGAATATATTTGCCCTGAATTACATTCCCTATGCCAGTGTTTCCCAACCAGGGTGTCTCCAGCTGTTGCAAAACTACAACTCCCAGCATGCCAGGGCTGTCACTGGCTGTCCAGGCATGTTGGGAATTGTAGTTTTACAACAGCTGGAGGCACCCTGTTTGAGAAACATTGCCCTATGCTATTGTCACTCACATTCTACATTGGAATTCTGCTGGAGATTCCGCAGCAGCAGAGTCCCATTGTATTCAATGGGATTCTGCTGTGCTCGCGACAGAAATTATGATTTTTGGTTCCGCCTGCGAAATCTGGACGGAATGCATTGCCGTCTATGATATGCATTGACGTATATGTTATGTTAGCAGTCTCAAAGGCCCTTAAAGGGGTTCTCCACCCCTAGACATCTTATCCCCTATCCAAAGGATAGGGGATAAGATGTCTGATGGGGGGGGGGTCCCGCCGCTGGGGACCCCTGTAATATAGCATGCAGCACCCACCTGTATCTGCTTCTGGCAGTGCTGGAGGTTCTGGCTCCCGACCACAGGAACGGAAGATCGTGACATCACAACTCCACCCCCGTGTGATGGCACGCCCCGCCCCCTCAATGCAAGTCTATGGGAGGGGGCGTGCCCTCACAAAGGGGCGGAGTCGTGATGTCACGATCTTCCGTTCGCGTGATCGGGAGCCAGAACCTCCAGCGCTGCCGGAAGCAGATACAAGTGGGTGCTGCATGCTATATTGCAGGGGTCCCCAGCGGCGGGACCCCCGCGATCAGATATCTTATCCCCTATCCTTTGGATAGGGGATAAGATGTCTAGGGGTGAAGTACCCCTTTAAAGATAGGGCCAATTTTCGTTGTTTGCTTTTTATGTCTTTCTCTATGCTTTCTAAGAGCCATAACTCTTATTTTTTCATCCACAGAGCCATATATATCCTGGCTTGTTTTTTGTTTGTTTTTTGCAGGAAAAACTGTAATGACACCTGTCATGCTGCGAAACAAAAAAAAAAACATTTGTGTGATGAAAAAAAAAAATTACAGTTAAGCAAAATTTGTGGGCTTTCATTTTTACATAGTGAACTTAACTTTAAACACTTTTTTTTTTGTTTGGAAAGTGTGTGCTGACCATTGGTCATTTGACTATTTGATATTTTAAACTTGCTGTGGTGGGGGGAGGGGGAATGAGGGTTGTGTAATTTGTGGTTTTAATTAATGCGTTTCTTTTCCTTATGTGCATAATACTATTTTTTTCCTTAAAAAATAAAAATAAAAAGTGGTAAAAAATAAATGGATAAAAAAAATTAAAAATAAACTGAAATGGTGACATTTGGTGATTGTATTCCCATGTTCTGATAAGTGGTGCTAGGGAATATTGCTGTGAAGAAGGTGGCGGGGGTCATGGCAGAATGACTCACAAAGAAAACTGATGTGAATACAGCTCCTTTTGCAGGGCTAACAAAACACAGCAGCAGGGAAGCGCTTCAGCGTGGAACACGAGCAAATGACTTCACTGGTCTATTTATAGGGCAGCAATAGAAAAATATCCACTTATAGGCTCACCTCTTCTGTATACTCCTTTGGCAATGGGACTCCAGCAGTAACCTGGGAAGAAAAGAAAAAAATCATTTGAAAACCAAGTTTATTTATTCACTGCCAGAATATGCCTTCCAATACTCCAATGATAATTCTTCCCATGTTGCTAAATAAAGAACATTTACTCAATACACTATAGTTACCGTAGTTAATAATGTCATGTTTAAGAGAGGTTTGCTCGCTTCATGCACGGCACTACATGCACACCTCGCTGCTAATGGCAGACATCAGCGATCGTGCTTACAGTCATGTCCGTAAATGTTGGCACCCCTGAAAGTATTTCTCCCAGAAAAGGATAGCATGTTTTGCTATACACATGTTTATTCCCTTTGTGTGTATTGGAACTAAACCAAAAAAGGGAGGAAAAAAAGCAAATTGGACATAATGTCACCAAACTCCAAAAATGGGCTGGACAAAATAATTTGGCACCCTTTCAAAACTGTGGATGAATAAGATTGTTTCAAGCATGTGATGCTCTTTTAAACTCACCTGGGGCAAGTAACAGGTGTGGGCAATATAAAAATCCCACCTGAAAGCAGATAAAAGAGAGAAGTTCACTTGGGGGGAGATTCATCAAAACCTGTCCAAAGGAAAAGTTGCTGTGTTGCCCATAGCAACCAATCAGATTGCTTCTTTCATTTTTGAAAAGGGCTCTGCAAAATTAAAGAAGCGATCTGATTGGTTGCTACGGGCAACTCAGCAACTTTCTCTCTGGACAGGTTTTGATAAATCTCCCCCTTAGTCTTTGCATTGTGTGTGCCACACCAAGCATGGACAACAGAAAGAGGAGAAGAGAACTGTCTGAGGACTTGAGAACCAAAATTGCGGAAAAATATTAACAATCTCAAAGTTACAAGTCCATCTCCAGAGATCTAGATTTGCCTTTGTCCACAGTGCGCAACATTATCAAGAAGTTTGCAACCCATGACACAGTATCTTACCTCCTTGGGCGTGGACGGAAGAGAAAAATTGATGAAAGGTGTCAACGCAGGATAGTCCGGATGGTGGATAAGCAGCCCCAAACAAGTTCCAAAGATATTCAAGCTGTCCTGCAGGCTCAGGGAGCATCAGTGTCAGCGCGAACTATCCGTCAACATTTAAATGAAATCAAATGCTATGGCAGGAGACCCAAGAGGACCCCACAGCTGACAGAGAGACATAAAAAAAGCAAGACTACATTTTGCCAAAATGAACTTGAGTAAGCCAAAATCCTTCTGGGAAAACGTCTTGTGGACAGATGAGACCAAGATAGAGCTTTTTGGTAAAGAACATCATTCTACTGTTTACCGAATGAGGCCTACAAAGAAAAGAACACAGTAGCTACTGTGAAATATGGTGGAGGTTCAATGATGTTTTGGGGTTGTTTTGATGCCTCTGGTGCTGGGTGCCTTGAGTGTGTGCAAGGCATCATGAAATCTGAGGAATAACAATGGATTTTGGGTCGCACTGTACAGCCCAGTGTCAGAAAGCTGGGTTTGCGTCCGAGATCTTGGGTGTTCCAGAAGGAACATGCATCAAAAAGCACCCAGAAATGGATGGCAACAAAGCGCTGGAGAGTTCTGAAGTGGCCAGCAATGAGTCGAGATCTAAATCCCATTGAACACCTGTGGAGAGAACTTAAAATTGCTGTTGGGAAAAGGCGCCCTTCCAATAAGAGAGACCTGGAGCAGTTTGCAAAGGAAGAGTGGTCCAACATTCTGGCTGAGAGGTGTAAGAAGCTTATCGATGGTTATAGGAAGCGACTGTTTCAGTTATTTTTTCCAAAGGGTGTGCAACCAAATATTAAGTTAAGCGTGCCAATAATTTTGTCCATTTTGGAATTTGGTGTGACATTAGGTCCAATTTGCTTTTTTTCCTCCCTTTTTTGGTTTAGTTCCAATACACACAAAGGGAATAAACATTTGTATAGCAAAACATGTGTTACTGCAATCCTTTTCTGTGAGAAATACTTCATATTAAAAAAAAAAAAAGTTCAGGAGTACCAACATTTATGGCCATGACTGTATGTCCGTCATTTCCCTAAAGATGCTTTCATCACAGTATTAATAGTGAAAATGGAGGGTTCGTGTGGGCTCCTCAGACCCTTGCAATGCAATCGTGGGAGTCCGATGAGTGCAAATGGCTGCAGGAGGTTTCTTACCAGCCTCTGTTGTGTAGGATGGCCTATCTTTTTGTGCAGTCTGCACAGTCATGCTGTACAAGAAGATTACCGGTAGTACTGATCGGTACTATGATATTACATAGTACTAAACAGTAAATAGCAATCTAACGATTGCTATTAATAGTTTTAATAAAATATAAAATAAACTTCCTTTTTTTTTCCCCATAAAAAATAAAATCAATAAAGACGCTCCAGCACTAGTTATTAAGAAAATATGCCATCACTTTCTATGGTGGGAAATCCCCCCTTAAAAAGGCATATAAGAGCATATATCCACATTCACAGCTATGTTTTTGTCCAAATGCATCTAATATGAATAATTAAGCACATGCAAAGGGTCCTTACTTTTATATGTCTACAGCACCTTTGCTGACCAATGTATCTCCATGGCTACAGACTACAAACAGACCCTGAGTAGTCTGATCCAGCCATAATTTACTGCAGCTGTCAGTTTCTATGTTGGAGTAAATGGAATTTTACATTTTTTCTGTGTACACACTACTGTTGGTAGCTCCATCAGATTTGACAGCATGCATGTCAAAAGACTGGACACCATGATGGAAGCCATTGAACTACAAGTCAAATGGGGCCCGCCAGGTGCTATTGGGACCCCTCACATGATCAATCTGCCACTGCCATCATGGTGTTACTTATAACAGAACCATGAGAGCAATGTGAACACAGCCTAAATAAACCCTTTTTACAGGAAATATAGCACTCACCGTTGGGCCTCCCCCATGCATCTTCAGTGCCCGTACTGTAGCCACCAGAACCACCACATGTGGACGCAAACCAGAATATCTGCATTTGATATTGAAAAACTTTTCCATTCCAATATCAGCTCCAAAGCCAGCCTCAGTCACTGCAAGACAATGTGGTGTAAGAAGGGTTAGGAATGTTTTATAAGCACACTGCTACATTTTCAGGGGTGACATACTTACCAACAAATCCTTCTGGTCCAACCAATTTCAAAGCAATTTTATCAGCCAGAATGGAGGAATTGCCATGTGCAATATTGGCAAAAGGTCCGGCATGAACAAAAACTGGATTTCCCTGTCACATACAAAAAAATTCATAAAGCTTCTATCAAAAGTAGACCTAAAGAATATCAAACTGAAATCCGTAACAAAGCTTACCTCTAATGTCTGCATCAGATTAGGTTTTATTGCATCTTTCATCAAGACAGCCAGAGCACCGCTTACTCCCTGAGAAAACAGGAACCAAGTGCCATTTGTCTAAATCCTAAATAGTTTATAACAAAAACTACGGAAATTTGATTGTTCTTACCAAGTCATCTGTGGTGACTGGAACTCCTTGCCTGCTGGAAGCCACCACCATTTTTCCCAGTCGTATTATCATGTCCTCTAAATTACTGGTGAGAGCCAACACAGCCATAATTTCACTTGCAACAGAGATGTCAAACTGAGCCTGCAATACACAAAAAGTTATATTACAGATAAACGTATTCCTAAACCGGTTAAGAGTTTCCCTTAGGGTATGTTCACACTGCAGAATTCCCACGGAATTCCGCAAGTAGATTTCTGCGCAGTGGACACTACCATCAGTGTGAATGGGTCTTCCGCGAGACCCGTTCACACTGAGGAATTTCAGCGGCGGACAATTCCGCCCGCTGAATTTGTTCCGCACAGAGAATGAACATGTTCATTCTTTGTGCGGAATTCCGCGCGCCGCCCGCTCCTATCGCCAGAGTATTTTCGGCGGCGGCCGCCTGACGGAATCTCCGCTCGCGGAATTCTGCGAGTGGAGATTCCGCAGTGAGAACGTACCCTTACTGGTAAGAGGCTGTCTGTCTGCTAGGAAATTACGTGCCAAGGAATATTATAAGTAGCACAAAGTTGAAGATGTGAATAATTTATTTATTTATTTCCTTTTACTTACAAAGCAAACATATTCCACTGCAGTGTACAGAGAGGGTCATTACATACATCAGAACCTGTCCCCATTAAGGCTGAAAAGCTCTCTATCTCAGATACAGGCATAGTAGAATGTGGTAGAAAATCAGGGTATCGGCAAGAAATCCATGTAAACATGGGGAGAACATACAAAGCCTGGGTAGATGTTTCCCATAGCCATACTTAAAAAAATCCAGGACCTCAGGAAACAATGCAAGCCACTGAGCAACCCAAGCCTCAATGTTTAAATTTAGGAAAACCCAACATTCATGAAACATACAGGTTACTATCCAGTCTTTGTCTAATCCAATTGCTTTATTAATTTAAAGATATATTACCGTCCTCGTGAAACCCTTTTCTGTTGGAGACTGGCCAATTGTCATCTTTCGAAGGAATCGATCATTCGTGTCCATTACTAGAAAAAAATTCAGAAAATGTCTAAGCATGACTGTAACAGAACTATATGTCCACCTGATCTAGCATTGTTCTATTTATGGAAACCTCAACAACACTCTGTTGATAAGGTAGGCAGCCCATGAACTGTAGGGTGCCCCCCAGAGTCAGTTCCACTGGTGGGCTCTTGGCACCTCAGTCTGACACTGATTTAGTCTGCAAAAAGACAAGGCGAGTAAAGAGAGAGAGAGGCTGTGTATTTTATATCAGAATGGTCATATTTTTCTTAACATAGGGGAGCTGCATGCACAGCTATTTTAGTATTGTCCATTTTACAAGTGAGGGTGATCCCACAATTCAGATAAGCAGTATATGTTATGGAAAAACTGTGTCTGCAATTGATTTCAAAGCATTGTCTCAATGCATTTTTATTTGTTTAGCAAAAAAAAAAAAATAATCTGGCGTAAGAAATAATACAATATCATATTACGTTGGGTCTTGTGATGGAGATGGGGCATTTGGAGACCGAGCATGAGCCTCGGTCTCCTAATGCACAGTTGGAAGTGGTGGGAAGTGGGGACAACGGCCAGTCATTGATGGTGTTCCGGCGCCAAATTCAAAATAAAAAAGTGGGTTAGAAAAATTGCTATGCACAATGATGCCAAATTTGTTCCAAAAAAATGACCACAAAATTAGAGGTGCAATTTAAAAACCTCCTGCTATTTATAATCCCAGCGACAGAAACCCAGATTGCTGGTTAAAATAACAGAGACAAATCTGTAAAACGGCATCTGCCACCACCCAGTGGGTTCCAGCTGAATCTAATCACACGGACGGGCAGCGCCATTCACTCAGTGTCACAAGTAATCACTCATTCTGGGCCTCTGTGTATTACAGAGCAGAACATGAAGGATTTATTAACCAACATGATGTTCTTTGTTTTGTTTTATAGAAATCTCTTGGATCAATGGATTTGGCATTGCAGCAATGAAAACATGGACGCTCACATCAGTCTACTTATGTTAGAGTTTTCTTTACATGAAGAAAACTCCAACATAAGCAGACCGAAGTGAGCGTCCATGTTTTCATTGCTGCATTGCCAAATTCATTGATCCAAGAGATTTCTATAAAATGAACGACCTCTGGGACACTCCCTCCCCCCAATCTCCGGATCGGGAACCCAGCTCTCAGTGAGAACGGTAGACGACATGCGCTCAATTGATTTGTATGGGAGTGCCGATGATGTCTGAGTGCTGTATGTGAGGTTTTTTGGTACTCCTATAGAAATGAACGGGGAGCGTGCTGCCTGTCGCCCATGCTCCTCATTGAGAGTCGGTTCCTGTTCAGGAGATCATGTGGGGTCCTTTGGAAAGGAGATAAGTTAGTTTTGACTGGAGTTATACTTTAACCACAATCTGTTGTATAACTATAACTCTCAGCATACTGGCAGTTGTGTTTTGCAACAGCTGTAGTGCCATTAGTTGGCAACCATAAGGCTCTCCAGCAAGTTATTCACCAAAATTAGAAAAAAATAAAATAAAATTAATGACCTCTCACTTCTGAAAGAAGAGACAACATCTCATATGCCATCACACCTTCTCGTACATCTGTTTTGTACTATTGCTGTACTGGTATAGACCGGCAGCGCTGGAACAATGAGGGACTCAACTTTTTTTGCAGGCAGGGGTTTCATAATAATCTATTTACAATGAGGCAGGTATTTGCGTTCCCCAAAATTTTTTATTTTATAATTTCAAGTTTTCTTAGTGAATTATAAAGTGAGCAAATCTGCCAAAACCCCAGGGCAGTGTCAGGGTTAAAGGGGTACTCCGGCGCTAAGACATCTTATCCCCCATTCAAAGGATAGGGGATAAGATGCCTGATCGGGGGGGTCCTGCCGCTGGGGACCCCCGTGAACTTTCACGCAGAACCCCATTACCATCAGCTCCCTGAACTTGTTCGCTCCGGGTCTGATGACTGCCGATCACGGCGCCGAAGTATTGTGACGTCACTGTCCGCCCCCTCAATACAAGCCTATGGGAGCTGTCACACCCCCTCCCACAGGCATGCATTGAGGGGGCGGAGAATGACGTGACACGGGGGTGGAGCCGTGATGTCACAATACTCCGACCCCGTGATCGGCAGTCATCAGACCCGGAGCGAACATGTTCAGGGAGCTGACTCCTACCGATGGCTAGAATGAATGAGGAGAAGCGTTGTTTCATGCTGCTATGTACAGACTCTATAGGAAGTCTATGGAGACCATACACAACAGTAGGGAGAACCAGCGCACAGAGGGCTTCTGCTTGTTTGTTTTAGGGATTGATTGGGTCTCAGCACCCGAACCCCTACAGATGAAATATTTAGATATCTCTGTGACATGTGGAAAGATTTATTTTTTTAAATGACACTCACACTTTAGCCCTCAGCTACGTACCTCTCTGCCAAGTTATAGTGTCTGGATCAATATCAAGCCTTACAAACTTGGTAACCTCTTCTTCCGTCAAAGTGGTGGGGTCTGTCTTGTCGATGCCCAGTCTCTGCAGAAATTAAGTTACAGCAGAACAATGAAATCATTGCCTTTTCCCCGATTAGATTACCCATTACACATCAGAACATTTTGTTTTACTGAAGGCGATGTCTGTACCCTACACTGCAATAGCCTCATAGGTTCATGGAAAATTCTGATTCTTAAAGGGATAGTACAGAGGAAACATATAGTCTTTCTACTAAAATCAGCAGCAAACCTGTCTACAGGTTGTATGTGCTCTTGCAACTGAACCCCATTTACTTTGATGGAGCCGAGCAGCAAAATGCAATACAACCCATAGACAGGTGCATCCCCATTTCTGGAAGAAAGTGACCATGTTTTTCTAAACCGTATTCAACCCTAATGTAATAATAATATTATGCATCAAAAACGTAATCTACTGTGAAAATCCTGTGGAAATAGAACGATTTTCATTTCCCTTTTGCTGCTAAATAATTGCAGGTTATTTTAAGACCATAAATGTTCTGTGCCATGAAGGCTGCGATTAAATAAAAGACAAAACACATTTGATATCTTCAAGACCTTGATAATGTAGCAATGGAACATTTTACAGAAAACTCTCATCGTAAAGAATTCAGAAACAGATGGGACACGATCTAAAAGTCAGAGATAATTTATACCGCCAGATCTTCTAAATAACACTAATAGGACTTGTTTAGTACAGGAAATCCACTGTCATATACCCTGGGAGGGGATTTAGAGTTAATAGAGGGGGAAGAAGGGTCCTCAGTTTAGGATCTTCATTTATTGGTGACTACAAAGAGTGTCTCACTGTGGGGGACCAGTCCTGTCCTAGGTTACACAGACAACCCACACATCTGAATGGGCACTATACAATATTTAAACTCCTCTGTGATGGTGCTGAACACTTACTACTACTTACACTTCTGATCTGCCCAAAAAAAATCAGCTGATCACTAGGGTTCTTAATAGGTTAACGCTTTCAATTTAGCTTATTGCCAAAAGACCCTTCTAACAAGTAGGGATTGTTTAAAGGGGTATTTTGCACCCCTAAACATCTTATCCCAGGGGTCTCAAACTGGCGGCCCTCCAGACGTTGCAAAATTTCACCTCCCAGAATGCCTGGACATGCCCAGACAGCCATTTGCTGCAGCTAATGGCTGTCGGGAATGCTGGGAGTTGAAGTTTTGCAACATCTGGAGGGCTGCCAGTTAGAGACCACTGTCTTATCCCCTATCCAAAGGATCTTGGCTGCGCACCACAGACATCTGGTGCACGGAGCTAACTTTGCTCTGTGCCAGATGACTGGTGACGCGGGGCGGAGGCTCGTGACGTCACGGTCACGCCCGCTTGTGATGTCACGGCCACGCCTCCTCAATGCAAGTCTATGGGAGGGTGTGACTGCCGTCAAGCTCCCTTCCATAGACTTGCATTAAGGGGGCATGGTCGTGAGGTCATGAGTGGATCGTGACATCACGAGGCTCTGGCGCTGCAACCAACGCTGTAAACGAATGCTGGGTGCAGCAGGGAGATTGCGGGGGTCCCCAGCATCGGGACCCCTGCAATCAGACATCTTATCCCCTATCCTGTGGGCAGGGGATAAAATGTCTAGGGGCGGAGTACCCCTTTAAATCCCTACTAGTGAATAGCTTCACAGAGTTGTTGTTCTCTGACCTTACCAGTGAAAAATATACTACCACACAGTGTTAAATGCTTCCTTGCAGTGTCAACCAAATACCACAAAGCAGCACAAAATACCGCCCCAGAAGAGCCACATTTCACAGTGGAGCACACAATATCTCACCAGTGGTGCCAAACACTTTCACTGCTGGCAGTAGTACTGGTCTCACTCTTGCCCCTTCTCCAATAGCAGCAGCACTATTGACCACCTAACCACATCTTATGGCACCTACATCGCCCCCCTCCTCACCTCCACCACACTACCAGCAGCATTTTTACTCACTCCTCTTTGTCTAGCAGTGATTTGCTTCCCCAAACTATCATTCCCCACTGGCAGCAACACTTTTCCCATTTCCACCCATCCCAGACTGGCAGGAGCACAGAAGAGGCTGGAGGTCGGGGGAAAAGAAATTTAGGAGAGCTCTCTTCCTCATCTGCAGTTGTCCTTGGTCTGTGGGTACAGGACCTGGAGACTAATGGGGAGGATTTATGAAAACCTGTCTAGAGGAAGGGTGGTGCAGTTGCCCATAGCAACCAATCAGATTGCTTCTTTCATTTTTCTCAGGCCTCTTTAAAAATGAAAGAAGCAATCTGATTGGTTGCTATGGGCAACTGAGCTGGGCTGGCATTATCAGTGCAGTTTCTGTTTTGGAGTTATCCCTTGGTGCCAGCACAGGTGGAGACCCCATGTCTCACATTTTGAGAAGCTAGACCATAAGATGCATAGATAGATAGACAGACAAACAGATGATAGACAGAATTGGAAACACCTAGCTTTTATATTACACCAGCCTTAATTATAGATTATACATTCATCTATAAACTATTAGTCATTGCTGTTACTGATATGTTAAATGAAGCATTAGGAAATATCCATATATGGGGAAACAAGTTCCCTTATTCTTATGTTGCTATGGAGACACACACACAAAATAGGATAGAATTTGTCTACATAGGTTGGTCCCGGAGCCAGTGCAGGTTGTGTGAATACAAAGGCAATGAAATGGTTCTCTCTTGTATATTAAACTGCAGCATGGTGCTCCCCCACAATGTCGTCACACGTCAGGGGCCTGGCAGGAGGAGCCTTGTCTGTGCCCTTTAAAAACATCTATTTTTGCTAATATTAACCACAGAACTGGGAGGACCAAGTGACTATTTCTGCATTATTCTAATTCAAATAAAACTGCTCTGCTTGATATCCAACACCCCCTGCTGATACATTTCTGATCAACCCACTTGAGTGCTAGATGGATGGAATTTTACTATAGTTTCAAGAAATATTCGGAAGGACTTCTACGTTCAATACAATGTATATAGGATGGTCACATTTCACAGCTTAAAATAGTTATTTATTGTTAATCCTGAGCTTCCCTTTTAGGGTGTATTCACACATACAGTATCCTGCGCATATTTGATGATGCTTCAATTCTGCATATCAAATATGAGTAGGATACAGTGAGAGTAAATCTACACTTGGGGCAGGGTCACACGTAGTGCATCCGCATCGTATTCCATGCTGCGGATGTGCCGATGACAGGCACGCAGGACACACTGGCACGGCAGAGAGCGCACTCTAATGACAGCTTGTAGCAGCAATCCACTGCTGCAAGCAGACACACAGGGATCTGCGAGTCTGTAGTAAACTGCGCACGCATGCCGCTCTCAGCCAAGCTCAGTTTACTACAGACTCTCAGTCTCAGTCCTTGTGTGTCTGTTCGTAGCAGCGGCACACAGGCACAGCATGGAGCTCACTTTAGGGACATCATCATCGGTGCATCTGCAGCATGACATACGCTGTGGATGAGCCATGTGTGACCCCACCCTTAATAAATATTAAACACAATACTCAACATGACACTTACACAGGCAGAGCAGTAGAAGAGAAGAAAGAAGACTGTGTGTGAATAAGGAGCAATGCAGACGTACGTGTAATTCAGAGTATGAGAGAAAGCTGGGTTACAGTTACTATAATGGTATGTTCTCAGTGAGGAAAATCTCCTTGCTGAATGCCTCTGTGGATCCGCAATCCTTCTGCTACATGGTAAATGAAGCAGAAATAAACCCAAAACAGCACTTACCGTATTTTTCGCCGTATAAGACGCACTTTTTCTTCCCCACGCCTATCGCGGCGGTCCCTGCGGCCATCAACGGCCTGGATCCGCGGCTAATACAGGACATCACCGATGGCGGTGATGCCCTGTATTAACCGTTCAGACTGCCGCGTCTCAAGGAAAAATGACACTAACCCGGCTGCTCAGTCGGGCTGTTCGGGACCGCCGCACTGAAATCGCGGCGGTCCCGAACATCTTACAGGACCTTACCTGCCTCCTCGGTGTCTGCTCCGTGCCGCGATTCCCTGCTTGGCCGGCGCTCTCCTTCGACATCATCACGTCGTTGCGCACGGCGTCCCTTCATCCAATAGGAGCGGCGTGCGTAGCGACGGGATGACGGTGACGGAGACAGAGAGCGTGGATCCCGGGGAAGAAGACGTCCGGAGAGTCGGGGACACCACGGGGACGCGGCGACAGTGATGGAGCGACATCCAGGGCAGCGTTGACGGGTCCAGAGCGGCGGGGACACATGAGTATTACCTCCTATCCAGTGGTCTTCAACCTGCGGACCTCCAGATGTTGCAAAACTACAACTCCCAGCATGCCCGGACAGCCAACGGCTGTCCGGGCATGCTGGGAGTTGTAGTTTTGCAACATCTAGAGGTCCGCAGGTTGAAGACCACTGTTGGGTTCAGAATCTTTATTTTTTTAGATTTTGCTCCTATAAATTGGGTGCGTCTTATACGCCGGTGCCTTCTATAGGGCGAAAAATACGGTATATTTAAAGAAAAAATTGGGGCAGTCACCCATAAACATCAATTAGATTCCAAGCTAGAAGTAATAAAACAATAAATACCAGCGCTATAATAATGGGATTATTTATTAAATAGATAAAAATAGAAAAATTATATAAAATGAAATGTCACTCAAGAGATGGTAAAAGGAAGAGGTAACTATTTTAGACGTGCAGCTGTAATAGTTCAAAAGCTGTCCCTAGTGGAGGGGCTGAATGCAGAAAAAGCAACTGTGCTATCAAAGAAATGCAAGACAACAAAGAGATGCGGGTTGCTTGCAGTTGAAATGGATATTTCCAATAGGGCTTGTTGAGTATGTTAAAGATATTCTAATTTGTCGAATATATAGTTGACAGTAGATGTAGACTTTGCTTATCATATATATCCTTTTATTTCATTAGTGGTATGGACCATGTGGAAGATGTCCCGTTTGTAGTTAGTACTCCTTATAGTAAATCCTGGATTGTCCTCGGTCCTCAATGGTGTCCCGGCGACCTTTGCCTTTGTATTTTGAAAGGCCTGGGAGGCAGCCCCGGCCGGTGGCGTCTCTACCAGATCCCCTTGCTGCGCCATGTGAAATGGGTAATCCTAGGTTTGCGTTGTTTTAGTGACGTCACTATGGGTGCGAAAGTGGACCAAAAAGCTCTGACGCGTTTTCGGTCTGGGAGTGCATGTCAGTCCATGATTACTCTCCTTACATATCGGCAGCAACCTATCTGTGAGAGTTTTAGGAATAGCTGTTATTTCACAGGGATCTTGGTTATATAATGATGGAGGGTAGGAAAGAATGATATTATACTGCAAATGATTACATGCCTATATAAAAAAAATGGAAAAGATGTATAAAGAACTTCAAGGCTTAAAAAAAAAAAAAAAAATATATATATATATATATATATATATGCGCATGTGTGCCCAGATTTGCACTGGAGGATGCAAATTTATGTGTTTGCCCATATATAGCAATATGCATATATTGGACCATATTATAGAAAGCCAAACAATTCCATTTCCATATTTAGCCCGTTAGGGGCCAAAGTGTCCAGATTAAATATCCACAGGGTTTCCACTCGGGACATTTGGGAAATGAAGTCGCCTCCTCTCCAGTGGGGTACGATTTGTTCTATTGCAAAAAAGGTAGATCCTTTTATACAGGAATTATGTGTTGCTTTGAAATGATTTGAGAGGGGGTGGCCTCATATCCTCGATTAATATTGTACGGGTGTTTGCAAATTCTCTTAGTCTTTTTGTTCTCCCGATGTATAATTTTTCACAGGGGCATTTTATAACATAAATCACCCCCTTTGATTTACAGTGAAGAAACCGTTTAAGTTTTATTTCATTATTCTGATGTGAAAAAGACGGAATAGGGTTTTTATTATTAGCGCTTCTACAAGCTTTCAGCTTCTGCACGGGAAGAAGCCTTTTTTCTCCCCTAGTGTATTAAATCCATCAGTAGTGCCCCTAGTTGCAATCTTCTTATTTTGTTTGGTGTTCTTAACCTTCTGAGGATTTGAGGATTTTTTTATGGTAGGGGCTACGAGGTTTCCTATATTCTGTGCTTTTCTGAACATGAATCTAGGTACTTTTGATATAAGTCCACCTATTACTTTATGACTTTTGAGGATGTCCCAATGTTTAGCTACTGACTCTGCTGACTGTACGTGGTGATTAGAGGGATGATCATCTCTGTGGACGTGGTTTTTGTGTGGT
Organism: Hyla sarda; assembly: GCF_029499605.1. Taxonomy (NCBI): domain Eukaryota; kingdom Metazoa; phylum Chordata; class Amphibia; order Anura; family Hylidae; genus Hyla; species Hyla sarda. Next base: position 46,086,771 of record NC_079199.1, on the reverse strand, counting down.
TCTCCCCCCCTGATGATTTGGGTGGCTTTTCTTCTGTACTGTTGTCTTTTTGTTTCTTCTGCAGGAACAGCTTTTACCTATCCATTTTCAGTATTTCTTCTTTTACCTTTTGTAAGTTTATTTCCTTGTATCCTTTTTCTAAGAATTTCTGTTTTAAAGTTTCCGCTTCCTGTTGGAAATCCACCACATGTGTAATTGCGTTTCAAATTCAAAAATTGACTGCATGGTATATTTTGCAGCCAGAGGGGTAAGTGACAGCTGCTACGGTGTATGTAGCTATTGCTGTCCAGGGGTGTGGAAATTTAATTAAAAAAAAACACTTGTCCATGGGACTAAGACGGAGCAAAATCTACTTGTCCCACATGACGATCCACTTGTCCGGGCCAATTTTTGCCTTTACATTCTCGTTTTTTCCTCCTCGCTCTATAATAGCCATAACTACCTACTATAATGATACCTTTTAATTTTTCAATAACAAATTCTCCGAACCAAATATATATAAATATATATAAATATATATATATATATATAATTGGTGAAGTGAAATTGAAACAGTAAAAGAATTTAGCAAATTTGGTGGTTTTCTTTTCTACACCATTTACCTTGCGGTTGAGCTAACATGTTATTTTTATACTTTGGGCCGGCCTGATTACAGCTTTTTTTTTTTGCATACCAGGCTGTATGAGGGCTCATTTTGTGCGCCATAATCTGTTTTTCATATCGGTAACATTTTGGTATTGATCTGACTTTTTAACTTTTTTTTCTGGGATATTATAAAAATTGTAATTCTGTGGTTTGGCATTTTTTTTTACATTTACGTTATTTATCGTATGGGATACATAATGTTATATTTTAATAGTTCATACAATTACGCACACAGCGATACTAAATATGTTTATTTTTATTATGTTTACATGTTTTTATAAAAGGAAAAGGGGGTGATTTGAACTTTTAACATGGAAGGGGTTAGGCTACGTTTCTACTTGTTTTTTTTTGGGAGGGGGGGGGGGACGTCAAGAAAATGTCAATTCTGCCGCATGGCGTTTTTTCGGCCAAAAAACGCTGCGGCCAGTTGTCAGCTGTAAATCATTTTGAATTCAAAACTCCTTTTCCACTTGGCGTTTTTCAGTTTGGTGTTTCTTTTTTTTTTTTTTTTTATCCTTTTGGCGTTTTTTCACTCTTTTTTTAGCTACTTGGCGGTTTTGCAAAGTCGCAGCATGTTGAGCCAATGGCATTTTTTCCCCTGAAAAATGACACGTGGGTTTTAACTTTGGTGTTTTTGCAGGCGGTTTTTATTCTTTTTTGGACTTTAGCGATCCATAAAAGTGATGCAGATACCTTTTTTTAATAACATTTTGTATGGTACCATGAAAAAATAACAATAAAAAAGATACAGTAGTGAAGGAAAAAATTGTATCTAACGAAATGTATCTTTTTTATAACTACATTTTTATAAATTTTTAAAACAGCAATCAACTTATGTGTGTAGACAGGGCACTAAGAATGTAGCAGACAATATTAAAAATTTAGTGTGTGTTTTTCAAATTTTTTCCTTTATTTTTTAAATTTTTTAGGTAGTACTACTCCCAGCATGGAACACACTGTTCCATGATGGGAGTAGTAGTACCTGTACTAATTGACAGATCGCCCTGGGTCCGTTGCGATCCTTCTGTATAATTAATAGATGCGGCCGGCCGCTCTTCTATGGTCCCCTGCACTGCCGTATATATACACACACCTATTCATATTTCCCACAGAGAGCTGTGATTGGCCAGATGGTTCCAGCCAATCCCAACTCTCTGTGGGAAATATGAATAGGTGTATATATACAATAACGAAGAGAGATGGTTCACTCGCACTCACCGGTCCTGTGGTAGTCTGTGTTTCGGATGTTTCCGTAGTGCTGGGAGGTGACTGGATGAGGGTGCTCAAAGGCTAACAGTCGTTTTTGCGCACAGCCGTGCGCTTCTTCCGGCCTCTCCTTCTCATCCCGGCCGATACTGCGCATGTGCGGGATTTCCTACTATACCCGGAAGCGGTCTTCAGCGGTGCTTCATTAGTCCGGAGCAGCGCTGGAGTAAATCCCGCACATGCGCAGTATCGGCCGGGATAAGAAGGAGTGTGTAAGACATTATATGAATATTCATTAGCCGGGCGGTGCTGCGGGCAGGGCGGTGGTTACGTCACAGTGCCAGATGAAGGCAGTAACCCGCCCGTGCCAGTTAGCAGCTAATTTAAATATACAGAAAAACTGCTATAACGGGCGAACGGCGCAGCGCATCCGGGCAAGGTAGGACTCAAAATGTTCAGAGTCTCCCGCACTATCTACCGGTATCTGTGGATAGTGCAGGAGAAAACATATGACAGTTTTCCTTTAATAGACAGATCGCAACAGGTGTCAGAAGTTACACTCGCGGCAATCTGTCTATTAATGCAGGTACTACAGCTCCCAGCAAGGAGAAGAGTGGGCTCCATGTTGGGAGTAGTAGTACCTGCAGTTAAGAACAGATCCCAGCAGGTGTCACTCCTGACACCCAATGCGATCGTCCTATCTATTGCAGAGATGCGGAGTGGGTCTATATAGCGCTCGCATCTCTGCACTATACTCCGGCCAGTGATATGAATAGAACATCACGCATTCATATTTCCCTCTGAGAGCTGTGATTGGCTGCAACCATCCGGTCAATCCCCACTCTGGGCGGAAAAGATGAATGAGTGATGTGAATTTCTATTCACATTACTGGCCGGAGTATAGAGCAGGGAGCACTGTATAGAGTTGCTCCGCATCTCTGCTATATTATGGACGATTGCATCGGGTGTCACGACTGACACCCGGGGCAATATGTCTATTAGTACAGGTACTACTACTCCCATCATGGAACAGTGTGTTCCATGCTGGGAGTAGTAGTATTACCTACAAAATGTAAAAAATAAAGAAAAAAAAGTTAAACACACACTATTAAAAATTAATAAAAATGTAGTTATAAAAATTATATATTTCGTCCAAAATTTTTTTTTTCCAACAAATTTGGTACCAAAAAAAACGCCAAAGGGGCCAAAAGTGCAATTTCCACTCAAATGCAAAAAACGCCAGAAAAAACGCGAGAAAAAAAAACGCCAAACACAGGAAAATGCTGTGGATTTTTTTCTGCCATTTTTTGGGGGCCACAAAAAAAAAACAAGTAGAAACTTAGCCTTAATGTGTGTCTTTTAAACTTTTATTAAAACTTGAGGAATTATTAGATTCCTCATACAGATCAATAGAGTTCTATTTAACTCCATTGATCTGTGTGCTCTGCGCTCCATTGATAGAGCCTAGTCTAGCCAGGCTCTATCAATGAGAGAACCACAGGACACCAGGGAAGCAGAGGTAAGCCCTCCAGCTACCTCTATAGAGTTTTGCCCCCTCGTGATCCCGCTAGTCCACCAGGGAGCATTAACATGTCCCTTTAGACGCCGCTTTGACAGCGGCGATCTAAAGGGTTAATAGCCAGCCACTACGATCGTCACATGCTGGCTATTAGCAGTGGGCCCTGGCTACTGAAATCAGCCAGGGGCTGCAGAGTATGGAGCGGGCACGAGTCGGGAGCCTTCTCCATACAGACTGCTGAGCGCCTCCATGCTTGTCAGGGCTAAGGGCCGGAAAAATTCACCTGCCTGATGCCCAGAACTGCATGTCCCAGGCGTCGGCGACAGGAATTCCACATCCCTGCTGTCTGTGGGCTTATGGAAGGTCTTAGTGACAATTTTATTGTTCGTGATGGTGATTGTTAGATCTAAAAAGTTGATTTCCTAGGTACTGTAGGTTGCTGTGAAATTTAGATAAAAAGTATTGTTAATAATATTCTTTAAAAATTGTTCTAATGTTTGTATAAAAATCACATCATCAATAAAACTCCTCCAGAGGACCAGGTTCGTGTCCAACTTGCCACCAGGAAATATTGCTTGCTCCTCCCAGTGACCTATGTAAAGATTTGAATAGTTGGGCGCGAAACTGGTCCCCATAGCGGTACCCAGCTTCTGAAAAAAAAAATATTTCAAGTTATCATTGGAAGCAATGGTATACATACATCTTTTTGGCTTATCAATTAGATTCCAGTTTCCCCAGGGCAGGTTAAGGAACTAAAGGCAATGATTTTACTGGTTGCCATGGGAAACTGCACCATTATATGTAGACACTAGATTGTACATATGAAGTGTTTAACTACAACAGTTCTGATAGCTGCAAAATATTCATTGGCTGCAGGTCACATCTTTGTTATACAATGGTGAAGATCATTACACAGCATTATATAAAAAGGTATGTGGTGTGAGAGCACTTCCCATATTCCATAGGTACCAATATTGTGACTTAACGCCACCATCCCTGCCCCAGCAAAAATTGTGACTGTTATCAACTACCGTATATATATTCTGGATGCCTGAGCATAGCAATATTCATAATAATAAATATCCATCCCTCACAGACAATATCCATCCATGCCCCAGCACATTCTTGAAATGACTCAGTGTACAGAATATTTTGGATTCCTCCGATGAGTGTAGATCACTATTTTTAGCCATTCCTCATTACTATGCAAAGCTACAAAACACACGGTTACAAATCCAATGTAAGTATTACTAGAAAACAAGAACATACTGAATAAAATGCAATTATGCCAAAAAACACGTTCCTAGAAAGACAAATGGCAACAAACTGCTCAGATATAGCAGCAGCATAAATAGTCAGCAAAGAACAGGTTGCCAAAAGGGAATATATGCTTTTGGCAGCCTTTTATTAACCTCTTAATGACACAGCCAATTAGAATTTTTTAAGGTTTGATTTTTTTCCCTTTTGTTTTCTAAGGGTCACAACTCTTTCAGCTCTATCTACAGGGCCATATGGGGGCTTGTTTTTTGAGGGGTTCATTGTACTTTGTAATGGCACCTTTCATTGTATCACAAAATGAACTGCAAATCAGAGAAAAATATATTTGTAAGGTGAAATTGAAAATAAATAAAAAAACTTTTTATGCTATTGACTATGCGGTAAAATTGACAAGTTATTGGTATTCATCAGATTAGTACAATTACAACAATATACAATTTATATATATAGTTGTAATACTTTAAAATTAAAAGATTTAAAAATTAGAAAATATTTAATTAGCATTTTCTGACTTTTTAAAAAAAACTTTTTTGTGTAAAAAGCTGTGTGTGGCTTATTAGTTTGTACTATAATTTGTCGTTTTTACTGGTAGCATTTTGGCATTAATGTGAATTTTTGATTGCTTTTTATTAAATTTTTTTATGGGTTGTGATTAGAGATGAGCGAAACTTACAGTAAATTCCATTTGTCACGAACTTCTCGGCTCGGCGGTTGCCGACTTTTCCTGCATAAATTAGTTCAGCTTTCAGGTGCTCCCATGGGCTGGAAAAGGTGCATACAGTCCTAGGAGACTCTTTCCTAGGACTGTATCCACCTTTTCCAGCCCACCGGAGCACCAGAAAGCTGAACTAATTTATGCAGGAAAAGTCAGCAACCGCCGAGCTGAGAAGTTCGTGACGAATCGAATTTACTGTAAGTTCGCTCATTTCTAATTGTGATGGGACCAAAAAAAAAAAATCTGGCAATAATTATTGTTCTTTTTTTTAAACATTTACGCCATTCACTGTGCAGCAGAATAATAATGTTATATAGTAACAATTCGAACAGTTCCACATGCAGTGATACCAAATTTGTTTATGTATTTTTTTGTGTGTACCTTTTCTTATTAGGAAAATGGGAAATGGGGTGTAATTAGAATTTTTTTTTCTTAAAAACATTTTTTTATTTTTTAAAGTCCCCTAAGGGACTTCTATAAGCAATCGTTGGATTGTTTATTCATTTTACTGAATAAATCGGTTATATGCAGGTACTTGTGATCTGCTAGTGCCTATAGCAGGCTGTAAAAGCATGCCATTCATGGTAGTCCCTAAAGCCTTCAGAAGGCCTTGGGCTGCCATGACAATGAATCGGCTCCCCGCAATCTTATCAAGGGGAACTGATTGGTGCCACTGACCACCAATGTTAGAGTCCCCTATGAAATGCTGCATCAAACTCAGTCAGTTTTTACAGCAGCATCTAAACAAATAAAATAGCCTTAAAGCGCAACTGTCATGAACGTTGGGGCATACAACCTAACAGTCTGTGTATTGTGTGTTTACTATGTATTCACCATTATTTTTACCTTTTTTTATTGCAGCTTTTTTTTTACCCCAAAAAAGTGCTTTACTGTGCAGTCAACAACAGTCGGATAGAACTTTCAAAGCAAGCGCTCACTCCCGATGTTGTCTGCCACCTCCGGTGCCGGGAGAGCAAGCGAGAATTCACGTCGGCGCGCACTTAAAGATAAGGGGAGTATGCGCTGGGACTGGTGTGTCAGTCACACAGTGGTCACAGCACTGGCATACAGGGGATTGGTGTGGCGGCCGCAAGAAATAGCAAACCCCTGGCCACGCCTATCCGACTGTTGGTGACTGCACAGTTAAGCATTTTTTAGGGGTAATAAAAGCTGCAATAAAGAAAAAGTAATAGTGAATACATAGTAAACACGCAATACACACACTGTTGTTGGGTTATATGCTCCAAAGTTCATGACAGTTGCGCTTTAAGCAGAGCTTGCTTTGTGTCTGCTTATTAGCCGGGTATAAAGCCTGCTCAAGTTCCCTTTCTCAATGGTACCAGGACAAATATACTCGTCCTACGTCGTCAACAGGTTAAATGATTTATACAACAGTCAGTGGGGTGCAAGACTGCCACAAGGCAAAAGTGCTGTTGTCCATAGCAAACAGTCAGGTTGTAGCTTAGATGTTTCTGGAAAACGAGAGCTTTACTTACAGCGGAATTTGTGAGAGTTCTATTATAGTGTCTGGTAGAATAGTGTGATATATGCAGTGCTACTCCTCTCATCAACTCTGAGGGAAATTGCGATGGATCCTCTTGTGTGAGTGTGAATAGAACCGTACCCTGTTTAGTGGGTGCACCCCAACACAGACTTACATTGTCTAGGATAGTGATTCCCAATCAGGGTGCCTCCAGCTGTTGCAAAACTGCCACTCCTAGCATGGCGAGACAGCCGAAGGCTGTCCGGCCATGCTGAGAGTTGTAGTTTTGCAACAGCTGGAAGCACCCTGATTGGGAAACACTGGTCTAGGACAATGCTGGACGCACCCTGATTGGGAAACACAAGTCTAGGGCAATGCTGGAGGCACCCTGATTGGGAAACACATGTCTAGGACAATGCTGGAGGCCACCTGATTGGAAAACACTAGTCTAGGGCAATGCTGGAGGCACCCTGATTGGGAAACACTTGTCTAGGACAATGCTGGAGGCACCCTGATTGGAAAACACTAGTCTAGGACAATGCTGGGGCACCCCGATTGGGAAACACTTGTCTAGGACAATGCTGGAGGCACCCTGAATGGGAAACACTTGTCTAGGACAATGCTGGAGGCCCCCTGATTGGGAAACACTTGTCTAGGACAATGCTGGAGGCACCCTGATCGGGAAACACTTGTCTAGGACAATGCTATTATTCCCAACAGTGGGAATAACACCACATAGTTGGCAATTCATTTATACATTTCCAGGAGTAATAACAGAGAAACAGCACAGTTGTGAGTGCTAAGAAAAGATGCTCAGGAATTGTAATTATACAGAGAAGGTTTCAGTAAAAAATAAAGACAGAAGAGGTGAAAGCGTCTTCAGTTGGAAATAAAGGGGGATCCCCTTTCCCCAGGTTTACTATATTTTGCACTATTTACAAAGTTGGATAAAAAAACTCTGTGTTGAACAAAAAGAAAGCAATCTTCAGCTGTAAACACGATAACTACGTTCCTTTAAAAATAAAAAAAAGGCTCACTTACCTTAAGTCGTCTTATCTGAATATCTGAAAATTTGCGCACTCCATTACTCGAAGGGACAAGACGGTTGTACAGAGCCTGGAGAATGAGAATCACGGTTAGTGTGAATGGACAAAGGCAAATCTGTTATAGATCTTATAGATCTAGTTAAAGGGGTAATCAAGCTTAATAAACACGCATGGTCTTTCCTCACGATACACCATCAATATAGATCAGCAGGGCTCTGACTCCCAGCAACCCCACTGATCAGCTGGTGGAAGGGGCAGGAGTGCTCCTGCAAGCACCACAGTGACTGGAATGTTTATCAGTAGTGATGGTGTAAGGTACAGAAGCAAGGCTGCAGTTCTGTATACTGCTGCTACTAGTAATACAGCAATGAAGGTGTAAGTGCTGCTTATTACTCGTGTAAATTCCATGGCCCCTTTAAAATGCCGATTGGCGCCATCAAAGCGCAAACCCAATGGTACCTAGATAGCGGAAGGATGTAAAATAATCCAATGCATTTTTTTTCTTGACATGCAACAGATTCAGACAGATTTGGGCGCTTTTTCAAACAAAAAAACATAATAAACAGACATAAAATGGGTGTTGGGATGGTACATCATAAACCCCTCCCAAGAGGGCGAATTGGCCAAAGGTACAACCTTAACCGGTGTTTAAAATTAAAGTTAACTTGAAATTATATAACAGACACTTATATGATAAAGAGACATCCCTATGTATTACAAAGAAAAGAAAATGAAAAATATCTTACAGCTAAAACCTCAACAAACAAACATTTATTCTAGTTCAGGGTCACAGTTTTTTCTGCAAAAGATCAACAAGTCTGCTGTCCAACACATCCCGAACAAATTAGTTGAAATTCTATATTAGGGTCATGTTCACATATTATATATATGCTGCAGATTTTGCGCACAGAATTCATAGCTAAAATCCTCATTGTGTGATCAGTGAGTTTTTTTTTGCATAACATCTGCACCCAGAGCTGTGGATTTGAGGCTGAGGATTTTATTGTGGATTTTATGTGGTGTCCCACAATTGAAAGAATAAAGTGAATATTAAAACTGACCAATTACACAATGCAGATGACCTTGTATGGAATCCACAGCACATACTCTAAGTGTGAACATACCCTACAAATAGAAACAGATAGGGGCCCATTCACATACCCATTGTGCTTTGGTGAATGGAACTCTGTTGGTCAGTCCAGCCAAAGGATGGGAGTTGAGCGCAGAAAAAAAAAATTGTGCCTGTGTTATTTTTTTTCTCTCCGCTCAACTCCAGCAAAATACCGCACACCAATCGGATCCCATTCAAGTCAATGGGATCTGTCAAGACCCGGCACTCACAGTTGTGCTCCGACTCATTCAGGTCCATTCGGCATTAAAAAAAACATTTAAAAAAAAACACAAAGGGTTGTGGGTGGCTCACACTGTAAAATACAATGTATATTGAGCTCGCTGTGTTGCACTACACCCTTCGTGCCAAAAAACAAACTGAGGATTTACACGACTGGATATAGCCCTCTAAGTATGCATATACTACTAAAAATAACATAAATAAATAACTGATATAGCTAGTTTTAGACGAGTTACATACATATGAATTAGCAATAAATGATGAGGGTAAAAAGATGATCAAAATCAGTATTAATTCCAATAAAAGACCACCTGCATAAAAATGTATAGTCACTAGTTGGATATAGTCTATGATGTAATCAGATAGGTAGGTTAAGCATATATAAACATATGAGACAGTTGGTGCGCTGCACCACTCACTACCCGACAGCTGGAAAATAGAGCGAGGTCCCCGCAGCATTCAGGAGGAGATATGCCATCTGGGTAGCAGTACAGCGATGTAAAGAGCCGTTCTTCCTAATGCTTGTAGACTGGCACGGACCCGAAATGTTAGTCTGCAGCTCCAGAGAGTACTGATTGTCCCGATCTGACCTTGCTGCAGGATGGTACGGACGTGCGTCCAGCTGTGATGGAAGTGGCTGTAGTTGGTAGCAGTGGTTAGTGGTGGGTGCAGCGCGGAGTGGTGGCGTCCTGTGCTGAGGATTGCGCACACGGTACAGTGGTACCTAAGTAGTGAGTATGCAGGTGGTCTTTCATTGGACTTAATACTGATTTTTATCATCTTTTTACCCTCATCATTTATTGCTAATTCATATGTATGTATCTCTTCTAAAACTAGCCATATCATTTAATTATTTATTTTTATTTTAGTAGTACATTTAGTAGTATATGCATATATGTATCCAATCGAGTAAAAAAAACAAAAACAAACAACGGCTGTGTAAACTTAGCCGATAGTTTTCGAATATGCATAGTTAGCTAAGCTAATAGCTAGTTATCCCAATCCCCCATACACATTTGGCTGAGCATGTGTTGTGTTTTTATTATTTAGTAATTCTTTGAAAAGTTATTCTTTTTTTTTTTAAACTAAACAAAAGACAAAAACGCCAGTGCCCTTTCACCCCAACAAAGCACAGGAATGAATTCAGAAATGACAAAAAGCATAAATTCAGATATGCACAAATATAACAGGCATTAGATTAGTAAAATATAACAGGCATTAGATTAGTAAACTATCGGACACTTTTAATCTGCAGCACAGTAGAAGACAACACCGACCATGTCCAGACTGGAGGTAGAAGTTATAAATACCGGCTAAAGTATAGTCATTAAGAGAGGTCCCCTAGGAATTAAGGGCAACCTTCGCTGCACCCCAGAGCAAGTGAAACCTAATAGCATCCTATGTTTAGTTAGATTAGAAGAAGCAAGTCCAGAATTATGGATCCATGTGGCTCACAGCCTTTCAGATTTTTTAGGTACAGGGATGTGGAAATCCTATCGCCCGACGCCCGGGACAAGTAGTTTTGGGCGCCGGGCAGGTGAATTGTTTATAGATTTAGCCCTGTATCGGGCTAGCAGGGACAGACCGACTTCCCCCTTATTTTTCTTTAATGCCGGTGTGAGGCGCAGGAGCCGATGGAAGTCTACACCTCACACCGGCACTCAGAGTGTATGGAGGGGGCGGCGGCCTCCAGCTGACTGCAGAGCCCCCTTATCTCCCCTCCCGGAGGATGGACTGAGCTCAGAAGACACAGCAGGGTGAGAGAAAGGATGTAGACAGCTCCGTGCACAGCTCCTCCCCTCCCCCCCACACAGCTCTATCCCTCCCCCTCCCCCTGATATGTCTCCACAGGACCTAATCCACCACGGGGCGGTTGCTAGTTTGCAAGAGGAAAACACAGAGCGGGGGAGGGAGGACGGAAATCTCACCTCACACTGGTTGGGAAACACTGGTGTATATGTATGGTGTGAGTGTATGTGTGATGTGTGTATGATGTCTGTGTATCTGTCTATGTGTGATGTGTGATGTGTATGTAATGTATGATGTGTGTATGATGTCTGTGTGATGTGTATGTAATGTATGATGTTTAAGTGTGATGTGTGTATGTATGTGATGTATGATGTGGGGTGGGCAGCGGCAGGTGTATGTATGATGTGTGCATATGTATGGTGTATATCAGTGTTTCCCAACCAGGGTGCCTCCAGCTGTTGCAAAACTACAACCTTCAGTATGCCCTGGCCATGCTGGGAGTTGTAGTTTTGCAACAGCTGGAGGAACCCAGGTTGGGAAACACTGGTGTATATGTATGGTGTGATGTGTATGTAATGTATGATGTGTGTATGATGTCTGTCTATGTGTGATGTGTATGTAATGTATGATGTGTATGCAATGTGTGTATGAGGTCTAAGTGTGATGTGTGTATGTAATGTATGATATGTGGGGGGGCAGCAGCAGCAGGCCTATGTATGATGTGTGAATATGGTGTGAGTGTATGTGTGTATGTAATGTATGATGTGGGGGGGGGGGCAGTGGCGGGTGTGTGTGTGTGTGTATGTATGATATGGGGCAGTGGTTGGTGTATGTATGATATGTGTATGCATGAATGTTTTGTATAGGAGCGGACTGTCACGTCGGGCATTAGGGCAGTTGTGCCATCTAATTTTATTTATTTTTAGTGGCACCCGCACTAAATTGCACCCCCAGAATCCCACCCTCTTCATACTCACCCGCCAACCAAGAGCCCCACGGATGCACACAAACACGCCCGAACCAAAACTACAACTCCCAGCATGTTGCACCATAACCTAAACTGTAGAACTATAAAGTGCAACATGCTGGGAGTTGTAGTTTTAGTTCGGGTCAGCTGCAGAGCCATAGGCTGCATCAGGGTATGCTGGGTGTTGTAGTTACTAACTGTAATTCCCAGTGTTCCCTGACACATCCTCTGGCTCTGCAGCTGACACAAACCAAAACTACAACTCCCATGTTACACAATAACCTTAACTGTCCTACTATACAGTGCAACATGCTGCAACACCCACACAACCATAGGCTGTATCAGGGAATGCTGGGTGTTGTAGTTATCTAGTAACTAAATGCAACTTCCAGCATTTTCTGACACAAAATGCAGCACATAAACTGGAGAAGCAGAACACCCCCCAGTAACACATAAGTCCCTATTGAGACTGAAAAATAGTGATTAAAATATTTTAAAAAGTGCGTATACATGTGAATAAGCCCCTTTCCTAATAAAAGTTTCCAATTTTCTTTAAATAAAAATAATGTACAAAAATAAACATAAGTGGTATCGCTGCATGTGGAAATGTCCAGACTATTAAAATATAATGTTAATTAAATCGTACGGTGAACGGTGTAAATGTAAAGAATAGTCCAGAATTGTTCATTTTTGGTCACTTCATATGAGAAATATTTTATAAGGTGATCAAAAAGTTATATCTAGACTTTTCTGGGCTTCCCTCGGGTGTAAGAGGAGCTACAGCTCTCCCCCGCTAATAGTCTGACATACTGCGATCACCTATTAACCCATTAGATCACCGCTGTCAGCAGTGTCTAAAGGATCTTATATCCATCCCTGGTGGTCTAGTGGGGGGGGGGGATCAGACTATTTTGGTTGAAATTATTGCATCTACCAGGACAAGTGGATTTTCTTGAGGGACAAGTAGATTGTGTTCAGCTTCAGTCCCTTGGACAAGTATTTTTTTTTTAAATTTCCACACCCCTGAGGTACCTTGCATTTTAAATAGACTGGTGTTTCCATTGCTATAAGCCAGTTCACTGTCAATAAGCCCTCTCAAAAGTGAAGGAAAGTAGGTGTTCTCAATTGAGAAAAAAAAAAAAGTCAGGAGGCCCCCATACACAATAAACGAGTGGCTGGGCCCACTAACATTAGCACGTTGGTTTGACCTTGATCTATTGGCTACCACCAGCTTTAGTTTTGCCTACATCAGATTCCTAAACAAAACGGTTATGCTCTCTAAAATACAAATAACATACAAATCACATAAGCAAACTTTTTCTCTCTCTCTCTATTCTACTGCTGGAGACTAGAAAGACCGGATCACAACACAAACCAACACAGAAGGGAAGGTGTATGCACACAACCATGCACTGTTTTATCCTGGACCACAGTTACTCATTACTTATATTGTTACTTACTGAAGAAATACAGTGACATATGGAGATTTATTTTCAGGCAATGCTCCATGAGAAGAAAGTATGCAGATCAGCTGTCCTCCAGAAGGAAGAAAACTTATACTAGTCAAGCTAATAGGATGAGGCGCCCTCTGTAGACAGCAGAATGACATTGCTGTATGCAGCTCCCCAAGCTGCCATAAAACAGAACATTCTAACTTTAAAGCGCAACTGTCACCAGTGTTTTACCTGCCAGACTACCCACATGAGCTTACTGTTGTGAACACATGTAATGCAGCCATACTTTTGGCTGCGTTTCTGGCTGCTTTATTTGTCCAAAAATCACGTTTGGATGGCGGTCAGCAACAGCCGGCTGAAACCTGTGTGTGCCTAGAGGCAGAGAGATCGCTAGCACAGCACAGGCGCACGGAGGTTTCAGCTGGCAGGAGCGAGAGTTTGCTCTGGTAAGTCACGCCGGTCGCGCGCGCGCGTGTGTGTGTGTGTGTGTGTGCTGAGGACCTCTGTCTCTTTGGCAGCGGTTCAAGCGGTGACGTAGAGAGGATCAGCCACACCTATCCGACTGTTGCTGACCAGCATCCAAACATGATTTTCAGACGGATAAAGCAGCCAGAAGCTAAGCCAATGTATGGCTGCATTACTTGTGTTCACAACAGTTAGATCATGTGGGTAGTCTGGGGGGTAAAACACTGGTGATCTGAAATGACATACCGTAATATAAAAAAAAACTGCACGCCTAAAATATTTAAATAAATGCCACTCCCTCTAAATAATTCTTTAAAGGGGTACTCCACCCCTAGACATCATTATCCCCTATCCAAAGGATAGGGGATAAGATGTCTGATCGCAGGGGTCCCGCCACTGGGGACCCCAGCAATATAGCATGCGGCACCCACCTGTTTCAATATAGCATGCGGCACTCACCTGAAGCGCTGGAGACATTAACGTCTTATGTCACATATGCCTGGGCTCTATCGGAGGTAAGTGCTTGAACTAATGTTTAGCACCTAACATTACTGATAACTGGATGACAGACGTCTATGTCTCATTATGCTCATTATGTTCCTGTTCTATAACACGTACCGTAGCAGAACAGTGCCCTACATATAGAGATCATAGGAGCGGTATGCAGGTCATTTGTAATTGGTGTCAGAACAACATCTCACCTTGTCAGACTGTGTCAGCTCATGGAAGATCCGTGCGTCAATGGAGGCTGCCACTAGGTTGTTAGCGGCTGTGATGGCGTGTATGTCCCCGGTGAGATGGAGGTTAAACTGGAAGTAAACAGAGTGACTGGAGTTAGATCTCCTCTAAGATAGTAAAAGGCTCAAACAATTCTGGAAAATAAGATATCCTATAACTGTAATGCAATAAAATCTAAATTTCATAGTCTAAACCAGGGTCGGAAACCCCTGGCACGCGGGATGCGTTTGAGTTACACACGAGCGAGTACCAGGTCGGTCCGGGGACACTATCACTTTCAACAGCCGCGGCTGCTAAAAGATCCGGCCAGGGACAGAATATGTGTACCTCCCCCTCCCCGGTTATTGCTGTGCTGGGAACAACGTCAGAGAGAGTTCTCTCTTTTTTCCTCCAGTCAACTTTCAGCTGCCGTGCTCCACTGTCTGACGGCAGCATAGAGGGGGATCACCCTGTACCAGGGGTCACTGCTGCAGACCAGTAAGTCTCCTATATGTTTCTGTGTAATACACTCAGCTCAGCCCCTGGCTCTGACAGCAGCTTTCCTGCCCCAGAGACAGGCTCTGGTCTCTGTCAGTCTATAGATCTCCATTCCTGTGTTCATTGGCAGCTCCCCCATAAGTGTGTCATTGGCAGCTCCCCCATAAGTGTGTCATTGGCAGCTCCCCCATAAGTGTGTCATTGGCAGCTCCCCCATAAGTGTGTCATTGGCAGCTCCCCATAAGTGTGTCATTCATGGATCCCCCATAAGTGTGTAATTTACAGCTCCTCCATAAGTGTGCCATTCACAGCCTCCCATAAGTGTGCCATTCACAGATCCCCCATAAATTTGTCATTCACAGATTCCCCTATAAGTGAGTTATCTAAGGAACCCCCATAACAGTGTGTGATTTGCATATCCCACAAAGGTGTATCATCTTAAGATCCCCCATAAATGCATCATCCAGAGATCCCCCATAAGTGTATCATCTACAGATCCCAATAACCGTCATCTACAGATTATGCATAGCAGTGATTCTGGGGTCTGTATTATACAGGACGGAGACTCTGGGGTCTGATTCTTGGGTCTATATTATTGGGGTGGGGGGGAGGGATTCTGGGGTCTGTATTATGGTCGAGTCTGATTCTTGGGTATGTATTATGGTGGGTTCCGATTCTGGGGTCTGTATTATGGTGGGTGGTGATTCTGGGGTCTGTATTATGGTGGGTGGTGATTCTGGGGTCTGTATTATGGTGGGTGGTGATTCTGGGGTCTGTATTATGGTGGGTGGTGATTCTGGGGTCTGTATTATGGTGGGTGGTGATTCTGGGGTCTGTATTATGGTGGGTGGTGATTCTGGGGTCTGTATTATAGTGGGTGGTGATTCTGGGTCTGTATTATGGTGGAGTCTGATTCTGGGGTCTGTATTATGGTGGAGTCTGATTCTGGGGTCTGTATTATGGTGGAGTCTGATTCTGGGGTCTGTATTATGGTGGAGTCTGATTCTGGGGTCTGTATTATGGTGCGGTCTGATTCTGGGGTCTGTATTATGGTGCGGTCTGATTCTGGGGTCTGTATTATGGTGGAGTCTGATTCTGGGGTCTGTATTATGGTGCGGTCTGATTCTGGGGTCTGTATTATGGTGGAGTCCGATTCTGGGGTCTGTATTATGGTGCGGTCTGATTCTGGGGTCTGTATTATGGTGCGGTCTGATTCTGGGGTCTGTATTATGGTGCGGTCTGATTCTGGGGTCTGTATTATGGTGCGGTCTGATTCTGGGGTCTGTATTATGGTGCGGTCTGATTCTGGGGTCTGTATTATGGTGCGGTCTGATTCTGGGGTCTGTATTATGGTGGAGTCTGATTCTGGGGTCTGTATTATGGTGGAGTCTGATTATGGGGCTCTGTATTGTGGTGGGGTCTGATTTTGGGATCAGGAGTGGGACCGACCCGAAGAAAAAAAAAAAGAGATCTGCTCCTTTTTCTGCATTTTGGACCCACTCCTTTAGATTTGGCTAAAAATACTAAACAAAATACTATGTGTGAACATAGCCTCAGGGGGACTATTTAAAGTATATAGGTGCATGCTGTAATATTTAATTGTCCCTGTCATTTCCCAAAACTTTTGACATGTCTAGGAGAAAAAGTCAAAAGTTTTCGTGGGTCAGGGTCTCAGTGTTCTGATCCCCACCTATCAATAGAACATCTAGGAAGAAGCGCATGCTTAAAAAGGGGTTATCATGACATATGTTTTATTTGCCCATTATGCCCGGACTGCTGCAATTAAAATACATTTTGACCTTCCTTCTGCTGGTCCCCTGGTGCCGCTGGAATCGCTCTCCCATCCTCTGGTGCGGTCTTCTTCCTGCTTTTGGGGCCCAACATAACACTCTGCAGCTCAGCTTATCGCTGGTTGCAGCACAGTCCTGCCTCTGCCAGTGATAGGCTGTGTGGCAGCGTAATGTATGGAGCCTAGGCCCTGCCTTCTTGCTGGTGCCCAGGCCCGATACATCATACTGCCGCTCACCCCATCACCCACCGAGGAGAGACATTGCTGCAGCAAGAGATTTGCTGAAACGCAGTGCGATGTGTCTGGTGCCAAAAGCAGGAAGAAGACCGCACTGGAGACAGGGCAGTGATACCAAGAGCACCAGAGGAGCAGTGGAAGGTAAGTCAAATTTTATTATAATTGCGGCAGCCCAAGAATAATGCAAATAAAACATTTCGCCCGAGTACCCATTTAAGACATTAATTCCCTGGCTCACATAAGTCTATGAAGCTCGTCTAGAACTACTGGAGAGAGACCACCGCAAGTCGGTAGTAAAGCGTTTAAGAGCACCCTTCTACCCAATTGTTCTACTGAGTGGTGGGGATCTGACCACACAGACCCTGACTGATCAAAACTTTTGACATGTCTCTGTGTTATTATTTTGGTAATTAACAGGGAACATTAAACTTATCTAAAGCCAAAATTTCTATTTTAAAAGTTGGAATCTGGCCTTACCTCTTCCATTGGAATAACCTGTGAATATCCTCCTCCAGCAGCTCCTCCTACAAACAGAGAAAAAAATAATATAGTTTTCCCTTTCTATAAACAATCCTGTGACCATAGGCCCAACAATAATTGGAGGTCTGATCACCAGGTCATCCAAGTGTCCTAAAATGGTATATATATGGTGCCTATTTTAAGCAAAGGTGACCTCTTTATTTAAAGAAAATCTGTCATCAGTGTCACCTGCACTAACCTGTTGGTACAGAGAGGTAGTGCAGGTGACACTAATGACAACGGTACTTACCTTATCCCGTTCCGTGCAGGCGTTCTTCGGTAATCTTCTCCGGCATCTTCAGCTCCGAGCCCGGCTTGGAGCATGGACAGAGCTTAGTGACGTCTCTGTGCTGGGTCCAGCTGCTAGAGAACAGCAGCGGTGATGTCACTAAGCTCTGCCCATGCTCCAAGCCGGGCCCGTAGCTGAAGATACCGGAGAAGATTACCGAAGAACACCTGCATGGAACGGAATAAGGTAAGTACCGTTGTCTTCAGTGTCACCTACACTGTCTGTCTGTACCAACAGGTTAGTGCAGGTGACACGGATGACAGATTTCCTTTAATATCTCATAAATGTCCTTTTTATAAAAACTCATATCTGGCCATAGACACCAGATTCTCCTACCACTATGGACAGGTTTGCACAATGTAAACAGTGTTCTCGTTCACAGACTGACAAACTCTCTTTGCTTCTCATCTGCATATGAAAATCCGCTTACCTTTAATTCCAAACGTGGGCCCTTGAGATGGTTGTCTGACACAGGCAAATACATTAACGTTCAAATGAGCCCCAAGAGCCTGAACCAAGCCAATGGTGGTAGTGCTCTTTCCTTCTCCCAGTGGGGTGGGTGTTATTCTGTAAGTTATATAACACGCTCAGTGAGCAATTACAGAAATACTTACACACTATGCAAAATAAAAGGTAGATCACTCGTAGGTGACACCTTGTAAAACTGTACAAGTATTCATTGTGCAAATAAAAAACAGGAGCCACTGAAAGGGGCTTTATGTCCTGACATTGGTCAATACATAATTTGTCTATTTAACCTTCTTAGCTTCATTCCCTAAGATCTCTTCAATGGATATACCCGCCTCCAGGCCCTGAGGTAATCAGTTTTAGTACTAGAGCAATAGGAGAGAACCGACAGGTCAAGGAAAAAACACGAACTGTCCGAGAACCAGAAGAAAAGATATAACTGAACACACCCTCGGACAGAGAACCAAAGAGAAACCCAAAAGGGCGGGAGCTGTGTCCCCCAATGGATCCTTCGAGAAAGAGATTTTACGGTAAGTGTTAAAAAATCTCCTTTTCTCTATTGGCTCCTTTGGGGGACACAGACCGTGGGACGTACCAAAGCCGTCCCTTGGGTGGGCAGACGGCTGTTCCACTGCCGCCTGCAGCAGTTTACGGCCCAGGCTAGCATCAGCCGATACAAAGGTATGAACCTGGTAGAACCTCGAGAAAGTGTGCAAAGATGACCAAGTAGCCGCCTTGCAAATCTGCGAGTCCGAGGCTTTGTTCTGGAGAGCCCAGGATGTCCCAACAGAAACGGGTAGAATGAGCCAGAACCCTGAAGGGAGGAATCTTCCCCCTACAGCAATAGGCTTCCGAAATGGCAGACTGGATCCACCGAGAAGTGGTAGCCTTGGAAGCAGGTTGTCCCTTACGACGACCTTCCGTAAGGACGAAAAAGGAATCGCACTGACGAAACGAAGAAGAGATAGAGAGGTAATACCTAACAGCCCAAACCACATCCAGTTTGTGGAGTAAATGCTCCCTAGAATGAGAAGGAGCGGGACAAAAGGACGGAAGAAAAATGTCCCCATTGAGATGAAAGGCCGAAACAACCTTAGGCAAAAAGGAAGGATCTGTCCGGAAGACAACCTTGTCCTGGTGAAGCACCAGAAACGGAGAACGGCAGGAGAGAGCTGCCAATTCAGACACTCTCCGAATGGAGGAGATAACATGAAAACGCCACTTTCCAAGAAAGGAGGCGCAGGGACACCTCCCCAAGGGGTTCAAAAGGTTCACCTTGGAGTACCCCAGAACCAGATTCAAGTCCCAAGGGGGAGAAGGTGACCGATAAGGAGGGGCAGCATGCGCCACTCCTTGAAGGAAGGTCCGGACAAGAGAATGAGAAGCCAGAAGACACTGGAAGAGAATAGAAAGGGCCAAAACCTGACCCTTAAGGGAACTGAGAGACCACCCCAGTTCCAATCCCGACTGCAAAAAAGAGAGAAGACGGGAAACCGAAAGGTAACAGGACACAAGACCTGAGCTTCACACCAACTAAAATAAGACCGCCAGGTATGGTGGTAAATTTTTGCCGAGGAGAACTTACGAGCCTTGAGCATGGTGTGAATGATTTGGGAAGAGAAACCGCAGCTCTCAAAACCGTCTCGACCGCCACGCCGTCAAGCAGAGACGGTAATAGGGGTGGCACAGGAGACCTGAGATAGGAGGTCTGGGCGATAGGGAAGGCGCAACGTTAAGTCGTTCAGGAGCCTGACCATGACGACGTACCACGCCCGCTGGGCCACTAGAATGGCGGAAACATCCCACTGAGAGTTTCCTCAAGACCCCGAAAAGAGAAGAAAGGGAGGAAACAGATAAGGTAGGGCAAAGCCCGACCACCAAATAGACAAGGTAGGGCAAGGCTCGACCAAGAGAGAGGAACGCTACGGGTGTGGCGGGACAAGCAGAGGTCCACGCCTGGAGCGCCCCAGGGGTTGCAGATCACAGCAAACACCCCAGGATGTAGGGACCAGTGGCCTTGGACGACTGAGAACCGGCCGAGAAGATTGCAACCCAGGGATGGCCACACTGAAGATAACTGAGATGGCCGGAAACCTGAGTTCCGCCCAGGAGGGAAATTCCCAAGAAGCAAGCAAAGAAAGAATTGCCCTAGGCCCCAAAATGTTTAAGGGGAAAAAGCTTCTCGGGGGTGGGGGGGGGGGGGGCAAGACCCCAGACCGGGCGGTCCCTGAAAACACCTCCCCAGCCTGACAGGGATGGACAGGAAGGAACACCCCTGAAAAAAAATTAGGGGGAAAACAAAGCTACCATAGAAGGGACCAACAAGACTGACGAGAGAGAACGATCTTGCGGCCGAGAGACGGAGACCTGTCACACCGGAAGAAAATCACCAGTTGAAGAGGTCGGTGATGAAACTGGACAAATGGCACGGCCTCCACAGCCGCCGCCAATCGACCCAGGACATCCATGCAAAAGCGAATGGAAACTGGAGCAGGGATCCGAAGGCATCAGACTCTTGAAAAGAGTCGGCGGAGTCGAAAGCAGGCAAAGGCCGCATCGAACTGGAGCCCCAGGAGAGTCCCAAATGACCATCCAACCGAAGTGAGACAAGGTCTGGAGGTTGACACTAAGACTCTCCAGGATCTGGGACCTGGCTGGAGCTCAGATCAGGAGGTAGTCCAAATAAGGTCTCACGGAAACAACTGTTGTCCGTTAAAAGGCTATCACAGGCGCCAGGACTTTTGTAAAGGTCTGCGGAGAAGTGACCAGACCGAAATGGATAGCCACAATAGAAAAGGACCGTCCGGAACTGCAGAGTGGAGGTACCGCTGATGACCGGGAAACAATGAGAAGTGGAGGCAGGCATCCTTGATGTCAACCGAGGAACGAAAACTCCCCTGGAACCATGGACGCCAGCACCCAACGGAGAGACTCCATTCGGGATGGGAACGCAAGACGCTGGCTGAGATACTCGAGAACCAAGACTGGGCGAACAGAAACGCCTTTCTTGGAGACCACAGAGAGGTTGGAATAAACCTCAAAAACCGTTCCCCTGAAGCTGCATGTCCAGGCATCCCGTAGGGTGAGAGGCGACCAACCACCCGAGAGAGGTCGGCGCGTGGGGGGCGACCCTTCAGGCCGAGGAAGGCCTACGGGTGCCTGATGGGGCCGCCACACAGCCGGAATGGATAGACGACCTCTGGAAGGAATGAGATCGGAAAGAGGAGCCCTCTTCCCATGAAGGCGCCTGGCTGGACCCTTTGTTGGTACCAAAAGGTCCGCAGAACCGGAAGGAGAACTTACGACGGAAAGCGGTTCTGTGAGTCTTACCAGAGGTAATGAACTCTTTTTCCGGCCGTCGCCTCACTTCCTGAAAGTGGCGTCCGCATTCCAGGCTTAAAGCCACATGAAGGGACAGTGGCTACCAGGTAGCTTGTGGTAAAGGCAGCACAGTGACTGCACATGGAAGCAGAACACAGAAAAATCTCCAACTGCAGAGCATCGGAGAGCTAGATTAAATAAATCCTCCAGAGGGATCTTGAAGACTACCCTGGCGGAGTTGGAAGACCATACAAAAAGGGCCTTTGACACCCAGGCAGAAGCAAAAGCAGGAGGAACATGCTGCCTCAAGGGCAGAGATTGCTAAAATATCCACCTTCATGCCCGCTGGATTCTTGAAGGCAGCCACATCAGCCAACGGCCGGGAAGGCGCCTTAGAGAGGCGGAAGACCGGCGGATCCACAGTTGGAGAGGAGGTCCACCGAGCAATGAGGTCCTTGGTGAAGGAATACCGCGCTTGAACCTTCTTCGTTACCTGAAACTTCTTGTCAGGGTGACTTCAGTCGGATACCCGCAGGGTGTAATATTCAGCATGAGAGCTGAAAGTTTTGAGTGCCGGTCGGGCACAAAGAAAGGAGACTTCTGGAGCCACGTCCAAAGTTCCTGGGTCCTTTAGATGGAAGGTGTCTGTTATGGCTGCAACCAATGAGTACACCACATTAGGCACATCCGTGCGGTCCTCTGAGTCGGAGGCCGAATCAGAACTTCTTCCACAAGTTCTCCAGGTGAATGGGAACGCGTGAGGTGGCCCTGGAAGAGAGAGACCTGGTACGTGGGTCTGGAGAGCCAGAGCGAGGACCCTGGGAACATTCTCTAGAGGAGCGACGCTTGCTACAGGTCGGAGTAACGGGGCGATGCCTGTGAGGGGAGCGCCCGTGCCTGCCAGAAGACTCGGGGGATGAGTCAGATGACACACACCTATGATGCTGCGAGAGCGTCAGAATAGGGGGGAGAGCAGGACCCTCCGGAGGGCCGGTGTAAGGAGGGCCTCTCCAAGGCAGTCCCACATAACGGGAGACCTGAGCCAAGTCGGATATAGACTGGGAGAGGGAGGGAACCCAGGCTGGAGGGGCGGCCAAACCCACCGGTTCTGGAAGAACAACCGGGGTAGAGTAGCAGGGGGGTCTGGGGGAGCAGGCAGAACAAGTGGTTCAGCAGAACCAGAAAGTTTAGAGTTACAGTATTAACAGAGCAAAGGAGTGGCTAACACTCCAGTTAACTGTTTAGAGGGAGGCCGTTCTGGGCCTCTCTCACCCAAGACTGTGTTCGATTACACTGTGTTGCTGATACAGTCTGCTTATCTTACTGTTTCACATGCCTTGAGATCCCCATTGACCACAATGGACCTATTTAAAAAAATAAACCACAACACTGTAACACTCTGTCCCACCCCGGGACTCGAACCAGTGGTGGTCTCCAGGCTGTCAGAGAGGAGAAATGCCAGCCAATAGCAAGGGAGGGGCGTGTTAGGAGCAGGGGGCACCGCTGATTGGCCCCTGCCACCATAATCGCGCTGATTGGTGCACAGTTCGCGCCCAGAGAAGCTTCGGCGGCATTGGGTGGGCGGAGCTAAAGTGCACCGGGCCGCCGAAGTATTAACAAGAAGTCCCGTAATGGTGCCTGCTCCTTGCCCCGAGCGCACATGTGAATGCATGTGCTATCGCAGGGTATTGAGCGGACTAGACGCCGCCGGCAACAGCCGCTGCCGAAAGTGAAAGTAAGCTGGCGCTCAGAGCGCCCGCATAGAGAACGCCGCGGCTGTCAGCCGCTTCAATGTAAAAACACACACACAGTCGTTCCACACACACACACATATATATATATATTAAGAATAAAGTGTAGAAAGTTGTGCCCCATTCAAACTGCCACTGCTCACCCCAGTTTTTAATAAAGGACCCCCCTGTCCAGGCCAGGGACCCATGAGAAAGGTGGGCCAAAAACTGAGGGTCTCCAGATGTTGCAAATCTGCACCTAAGGAGAAAGGGAAATATACTCACCTTAGTCAGAAGAGCTTACCTCATGAAGTCTTCAGCCAGCTTTTATCACCATTATGCCGGGCTACCATGTGCGGGCGAGGAGAGCAGGGAGATGGGGTGACCCGGACCCATGAGGTACAAACCCAGGCGCTGACCGTTGGCGAGAGGGGGTGAACAGCGCATATACGCAATGTCTGTGCCCCCTTACTCGCAATGGGGAAACAGTGAGCCGCAGTTCCTAAGTCCCCACCTGAATACAGGAAAGAAAATGGAATAAAAAAAATCTAACACATCCCTAAATCTAGGAAAATAATAAAACATAAGACCTGGTCTGGAGAGAACTCCAGACCATGTCCCCCTCCTTAGACACTAAGCTTAAAACTGCTTACCTCAGGGCCAGGAGGCGGGTATATCCTGCTGGGAGGAGCCGAATTCTTTTTTGCCATAGTGTCATACCTCCTAGAGACAGCAGCATACACCCATGGTCTGTGTCCCCCAATGGAGCCGATAGAGAAAAATGTATTTATGTATATTTTTTACTTTTTAAAAAACGAGCACTAGGGGTCTCCCTACATGTCCTGACACATGACACATATCTTCAGTTATTGCATTACAGCTGTATAGCTTTTCATGTTCTATCTATATACTCATGTTTCATCTATATCTTTGTGCTAGCAGTGTGCTGCTGTATTCTCCTGTTGCTGTATATATAGCCCAGCAGCTTGCACCTGCAAGCCAGGTTTTTACAATAGTTTGGATCAATAGTGCTGGCCAATTTATCCTTTGGTTATATATAACTCTGCGTGAAGAGGAAGAAGTGCGGAAGTGCACCCCGGCAGGCATCAGATGATGTTGCGCCTGCCGGGCCATGCCCCCTTCCTCCCTCGGCTCACCGCAGGATCTTGAGCAGCCACAGGGGATGTAAAAAATATATTTTTATGGGGGTTTTGGGTACAAATAAAGACAAGGATAGAGTCAGTGAGAGTCAGGGACAGATAGGGAGGGGGATTAGGGACAGTCTAGTTGATTATAGGTACTCTTTAAGTCACATGTTCATGTGAAGGTTTCCGTGGATTCTAATCCTATAAAACACGTGTTAGGCTAGGTTCACACTGCAGAATCTCAAAGTGCAACCAGCGAATACATTAACATTTATGGGGACAGCAATGTACGCAGTCCTAGTGCCAACTCCACAAGTAACTCCACAATGTGCACAGTGCTGAGGAATTCCATTGACAGCAATGGAATTCTGCTGCATCTGAATTTCTGAGTGAAATTTCTAAGTGGAATAACACTCAGAAATTCTGTAGTGTGAACCTAGCCTTATTCTTTCCCTTTCATATAATTACTGATAACAGGGTAAGGGCTCATTTACACTACAGAATGTCCGCCTGGAGATTCAAGTGCACCACCTCAATAGACGACAATGCATTTCAGGTCCGGTTGCGCCAAAGGAATGCACACTTTTCTGTCTGGGGGTGCAGGAACTTCCACTGCGGAAGTTTAAATGGGCCCATATAGACTGCATTTCAATGTACAGCAAATAGAGGTTTTAGTACAGGTGTTCATTTACATTTTGGTTAGAGCAAACATGTAAGGTTGTGGTCTGCTTATATCCTCCTTTGCATATATATATGTTTACTTTGATGTTCCAATACATAATGCGTTAGGTGCCCCCAACTATTATGTCTTTTCTAGTACTATCATCCCTAATGGTCCTAAATCTGGGTGCTGCTGCAACCGCTGCATCTCACATAGCTATTGCATCATTGTGGCTCCTATTGTTATATTTGATAACTTCCTGGACATCTTCGTGTGAAGAGGTCACGTTACTTGCTGATCATTATCAGTAGTGTCCAGAACTATTGAAAAAACAAAATTAATATACACCTAATATGATTCAATATAAAGTCAGCTCCTCTTCTATTGCAGCAGTCTGCAACTTGCAGGCTATGTAGGCAGAGTAGGTGTAGTTCCAGATGCCTTAAACCTCCCCCCTTACACTTTTACAATTCTAAAAGGAGAAGCAAATCAAGTACCCAGTGACAACAACATATTTTCCATCCTTCTGCCCCTGCAGACGTTTGAGGGTAGAGAGCAGGACTTTGGCTTTCGTCTGTCCATATATTTCTACTTCTTCTGACAGCAGACCGATCTCTTCTGAGAGCCGAAAAATAGGCTTTGGAACGCAGGATCGCGAGACCTCAATGTCACTAGAAAGGAACAAAAGAGGACTGAGCTCCAGCATTGATGCAGATTGCTTAGAATTGCAATAAGTTGTGCTTTATGTTAACTGCATTTTAACACCACAGATGTGTTCCTCAACGCTGCCCTTCACATTGTATTTAAAGGGAACCTGCCATCACTTTCTGCCCAAACCATAAGTCATCAGGGCGGACCCTGGCGGCTTTTCCCTGCCCCACCAGCCTTGATTGATAAACCACTCCCTGTTTGCGTAAAGTGACAGATCTATCAATCAAGGGTGGTGGGGTGAGGAGAAGCCACTAGGGGCCACCTCTATGTCTTGTGGCTCAGATCATTAAAAAAGTGATGGAAAGTACTCAGTTAAAGAAGATTTCTATATATGAGAGAGAATACATTTATCATCTTTTAAGGAATATGTTCAGGTTTTTGATGTTCACTCAGTATTACTGGAGTTGAGCAGGTATTTTTAAAAATACGGTCTGCGTTCCTTTAGAAAACACTAAGCAAAAATAACCTTCTGTACATTATGCAACATTAAAATCAGGTATAAACTGTAAAATTAATGGTGTGCAAGTTTACCCAAGTGGTGGGATAACTTAACAGTTATAGGTCATCTTGGATAACACATGATAAGTTGCTATGGTAAAAGTCTACAGATGTTAATGTGTAAGCCCTAAAACTCTCCCCACACTAGTTTTAGAGGGGAAGGAACACGAAATCCTCCGCAGTTTCAGGAGAGCTGCTTCTCTTTTCACCTGCTATACTTTATAAAGATAATACATGTTATTTGGCAAGTCTGTTATATTACATGTAGTTATATCTAGCTTATGAAGGTCTCGTGCTGCTGTAACATTTTAGCATCCATATTATGGTAAAGTCAAAAAGGATTGCAGATCTCACACTGTTCTACTGAGTTAAAAACTTTATTAACATAGAATCCTATGGTGAACTAAATGCAGTGCAGGCTAAACTGCAGAAGGTGCAGGTGTTGATGCCATAAGACAGACCACTAAAGTTGTGTTCCAACATTGCTGGTTAATGCCTACGTCAGCATTGACCACGTACTGATGCCAGGTAGGATCATCATTAATATTGCACAACCATTGGTGATTTTTGGTCATTATTTAACATGTATATGGAATTTTCCAACAGATTACGCTGCAGGCTTCACTTCTAATTTGCAGTTCACCCAGAGCGGTAGGTGGACCTCCATAGACTTTTATTGCTGGTCTTGCAGACACAGGGCAAAGGTGAGCTGATTTTCAGAGAAGAAGACAATCTGCCAGGAGAGGTGAGCGGTAAGAAGTTTAATAAAAGAATGAAGAGTTCTTGTCTAAGATATTAAAGTTTTATATTTGCTTGTACTATTGATCTAAATTATATCCCCCCACCTTGCATCTGGTGGTCCTAAGGAATGTGGCTGTTAGAGTTCCTCTAAATGGTCATTGTCATTAAAATCTTTGGTACGAGGTGTGTCACCTCCCTACAAACTGCTGTCCACTGCCTAAGATTAGGCTCAGGCCATCTTTAGGAACAGAGCTCAAGGCAGAACACCGGCAGTGATAACCGGGCATAACAAAAAAAAAAAAACACACAGCTGGAAAGAACATTAGCTATGTTCCTGCAATCTGTGAGCCTGTCTGCCCACTTCAGTGTATCCATACTATGAATGTTAAATCAATGCTTCACTCTCATCTCTCTGGGCAAAAATGTTTGTGTAAATACTTATATTCCTACTATGTTCCTTCCTGCAGGCTTCTGCTCATTATCACCACCAGTCAGTGCATAGTGTAAACTTACATAGCATCTTTGAAGGCCAGGGCATCAGTTACCCTTTTCCCTCAACATGTCACCTACAGTAGTGTACCATAACCTACCCTGAAGCTCAGTGGCAGCCACTTTCATCAACACTAAGCCAGGGTATAGCAGAGGGAAGTATGTGCTGTTTCGTGATTTTTCCAAAAAAGTAAGGGAAAGGAAGTCCCTGTGTATGTACTGCTAGCAACCAGACCACCTCTGGTCCCATCCCCTGACTGAAAGAATGAGAAATAGCTCTAGACCATGGATTAGAGACTCAAGTGGCATAATAAAAGCGAAAGCCCTAAAAACGTCAAATCTCCTTGTCACCACTCTGAAGGGTTAATGTAACAAAACCATGCAGGTTTTAAAGAGGTAGTTTCAAAGTACAATTAAATTTAAGTAGTGGCCATGCACAGGGCAGGTAGATTAGCATGGATGCAACTGGAGTATTAAGATATTACAACAAAATGCATAACTTTCCTAAAGGCAACATGTCACAGACAAAACAGTCAAATACAGTCCCAAAGTGAACCACTTGCAGATTTTA
Source organism: Hyla sarda (assembly GCF_029499605.1). Lineage (NCBI taxonomy): Eukaryota > Metazoa > Chordata > Amphibia > Anura > Hylidae > Hyla > Hyla sarda. The sequence continues at coordinate 46,058,509 of NC_079199.1, read as the reverse complement.
AATAATAGTTTCCTACCAAGTCTCATGGTAACAATGGACTAAGAACAACTATATAATTTCCCAGAAACATTAAACCATACAGCTGTGGGGGTTATGTGCATTTTCCATATTAGACACTGTTTATTCTCAGGATATCACAACGATTACTATATTGTAGTAGAGAGCCTGTAACAGAAACCCAAGAACTGCACAATCAGAACACGTGCTAAATAACTTTCTATAAAGTTGTGTTAAGTATTCACCCAGGATACCGTCATATGTGCATAAACCACCGCAAGCAGAACTGCTGCAAACCCAATAAGTCAGTGGGTAGTAAGCAGCAATTCCACTACAGGAAACCTGAGTTGGATTATGTACATGTGACCATTCCATCACTTAGGATTTACCTTTTTTATTACTATCTTTTTTGTAACTAATGCCATGTCCTAGACTTCTTGCCCAACAGTGTACTAGGCATAGAATTCTGTCAAAAAGATAAGTCAAGATAGCATAATGCTTCTTGACTATTGAATTTCATTATCCTAACATTTATTTGCAAAGCCTAGAGCAAGAAAAGTGAAGCAGAAACCATGGCTTTTACAAAAATAAAATTTAAGACAATATGGCCCCACAGCTCCAGTAATACGAAGTGAACGTGAACAGTCTGAAGATACAATATGGCAGTAAACATGAGGTCTTCATTGTAAAACATCAGCGCTACCTGGAAAAGAAAGCAGATCAACAATAAATAGAAGCAACAAGACACAAAAGGCACAATATTCTCCTTCTCCCCTGCCAAAACTTTATCAGCTCCAAGACAGTACATCATTACTGGAACAGAAAGAATAGAGACTAAGGTCACAGCTACAGTCTATGACTTTGTGTAGTAGTCACATCATTGCTATAGAAAGAAGAACAGTAGGGGACCGAGGAAGCAAAACGTAATGGCACATTCATTTCTGGTGACATTCTTTTTTTCCACCCCTCTCCTTGCCTTCTAAGAGCCATAACTATTCTTCTGTGGACAGAACCACATGAGGCTTTTTTTTCTGGGCAGTTATTCCTTTGATCAAAATGTCAAAAGTTGCTTTAACCCCTTAAGGACTCAGTCCATTTTCACCTTCACAACGCAGGACGTAAATGTACTTCCTGGTGAGGTGGCACTTAACACACAAGGATGTACATTTACGTCCTATACATAACCTCGAGCATCGGAGCGATGCCCGGATCATGCGTAGCAGGTCACGGCTGCTGATAGCAGCCAGGGACCCGCCGGTAATGGCAGACATCCGCGATCGCATGGATGTCCACCATTAACCCCCTCAGATGCCGTGATCAATACACATCACGGCATCTGCAGCATTGCTGACACTAAAATGGATGATCGGATCGCCAGTAGCACTGCTGCGGTGATCCGATCATCCAGGATGGCAGACTGAGGTCCCCTCGCCTCCCTCCGCTGCCTTCCATGAGTCTTCTGCTCTGGTCTGCGATAGAAGATGACCGATCACACTGATCAATGCTATGCTCTATGCATAACACTGAACAGTGTTAGCAATAGAATGATTGCAATAAATAATCCCCTACAGGGACTATTAATGTAAAACTAAATTAAAAAAATAAATAAAAATTACAAAAAAAGTGATTTTTTTTATATACATATTTGGTATCGCCGCGTGCGTAAATATCCAAACTATTAAAATGTTAATACCGTACGGTGAACGGTGTGAACAGAAAAATATTTTTAAAAAAGCAGCAATTTTTTTATTTTTTTTTAACATTTTATATTCCCAAAAAAATTTGATAAAAAAAGTGTATTAAAGTTTTATAAAAGCAAATATGATAATAAAAAGTACAGATCATGACGCAAAAAATTATCCCTCATACCGCCGCATATACGGAAAAATGAAAAAAGTTCTAGGTCTTCAAAATAGAGGGATTGTAAACGTACTAATTTAGTTAAAAAGTTTAGGATTTTTTTTTTTAGCGCAACAGTAATAGAAACGTATGTTATCATGGGTATCATTTTAATCGTATTGACCAAAAAATAAAGCACACTTCATTTTTACCGTAAATTGTACGGCGTGAAAACGAAACCTTACAAAATTAGCAAAATTGAGGTTTTCTTTCTAATTTCCCCACACAAATAGAATTTTTTTGGTTGCACCATACATTTTATGGTAAAGTGAGTGATGGCATTACAACAAACAACTAGTCGCGCAAAAAACAAGCCCTCATACTAGTCTGTGGATAAAAATATATCTAAAAAAAGTGATGATGATTTTTTGAAAGCGAGGAGGGAAAAAACGAGAACTTAAAAATAAAATTGTCTAAGTTCTTAAAGCCCAAATGGGCTGCGTCCTTAAAGGGGTATTCCAGGCAAAACATATACACATATACATATACACACACATATATACACATATACATCTCAACTGGCTCCGGAAAGTTAAACAGATTTGTAAATTACTTCTATTAAAAAAATCTTAATCCTTCCAATAGTTATTAGCTTCTGAAGTTGAGTTGTTGTTTTCTGTCTAACTGCTCAGTGATGATGTCACGCCCCGGGAGCTGTGCATGATGGGAAATTATCCCCATAGGATCTGCACAGCTCCCGAGACGTGACATCATCACTGAGCAGTTAAACAGAAAACAACAACTCAACTTCAGAAGCTAATAACTATTGGATTTACAAATCTGTTTAACTTTCCGGAGCCAGTTAATATATATAAAAAAAGTTTTTGCCAGGAATACCCCTTTAACCTCTTAAGGACAAGGGGCGCATGGGTACGCCCTTGCCCGCTGGTACTTAAGGACCAAGGGCGTACCTGTTCGCCCATGGGAATTTCCATCCCCGCCGCACATGGGGCGGGGACCGGACCAGGATGACTGCTGATATCTATCAGCAGGCATCCCGTGCCAATGCCCAGAGGGGTCCAGAGACCCCCCCATTATTTGTGGGAAAAGGGGGGTGATGTGGACTTATTGGGAAAGGGGTTAAATTACTTTTTTTAAACACTCTTTTCTGCTATGTTATAGTCCCCATAGTGGACCCTCCGGGTTTAACCCATTCTCCGCTGGTGAAAACTGTTTAAACCCGGTAAACTGGACCAGGGCATACAGGTACGCCAGTCCTTAAGGGCTCTGGATGCAGGGCGTACCAATACGCCCTAAACAGGTTAATGACCGTACCAATTATTATTATAATTTTTTTTTCCACAGTTCAAAAGTTGTTCAATACACCGGGTGTAATAACTCAAATTGTGAGTTCTTAGCCAGGGAAGCAAAATCGGCATTGCACTTCACTCCCCGGCTAATTTATTTAAAATAATTAAAGTAATAAATAAAATAATAATGGCAAGGTTTCAATTTTTTTATTATAATTTTTTTTTTTTTAATCAGCATTTACCGTACTCCACACAGCCCTATTTATGTTTATCAAGTGTTGTGAATTTAATATTTTAAGTATTAAATTCACCACAGTGTTTTAGTGTCCAACATGCCAACTGTATTGTGCAAAGTGTCCCCTATGGGGAGGGGGGAAAAACAAAAAAATTGGTACGTCGTCATTAACCTGTTTAGGGCGTATCGGTACAGTACGAAAAGTGTATCTAAACATGGATATCATTTTAATCCTATTGACCCAAATACAGAAAAGATGTCAATGTTATGGCCTGAGAATGCAAGGTGGGAAAAAAATAAAACAAAAAGCAAAAATTTGTGTCCTTAAGGCCAAAATAGGCTGTGTCCTTAAGGGGAGAATACATACTGAAAACAAATGGAAAAATAAAAATAAAAAAATTACACAGCAGATAATCTCATCGCTACTGCTGTACAGCTACAACCAATAAATTACCTGGGTACAGGCGTCTGCACCTGAAGTTTAGTGTATTCTATATTCCATGAGTTTGGCTGGAACTTTTCCAGGTAACGTTTTGCACTCTCCACTGTGTTCTGCAATAGCATCATAAGCAGAGAAAGAGTCCATTGTAAGTGTGCTCACACCAGACAGTGTCTAGAGAATTGTCTACCAACCTCCATGAGCATGGCTACGGTCATGGGGCCAACCCCACCTGGGACTGGAGTTATATACGATGCCTTCTCCTTTGCTTCTTCATATGCTACATCTCCAGTGACTCTTTTACCTGATTGCTTAGTGTCATCTGGATAGATAGAAACAAAGGGCCAAAATATAATATATACATTTTTATTTTTTTAAATACTAGCACCTGGTCAATTACATTTTGTTCCCATTGTTGGAATAAAAAGCTTGATCCCAGAATGAATGGAGCAGCAGTGTGCACCCTCCACCACGACTCCATTCAACGTGTCTGGGAGTGGCAATGCTAGCTAAATTCTGTGGTAGACTCGGCCTATTACAAATGTACATGTACAGGAAATCTGTAGCAAAAAAGTGACAACTATTTTGCAGGACTTAAAGGACTACACTTTACAGTCCCACAAAATGAAAGTATACAGGAGATTGAAGCACAAACTTTGGGTCAGTTTTTAGACAGATGTTTCTGTGGTTATTGAAGTACAATTATAAGTATCAGATTTATAACTTTTGACAAATACATCAAGTTTGTGAAGACTAGGTCTGGACAATTTGGGGAAAATGTGCAATTGCAATTACGGAGATAAATACTGCGATTCAGATTTGCAAATGCGATATAACAAGTGGTAAAATTCCCCCACTATTTCATATCCAAACCCCTTATTTCACATAGCCATAACCCCCCCCCCCCCTTTCATGTTTATTGACTTATCCATTGCTCCAGAGTAATCATCATTTGTATTGTTTGACTAAACAGATTTTTAAAATAACAACATTTTAAAAAGGTTCAGACTTTTATGCAGTCTATTATTATTATTATTTTTTTAACAAAATTGCAATAATGTAAAGCGATTCCCCATCCAAAGAAATATATGGCCATATCAGTATATCACATTGGTTGGGTGCACAAGCACAGAGCAGTTTCAGGGACTATATAGTGCCAAACCCTTTTTGTTTAGGCCCTTGTATGGCCATTTAAAACCAATAAAAGCTGCTTGGAATATATTTGCAGCAGCTAAACCCCCAAGTGCTAGATACATTCAGTTATTCTATGATGGTTCTCTAGACCCCTGCACTTTGCAAAGCTTTGCCGGTCCACTCTATCAATGAGATTTTCTGAATCTGACATGCTGGAAATTTCTCATAAAGGCTAGGTTTCCACTTTTTTTTTTCCTGGCAGTTTTTGGATATCTGCCACTGCAGTTTTTGAGCCAAAGTCAGAAGTGGAACCATAAGGGAGGAGAAGTACAAGTCCTTCCTTTATATATGTCATATTCCTTTTGAATACACTTCTGGTTTTGGCTCAAAAACTGTAGTGGCAGTATTCCAAAGATAGAAAAGAAATCCCGGCACTCACTGTTTCTTCTGCCAAGTGTAACGTGTTTATTGAAGCACAGTGCAAGTACAAGTTGACGTGTTTCGGCCAAAGCCTTTATCAGACTGATGCGAGTCTGATAAAGGCTTTGACCGAAACGCATCAACTTGTACTGTGTTTCAATAAACACATTATACTTGGCAGAAGATACAGAGAGTGCCGGGATTTCTTTTCCATCATTGCTATATATTTCCACGTGCACCCCTAAGGGACTTGAGTGCCGCCCCTTTCTGTTTGTTGCAGTATTCCAAAAAACTGCCAGAAAAAAAAAAAAAACAAGTGGAAATGTAGCCTAAGGCTGCATTCACACCACGATTTTGCAATACAGTTCCCGTATACATTTTCAATTTGAAAACTGTATGGAACGTACTGAAAACCGTATGCATTGACTCTCCATTGAAAACCATATGCCAACCGATGCATCCGTTTTGCGTCTTGTATGGTTTTGTTCAGATTTCCCCCATACCCAAAACCGTAGCCTACCACAGTTTTTGGTCTGGGTGAAAAACTGTATGGAAACCACATACCTTTTTATTTTTTATTTAATTTTTTAAACATGGGAGTCAATTGTAACCGTATGTGTGTACGGTTCCATCTGGTTTGCACATGCCGAATTTTTTCTTGGAATTTCAATCAAACAAGTGAAACTATAATGGAGTGAAAAGTTAAGGTATACTTTTTTTTCTTAAAAAACAGATGCAACCGGACATCAGTTTTCAAACCGTATACGGGTTAAAAGTTTTGATACAGTTTAGTCAGGTTTTGAGGGATCATTTTTTTTTGTTATGAAAAAACCTGATACGGGAACAGTATTGCAAAAACATGGTTTGAATGCACCCTTTCTGGTGGTTTCCCCTAAGACTATACCATTGGTAATGATCATATTTGAAGAGTCTAAAAAGGTATCCCAAGCAGCTACTTTAATATAATAATATGTATTCTGAGCTCTCTGATGGTTCAAGAGCCCTCTTTAATCTCTTACCTGGTACATGGTTAATGCCGCAGTCAATCACAATGGCACCTGGCTTGATCCAGTCACCCTTAACCATCTCCGGTTTACCAGCACCCACAACAAGAATGTCTGCTCTGCTCACCTATACAAACAATACAATGAACGTGGAGCAGCATGCCAGCATCGAACTTCCCAGTGTAATGGTGAGAACCTACATGACATTACAACCATCTCAGACCAATGCGTAGAAAAAGGAAATCAACCCTGGCACACTAACTCCAGATGCTTAGACCAGTGTTTCCCAACCAGGGTGCCTCCAGCGGTTGCAAAACTACGACTCCCAGCATGCCTGGACAGCCAAAGGCTGGAGGTACCCTGGTCCCTGGTTGGGAAAACACTGGCTTAGGGTGCTTTCACACCACGTTTTGTACTTACGGTTCCCGAATACGGCTGGGAGGAGGGGGGGCGGGCCTTAATCGCGGCGCCCGCACATGCATTAAATACAGTTCCCGAATACGGCTGAGTGCGGGCGCCGCGATTAAGGCCCGCTCCCCCCCTCCTCCCAGCCGTATTCGGGAACCGTAAGTACAAAACGTGGTGTGAAAGCACCCTTAGAGACACTATAACCAACTGGATTAAAATGAGGAACTATATAAATCTACGTCTATAGCTTCTGCCCCACAGTAAGCTAAATGTTTTGCCTATTTTGCCAACGGGCTTAGAGGCCAACTATAAAAGGAAGATTAATTTATTGTGTCTGTGGGGCATGAACAATTTAGCTAATAACATTTAGAAAATAGAAAAAATGTCCAGGGCAGATGAATGCACTTAAAATACCAGTTTTTATTTAGTGAAATGTGCAGGAAAGTCACAAATATATGGATATAGGGGGAAATTTATCAAAACCTGTGCAAAGGAAAAGTTGTCTAGTTGCCCATAGCAACCAATCCGGTTGCAGAGGCCTTGTTAAAAATGAAAGAAGCGATCCGATTGGTTGCTATGGGTAACGGCAACTTTTCCGCTGGACAGGTTTTGATAAATCTCCCCCATAGAGTAATTGTGACACATTTCAAACTCTTGGCATCCTTACTTGTATGACTAAGGGTGCCAAGAGTCTGAAACATGTTACTATTAGGCTGGGTTCACACTACGGTTTGTCATTACGGTTCCCATATACGGCTGGGAGGAGGGGTGGGCGGGGCTTAATCGCTGCGCCCGCACTCAGCCGTATTCGGGAACCGTAGATAATGTATGTCTATGAGCCGACCGGAGTGAACCGTGGTCGACCACGTTTTTGCCTGCGGTCGGGAAACCGCATAGAGCCGAAAAAGCAGCCGACCGGAGGCTGCGGTTCACTCCGGTCGGCTCATAGACATACATTAATTACGGTTCCCTATACGGCTGAGTGCGGGTGCCGCAATTAAGCCCCGCCCACCACTCCTCCCAGCCGTATACGGGAACCGTATACAAACCGTAGTGTGAACCCAGCCTTACTCTGTATGCACAGGTTTGTGATGTCCTGCACATGTTACTAAATAAAATGGGATTTTGGTTTAATGTTTCCAGCTATTTTACATTTTCAGTGTCACATGCCGAGCACTCACCTCTTCACTAAGCTGCTCTGTCTTTGAGTGACAGGTGGTGACTGTGGCGTGATTCCACAGCAGCAGGTCATGCATAGGTGCCCCCACAATCTTACTGCGCCCGATAACTACTGCTCTCTTCCCTGCAATCTTCACGCCTGGATAAATAAAAAAATTATATTAAATATAAATATATATTTATATTTTTTATATTATTTTATCATAATTTTTCTCATCATTATTTTTATCATTAATATTATATATTCTACAAACACACACACGAAACAGAACATTGCGCTATTTGATTATTCTTATTATTGACCTGATTATATTTAAACCCTTAAGGACCATAGTTTCTCATTTTTGCATTTTTTGTATTTTCCACCTCACCTTCTAAAAATCTGAACACTCAATTTTGAACATAAAGACCCACATGAAGGCTTGTTTTTTTGCACCATCAATTGTACTTTGTAATGGCATCAGTCATTTCACCCAAAAATGTATGGCAAAAGCAGAAAAAAATGAAAAAATTGTGGGGCAAAATTGGGGAATAAAAAAAATGCTATTTTGTAAATTTTGGAGCCTTCAGATTCTGCGCATTGCACTTTTCGGTAAAAATGACACCATTTATTTATTCTGTAGGTCCATACAGTTACAATGAACCAATTTATATATATTTTTTTATTTTACTACAAAAAATGTTTTTTTTATAACTACCGTATATACTCAAGTACAAGCAGACTATTTCAGCATGATTTTTCGTGCTGAAAAAGCCCCCCTCGGCTTATATATTCGAGTGAACTCTTCGTCTGTCAATCCCTTCTCAGTGGTCTTCAACCTGCGGACCGCCAGATGTTGCAAAACTACAACTCCCAGCATGCCAGGACAGCCATCTGCTGTCCGGGCAAGCTGGGAGTTGTAGTTTTGAAACATCTGGAGGTCCGCAGGTTGAAGACCACTGCGGCCTTAGTCATCATCCAGACCCCCCCCCCTTTAGTTTTCTACTCACCTCCCCTCTGTGGGAAGGAAGGGTGAGCTGGTCCAGGCCATCTAGGCTGCAGGGACCGTCCAGTGGGGACGGTTAGTCGTTCCGGGATGTCCATTTTCACCGGGAGGCCCTCTTCTCCGCTCCGGACCCGGCAACGTCACTAGTGGCGTTGCCGGGCCCGGAGCGGAGAAAAGGGCCTCCCGGAGAAAATGGACAGCGCGGAACGACTAACCGTCCCCACTGGACGGTCCCTGCAGCCTAGATGGCCCGGACCAGCTCACCCTTCCTTCCCACAGAGTGGCGGTGAGTAGAAAACTAAGGGGGGGGGGGGGGATGGGTACAGGATGATGATGGCCGCAGTGGTCTTCAACCTGCAGACATCCAGCTGTTTCATAACTACAACTCCCAGCATGCCCGGACATGCTGGGAGTTGTATTTTTGCAACATCTGGAGGTCCGCAGGTTGAAGACCACTGAATTGAAGGGATTGACAGGGGTGTGATAATGACGGGGGGTGTGGTGGATGATGTATTTTCTACCCTAGGCTTATAGTCGAGTAAATAACCTTTCCTGGGTTTTTGGGGTGAAATTAGGGGCCTCGGCTTAAATTCGGGTCGGCTTATACTAGAGTATATACACCAAAATTAGTATGTTTAAAATTGTCATCTTCTGATTCCCAATAACTTAATTTTTCCGCAAACGGGGTGGTAGTTTTTGCACCGTGATCTGTAGTTTTTATCGGTACCATAATTGTTTTGATGGGACTTTTTGATTGCCGTTTATAAAAAAAATTTTGGGTATACAAAGTGACCAAAAATATGCAATTTTAGACTTTTACGTGTACGCCATTGACCGTGCGGTTTAACTAACTTTTTTATATAGTTCGGACATTTTAAACACACTGCAATACCACAAGGAGATTTTTTTTTAACTCACCATAAAATCTCTTCTCATAGCCTTGATTGGGGAAGACAGACAATGGGTATTATGCTGCAGCCCACTAGGAGGCTGGCACTAGGCAAAAAAAGAAGTCTGCTCCTCCCAGCAGGATATACCCACCTACAGAGCTAATCAGTTGTGTCACAAAAGCAGTAGGAGAAGCCAAAACAACAAAGGAGATACATCCAAAGGACATCAAAAGTAACCGGCAACAAAACCTGAGCAGGAACCAGAAATGGGCGAGTGCTGTGTTCCCAAATGAAGGCAACGAGAAAGATTTTACAGGAGTACAAAGAAGAAAAAACCTCCTTTTCTCGGTAGTCTTATTGGGGAACACAGACCATGGGACATCTCAAAGCAGTCCCTGGGGTAAGAAACAACCGCCAGAGAAGGAAAGAGCAGTCCAGAGACTGAATTCTACCCATTCGCACAGGAACGTGGAAGAGGCCCAGAGGAAACCGGAAACCAACCACCTAGAATCCCCTACAAAACATGAGGGGAGCGCAAGGACCCGAAGAAGGAACCAAGCAAGGACGGAGGTCCAACATCTAACCAAAAAGGTGAAAGAAAACAGTCCCCTGGCCGGAGAGCAGACACTACCGCCAAAGAAAAGACCTAAAAGGCACAGGACCGCCGAGGCCAGGCCCAAATGTGGAAGAGAGCGCGACAAGAGAACTCCAATTCAGGGGTTCCACGAAGCAAATGAACATGGCGAGGAAACTAGCTCCAGAAGAGAAGGCCAGACCGGCCTGTAGGGAGAACCCCGCCAGAAGGCCAGCTGCAACCACAGGAAAGAGACTAAGGAGAGAGAATGACAAGAAGGCAGCTGAACACGCCCAGCAGAGGGCAAGACCTTCAGAATGTGGAACTAGAAGCCGCCGGAAAAGGAGAAGAGACAAACCAGATCCACATCCAGGCAGAGCAATCCGGTCCAGGGCATGGGGCACATTGCCGACCACTCAGACTAAGAGGCCCGGACACCAAACCACAGTCCCAAGGCCATGCTGCCAAGCGACCGGGTGTAAGAAAACTCAGAGCACACAATATCGTCTGGAAGGGAGAGGAAAATTGAGGGCGATGGGAGGACAACGCCCATCTAGGTGCAAAATTTCCAGGACAGAAGGGCCCTCGGCCACAAGGTTTGTACAGCCCCAGAGGGGGAAAATGGGAGGAGGCTAGAACAGTCCGGAAACCCAGCCGTCGTCATGAGAACCAGAGGTTCCCAGATCCGGGAATAAGTTGAGGGTCCCACACCAGAGGCGGCTAAGCAAACCCAAGCCTGAGTGAAACGCCCCAGGTGAAGAGCCCCTAGGCCGAGAAAATCATAATGAAACCACCCCGGAGACAGATGAATAACCCCCACCTGGAAGATAGTACAAGGCAAAGAAGTCCTGCACAAGCAGATCAAGGAAGAGGGTCCTGAACCCGTCCGGGACCACAAGGCAGGTGGCATACCCTATGAGGGAACAAGATGGCAGAGCAACAGGCAACGCTAGCACCGAGATCACTGTGCAGCCATCCTCAGATCCAAGGGACGAGAGGCTAGACAAGGCCGAATAAGCATTGGATCCCAGTGGTCAGAACTGGAAGATTCGAAAGAGACATCCCAGAAGGCAAGGCACAAAGAGGGAGACAGAAGGGAGCCAACTCTGGTGTCAGTCCAGCTGAAGCAGAAAGGCACATGAACAGAAGACATGATCTGGGAGCAGGAGGTCGCCCACCAAGACTGTCGTCCAGGCACAGAACAACTAACACACCCCTAAAAAGAGGAAGGACATGCCGCATCGAGACCAATGCCGAACCTCAGGGAGCCAAGAGCAGCCCCCACAGAAGAGTCACAAAAGGAGGAAGGTCTTGAGACACTCCCAGCAAGGAGACCGCTGAAGACCAGATAGTAAATCGAGAACACCCTTCCGCAAAAGGAAAAGGGGGAGTAAACAAAACAAGGAGCAGAACCGCACAAGGACTGCCCGGATGTTGGCTAAGCAAGTTACCCTGGAAAAATGTGCCACATGAGGGTCAGGGTAACCAGAGTAAAAACCACGCCATGATCGCCAACACCCCTCACAGAAAAAAAAAAAAAAAACCAGGGGTGGGGGCAGAAACCACCCCAGCAGTGCCAAAAAAGAAGGAAACGTGAACGCCAGGAGAGCAACAGCAGCAACTAAGCCAATCCAGCAGTACTCTGCCGGAGGTGGGAGGAGGATGGAAGGGATAGAAAGAATAGGCGAAGAGCAGCATTGCCGAGGACAGGAGTAGAACCTGGGCCTCCCGCATCACAGAAGAGAAATGTACTACTGACGTACCAATGCTCTGCCACCAACAAAATAAACCATCCAATGAGGCTGGAGGACACTGCTTAAAGAACAAAAACAGGAACAGTGCAAGACCTGCAAAACTCCTTGTAGAAAGGAGAAGCGGAATGGCTGAAATACGGATAGCCGGCAGCCCACCAAGCCACCCAGAGGCTGGTAGTGGAAGGGGTCAACGAGATTGCTGGACAAGCCATAGGAGGGATAATAGAAGAAGATCACCGAGAAGAAATGCAATGACCACAGTAGAAAAAAAGTGATGGACTAACCAGCCGGAGCAGTAGAGTAACTCCTCTCACCATTACGCCTTTTCTGGGAAGGGAAATGCAAACCCTGGACTAGCCAGTCAGAATCCACTAAGCCCCGACCTGGATACAGCATCACCCCACTAATGACAGCAAACGACTCCCCCTGTGGAAGAGAAAAGGCTGTAGTGACCTGTGCAGGTACTCCACAAACCTGCCTTTTCTATAAAAGGGGGAGTACGCTGGCTATGAGAGCCACAGCAGGTAGGACAAAAACTACTGCCCGTAGAAAACCACTGATACTTCAAATAAGGAAGGGGGAAAAGGATGCCATGACTGTCTAGAGCCCGGAAAATATGCAGGTTCACTCTACAGAGCACCTCGTACCAGTAGCAGGGTACCTGAACCACTGTGAAAGAGGCAATCATGGCATGGGCTTCCGGCCAGGGCAATAGCAGACACCACTGTACACCCATGTTACATCCACATGGCAGTGATAAAGTGGTCGCTACTGCTGGAGAAGGTGGAACATTGCACCTGGACGGACAGTCATTGGACACCTCCCACAGGTAGTGTGGGACCGGAACCTCAAAAGCAAATGCGGCTGGGGGGAAAAAAATGTCCATAGCCGTGTGGCCGGATGAAGGGGAGAGACCACCGGACTGAACCTTACAGGTGTGGTGCTGGGGCCATGAGGGGGTCTTACCTAGAGCAGCCACCAGCAATAGCTTCTGAGGAGCAGGGCACAGAGTACAGAACCCCTGGAATGTAGATAAGAGGGAGGCAGAGGAGGAGGGGGGGGGGGGGATGTAGTACATACTCACCTGCAGAACTCATCTTCCTATACTTACCCTGAAGTCTTCGGCCAGCTAAAAACCGCGCTGCATCACGCCAAGCTGCCATAGCGAGGCGGGCAGGGGCAAGTGGGGGACCCAGACCCAGGGTACTCTGCCAGGCACTGGCAAGAAGGGGCTAACTGCCCATACTCTATGTACCGTGCCCCTTTGTCGCATGTGCGTGATCAGGCAGCACCATGCTCCTGTTGCCCAACCGAGAAATATAACAGGGAGAAAAACTTAACATCCCTAGCTTGAAAATAATAAAACAGAAAAGATCAGGTCTGGGGAAAACTCCAGACCTGCGTTTGCCTCCTACTGACACTAAGCTAAAACTGATTAGCAAATTCAAGGGGAGAAAAAAAAAAAAAAAAAAAAAAAAACACAAACACACACACACACACACACACACACACACACACACACACACACACACACACACACACAGTAAGTAGCAGGTCCCTAACATCCCTAGCATAAAATGGCACAGGGGGATAGAAAATGAATTCAACTAGAGAGAAAAAAAAAAACACTAAACTAAAACCTATTAGCTCTGTGCCTGTAGGTGGGTATATCCTGCTGGGAGGAGCCAACTTTTATGCCTAGTGCCTGCCTCCTAGTGGACAGCAGCATAATACCTATGGTCTCTGTGTTCCCCAATAAAGCGACAGAAATGTTTGTTTTTAATTTATATATATTTTTTTATTTTAAATGGGAAAAGGTCAAACTTATTCAGGAAAGGGGTAAAACACTTTTTCAGCCTGCATAGGGGACTATTACATGCAATCCTTTAATTGCATACACTTAACAATGCTATGCCATAGCAAAGCATTGATCAGCATTATCCGTGCTCGATTGCTCAAGCCTGGATTTCAGGCTTGGAGCAATCAAATGCAGATCGGACAGCGAGAAGCAAGGTAAGGCACCTCCCGCTGTCCTCTCAGCTGTTCGGGATGCCACGATTTCACCGCTGCGGTCCCGGACAGCTCCACTGATCTAGCCGACCGTGATTTCTCCCGGTTTAGACGAGCTTTGTATCTGCTGTATCGCTGATCAGGCTGATGTCTGGTATTAACCCTTTAGACACCGCGATCAAAGTTGATTGTGGTGTCCAAAGGGTTAACACTAGACATCAGCCTGATCAGCTATGTCCGGTGATAGCAACCGGGACCCAGCAGATACAAAGTGTGATTCACATAATGGGAGCCAGCCGCGGACGTAAATCTACATCCGTGGTCATTAAGGGGTTAAAGTTGTTGTTTACCTGTATGTAAAAATGGAAGTTTACAAGGGATTTCCATTTCTGTCCTACCCTTTAGATAGTTATGGTCTATGCGAATCCTGGGGTTTCAACTGCATAGACGTGATTCCTGAATCTAAAAACCTGAACCTATGTCGTGATCAGGGCTCCCCACCAACCCCTCTGACTTTCTTTTGGCTGCCAGCCAAATTAGCTATTTAACAGTTTTCCCAACTTCCATAGAGGTTTTATAGCAATTGTGTAAACATAATGCCAGACAATGTTTTCTATTATCCTTATGCTTCACAGGTTGACTCATTATTTTATACTTTCCTAGCAAATGACAGCCTCATTAAAGGGTCTTTTGACCCAGAGGAAAGCAAAATAGGGACAGTAGGCTTATAGGTTGAACTTTATGAGCTTGTTTTTTTTCTACTATTTGAACTGTAATAGATACCGTATAAGACGACTTTTTAACCCCGAATTTTCTTCTGAAAAGTCGGGGGTCGTCTTATATGCCGGGTATTGAGGTCCGGGATAGGAATACCTATGATTATCTGCCCAGGCCGGCTCCAGTGTGTGGCTGCAGGCGGGGGCCGGCCAGAGCAAGTAAAAACTAATACTGTATACTAAAAACCAGGGGGCCTCCAGCTGTTGTGAAACTACAACTCCCAGCACGGCAAAGGCTGTCTGGGCATGCTGGGAGTTGTAGTTTCACAACAGCTGGAGGCCCCCTGGTTTTTAGTATACAGTATTAGTTTTTACCTGCTCTGGCTGGCCCCCGCCTGCAGCCACACACGGGAGCCGGCCCGGGCAGATAATCATAGGTATTCCTATCCCGGACATCCTTGTGTCCCGAAAAATCTTTTCGGGACATAAGGTTGTCCGCCGGTCACTTACCATTACCCGGCGGCACGTGTCCTCCTGTGATCCTCCTTCGGTCCGGTCCTCCGTCTCTATGGTTGTACGCACGGGACGTCAGTGACGTCACGTGCCTGCAACCATAGAGGCAGAGGAGCGCAGGACCAGGAGGACCGCAGGAGGACGTGCGCCAACCGGGGCCTGGCGAGTGACCGGCCGTGCTATCTTAAGTGATCCTGTCACCGCTACCGGCACCTACTGCTATGGTCCATAGGACATAGCAGTAGATGGTGACCCGGGCCGGAGGAGCGGTGATCGGAACACCGTGGTGGCAGTACAGACATACAGCCTGCAGCCATACACTGTATATGGCTGGAAGCTGTATGTCTGTGTGGGGGGGGGGGGGGGGGGGGAGACTACAAGGTACCGTACTTCGCGGTAGGAGGGGTAGTCTTATATGGCGAGTATATCCCAAACTCTATTTTAACTGTAAAAGTTGGGGGTCGTCTTATACGCCAAGTTGTCTTATACGCCGGCATATACGGTATCTATAGCACTTTACTCGGCAAGCCTCTTTATTATGAAATTTTTCTTTTTCTATTGGATTCATAAGCAATTCTCTTTACAGACACAAATAGGACTTAATGGTGTTAAGTTTTACCTGGGGTCAATGTAGTGAAGGTCATTTCTAGCCCTATAAACCATCATTGCCTATACAAATACTTAAAACTTACATATTTTCCAATTTATGGCAGTAACCTATCAAAGGTTAGTGTGACTATAGAAGAACCTATACTAGTATTGATGCTGCACCCACATACAAATTTAAAAATCGGAGATGCGGATAGGGAACAGTGTCGCTGTAAAACACAATACCTGTTTGACGGATGAGTTCCAGGCATCCTTTTGGTGTACATGGGATGAAGCAATCTCCAATATCTCCCCTAGCCAGCTTTCCTGCATTAATGCTGGTCAGTCTACAATATAAAATCACACAATACAATGCAATGAACACAAGACTTCTACTAGGGTACATTCATACTACTGTTACAATAGACACAAAAATGTAGGTATATTTTTCTTAATTATGTTGTTTTTGGGATATTTCTGAAAACTGCTTCTCAAGAAAACCACGATTTCTTATGTGAAGACAGTGATAGTTGTTAATGGGGATGTGGCTACGTGCATTACCCCTGTAATTACTTGGGGACTAACTTGAAGCCACTGGAGGCCCAGGTGGTCAGACCCCCAGCATTTATAGATCTATGCTGTTCGTAAGACAACTCCTTTATGTAAAAAACAGCTGTACCCTTCAAGAAAACAGCACCATTCATCCTAACTCACCCATCCACATCCTTGGCAGGCGACACAGCGTTTGTGACTTTCTCTGTGTCAATTTTGTGATCTGAATCCAGAGGCAGCTGAACAATCAGCCCATGAAGTGTTGAATCCTCATTGATGGACTTTATTCTGCTCAGCACCTACGATACACATAATCAGTCTATGGGCCAGTCATTCATACAGAAGGGAATGAAGCTAGCAAAGATTCTCCCCCCCACCCCCCCTCTTTTTGGGAATTTGTCGATGTTGGACAGTAGACTGGGGTGCCATCATATTGCCAATATACTTTACATTGCTGAGAAGCAAACATGATAAAGTATCCAAGTATTAAACTACAATTGCCATTATATCTGCTGGGTTGCTCTGGGAGTTGTAGTTTCAATATATAGCTAAAAGAAAAGAGAATTTTTTTTTAATCTCTATCTCTCTCTATCTCTCTCTATCTCTCTCTATCTCTCTCTATCTCTATTTAAATGGACATGTCATCAGAAAAGGACCTTAATGTTTAACAAAACGTTTAAACAATGGGAGACCATGGAACTTCAGAGGGATCGGGAATTCAGGTGGCGCTGATCGGGGCAGACACAATCCAGGAGCATGAGTGTAGGTAAAATTCCTTTAATGACCAGAATTCAACGTGTTTCATTGCACAAGCGCAGCTTCCTCAGGCAAAATGCCTGATGAAGTTACGCTTGCGCAGTGAAACGCGTTGAATTCTGGTCATTAAAGGAATTTTACCTACACTCATGCACCTGGATTGTGTCTGCCCCAATCAGCGGCATGTAAATTCCCGGTACCTCTGAAGTTCCATGGTCTAAGCTACTGGGGAAGGCTGCCGACTGGTTTCTGAATATATATCGATATTCACTACGTGCTGACCATTGTTGTGTATGCTGGTACACAACTGGAGTGGGCAAGCAGCCATCGTGCCCCCCTCCGTATTGCTTCCATTCAGCACGTGTGATCCTCCACAGGGAGCACCTTTTGTTGCTTTTATATTTCTTGATTTAATAGAATTTTGTCGATTTCTAAAATTTCCCCATTTTAAAATAATCCAGAAAGCTTGCAGTTTCCATTCGGCCACTAGGTCTAAATCTAAGATGGGACTTCCTGTTTTGTACAGATCACCTCCTAGCAGTGTCCTTATTACAGACAAGAGTACAGTCAAGAGGCAACACCAAACAAGAGCAAGCTCAGACACCTTTTCCATTTATATCAATGGGACAGCATCAGTCTATTGTTCCCCATGACCATGGGGCTTGCTGTGAAGCATCTTTCTAAAAGCTGTTCCATGGGAGTACCCTTTTAACCTTTCTAATTACTTCATAAGAAAATGTTATTTCCTTTTTATAGAAATCGTGGCTTTGTCCAAGTTGAAGCACAGGCATGGACAAAGTCCAGTAAGTGAGGGTGGGCTAGCACTGTGCCCTCTCCTATACTCACCGATAATCTCTCATGGAGACTTCCAGAAAAGGAATTAACTCCTCTTCCTGATTGGGACAGGAGAAAAAAAAAAAAAAAAAAAAAAAGTTAAATTCCCACCCTTTCCTCTCCACACCAGTGTATTTACAAAGAACACCGAAGGAAAGGAAAAAGTGCCATATGACATCATGCATTCAGAGTGGACATTGCTGTCCTGATTGAACAAGAATGAAGGGCTAGGAACCTGGAGATTGGGGCACAAAGCATTACCCTCCTGGAATCCAGAAGAAAGGCGGTTTGGATTCTCCAAACCAAGAGGGTATCAAGGAATATCTTCCTCTGACTGGGAATAAGATCTGATTTCTCCAGATTTAGAATCCAACCCAACTTCTGGAGAACAAGAATAGTTCTCTGTAAAATGAAGTTCCAATTGAGGAACTGAGTCCGCCACTATCAGAATGTCGTCTAGATAAGGGATAATTAGAATAGACTTCTGAGAAGGGATACCACCTCTGCCAATACCTTGATGAAAATTCGAGGAGCAGATGACAGGCCAAATGGAAAAACAAACTGAAAGTGGCGGACACTGGACCCCCATCGGATGGCAAATCTCAAATATTTTTGGGAATCTGAATGGATGGGAATGTGATATGCATCGCGTAGATCGATTGTCGCCATCACAGCCCCCTTCCCTTATTAACTGAATGGCAGATTTTTACAGTTTCCATCTTGAATTTCCTGTAAACCACAAATTTGTTCAAGGGTTTCAGATTTCTAATTAGACGGAACTTCCCGTTTGGTTTGGAAACTAGAAAGAGGGAAAAATAATGACCTAGGTCCCTCTGAAGGAGAGGAACCTCTTGGATGGCGCCCAGGCTGAGAAGGTCCTGAACACCCTCAAGAACCAATTTCTGTTTTTTTGAACTCTGAGTAACCACATACCTTGGAGGCTGAGGTGATGACAATTCGAACCAAAAGGCCCTGGGGTATTATCTACTATCCAGGGATTGGGAATCAGGGACTCTCAAACTGGGGCAAAATGAGAAAGCCTTGCCCCTACTTGCCTGGCATCACTGTTTAGGGTTGGAAGAGGACTGACCGGGGTTAATAAAGAGATTTCTTCCACTACCCCACTTCCTCTAGGACCAACGTTCTGTTTTCCCTTTACCCCCTCTGGATGACTGGTCTGGCTGACAAAAAAAAAAAAAAAAAAAAGACGAAAAAAGGAGATTTTTTGGGTTGAACCTTATCTAATTGCAATTCTTTTCTTGTCTGCTGTTTTTTCTAATATAGAATCCAGATCTGGACCAAATGAAAATTTACAATGGAAAGGAAGGGAGCAGAGTTTACTTGTAGAGGTCATGTCTCCTGACCAAGATCTTCGCCATAGTACACGCCTAGTGGTATTGGACAAAAAACAGCAGTATAAGAGGAAAGTTTAAAACTGAAAGGATTTCAAAATCTGCTATTTAGGGGTGTCAGACTGAAGATGGAATTCCAGTTGATCTAACCAGACTCCTAGAGTTCTGGCCACACAAGTAGAGGCTACACTGGGTCTTAACGATGAAGCAGCCTCCCAGGTCTTTTTTCAACAAACACTCTGCCTTTCCATCTATCGGATCTTTTAATTGTGTAGCATCCCCATAGGCAGAGAGGTATGTTTTGCTACTTTAACAACCGGGATGTCAACTAAAAAGGTATCAATTGGTGGAGTGAGTCACTAAAGGGGTAGCGCTTTTTTTAAATTAATTAAATTTTTTTAAGACCTTTAGGAATAAAAGCATTTTCTGGTTTTGTCCATTCATCCTTAATAATTTTATGTAAATTAGCATGAACAGGGAAAGTACAAGACTTCCTGTCTCCTATGCCTCCAAAAAGCTCATCCTGGATAGATTTAGTCTCCTAAACTTCTTCCAGATTTAATATAGTACAGATAGACCTAAAGATTCAATATCAGAATTAAATAAAAATTTTCAGAGAAGAATCTTCCTCTTCATGAGGTTTTTCTACATACTCCTTCCAGTTCTAGAGATACACTTTCTTCAGAATCTGAAAAAGACACAGTCTTAGCCTTCTTTACAGTAGTAGTAGATGCCACCGGGGTAGCAAGTGGGGTAAATAAAGCTAAAGCTAAGCATCTACAAATGGGTCATGGTTTTAATTTCTTGCATAAGGGTGGGAGAATCATCCTTAACCACAGATTCAATACATGCTTTACACAAAGCTTTGCTGTGAAGAAATAGGTAGGATCTCCGATCCGAAAAAAGTTGGTGCTTTGGAGCGCTCCTTTCCAGCAGGATGAGTGGGGAATTAGTAGCCAAACAATCGGAAGGTAGGTATAAAAAAAGGTTTAATCCGGTATAGTACAAACATAGGATAACGCGTTTCGAGGGGTGGGACCCCCTCTCCGTCAGACCCCTCGAAACGCGTTATCCCACTCATCCTGCTGGAAAGGAGCGCTCCAAAGCACCAACTTTTTTCGGAGATCCTACCTATTTCTTCACAGCAAACCAGACGCCCGGGATCCTTCTCCTTGAGGCGGCAGAGTGCGAGCAGCCCTTCCTGAACCATATGATCCTGGTATACCAGGGATCAAAGCCAAGTGTGGTGTTGTGCCCCGAGCGCAACACGAGAAGGTGAGCATACCTATACTCACAGTTAAATCGATATACCCCCACCCGAATAACGGCACATTGTTGCGCTTTTTTTTTTTTTTTTTTTTTTTACATATTTGAGTCTTTAGTTTACACAAAGCTTTAGAAGCAGATTAAGGCAACTCTTTGTAGCACCTTATACATTGTTTAGGTTTTGATTTTTGTTTCGGTTTAACCAAAGAACCTGCAGAATTCTTGTCTCCCTGAAATACAAGAAAGGATAAAACACCAAGCAAATGAAGATAGGCCAGGGCAAACCCATAGGCCCTCAGTACTCACGGATCCGAGGAACAATGGAAGATCTGGAATCTTTGCAGGTGAGCTCATGATGCAGCCTGGGAAAGTCCAATGCTGAAATCAGGCAGAGCAGCTTCCATCTGGGAGAGGGGCTCTTTATAGGAAAAGGCCGGAAATGATATAATTCCAGCCCGGAACGCTGGCGTCTGACAACGCTGTAATCTCCCGGCTGGAAGTGATATCACTAGAAAACGCTCACGCGTGGCAGTGAAGCCATGCTGCACAGAAGGAAGCTGGGACCGCCGCAAGAACGCCACCAGAAGCTTTGCGCAATGCCCGCACAGCTCTCCGTGCAGCGCTCCTGTTCCAGCATCCTCCGTACTCCGGGAGCGGACTGGACTGTTGGGAAAGAAAGGAGACAGGGGGGTGCACTGCCTCAGAACCCCGAGTCTACTAGTCCCCAGTAAGAACCTTTTTTGCGCACGAGACTAGTCCCCCACACGTCTCAGCTCCTTCCCTGACAGGGAAAAAAAAAAAGGGTTAAATTTCGCAACCCTTCCTCAGTGTTTTTTTCCTGTCCCAGTCAGAAGGAGGAGTTAATCTCTCATGGGTGCTGTCGTGGAGACAGAAGAGGAAAAGGAAATAACATTTTCTTATTAAGTATATTGAAAAGGTTAATGTTCTGCCAAGATGTACAACATACACTGCTCAAAAAATAAAAAATAAAAGGGAACACTTAAACAACACAATGTAACTCCAAGTCAGTCACACTTTGTGAAATCACACTGTCCACTCAGGAAGCAACACTGATTGACAATCAATTTCACATAATGTTGTGCAAATGGAACAGACAACAGGTGGAAATTATAGGCAATTAGCAAGACCCCCCCCCAATAAAGAAGTGGATCTGCACTTTTCAGTTCCTATGCTTCCTGGCTGATGTTTTGGTCTCTTTTGAATGCTGGCGGTGCTTTCACTCTAGTGGTACCATGAGACGGAGTATACAACCAATACATGTGGCTCAGGTAGTGCAGCTCATCCAGGATGGCACATTAATGCTAGCTGTGGCAAGAAGATTTGCTGTGTTGTCATCGTAGTGTCCAGAGCATGGAGGCACTACCAGGAGACAGGCCAGTACGTCAGGAGACGTGCAGGCCGTAGGAGGGCAACAACCCAGCAGCAGGACCGCTACCTCCGCCTTTGTGCAAAGAGGAGCAATGCCAGAGCCCTGCAAAATTACCTCCAGCAGGCCACAAATATGCACGCGTCCACCCATATGGTCAGAAACAGACTCCATAAGGGTGGTATGAGGGCCCAACATCCACAGGTGGGGGTTGTGCTTACAGCCCAACAGCGTGCAGGATGTTTGGCATTTGCCAATCTTTGGCCAAAGAACACCAAGATTGGCAAATTTGCCACTGGCGCCCTGTGCTCTTCAGATGAGAGCAGGTTCACACTGAGCACATGTGACAGACGTGACAGAGTCTTGAGATGCCGTGGAGAACGTCCTGCTGCCTGCCACATCCTCCAGCATGACTGGTTTGGCAGTGGGTAAGTAATGGTGTGGCATGGCGCACAGCCCTCCATGTACTTGCCAGAGGTAGCCTGACTGCCATTAGGTACCGAGATGAGATCCTCAGACCCCTTGTGAGACCATATGCTGGTGCGGTTGGCCCTGGGTACCTCCTAATCCAAGATAATGCTAGACGTCATGTGGCTGGACTGTGTCAGCAGTTCCTGTAAGAGGAAGGCACTGATGCTATGGACTGGCCTACCCGTTTCCCAGACCTGAATCAGATTGAACACATCTGGGACATCATGTCTCGCTCCATCCACCAACACCATGTTGCACCACAGATTGTCCAGGAGTCGGCTGATGCTTTAGTCCTACACACTACTGAGCCTCGTTTTAAAAGGACATTACATCAAAGTTGGATCAGCCTGTAGTGTGGTTTTCCACTTTGATTTTGAGTGTGACTCCATATCCAGACCTCCATGGGTTGATAAATTTGATTTCCATTGATAATTTGTGCGATTTTGTTGTCAGCACATTCAACTATGTAAAGATGAAAGTATTTCATATGATTAGTTAATTCATTTAGATCTAGGATGTGTTCTCTTAGTGTTCCCTTTTTTTTGAGCAGTGTATAAAAAGGTTCTTGTATCTGACAAGCCCAGTTTTTCCAAACCAGTGTGCCTACACCTGTTGCAAAAACTACAGGCATGCTGGGAGTGAGTTACGCAACATCTGGAGGCACCTTGGTTGGAAAACATTTGCTTAAACGGTGCAAAACCAGAACACCCAGTATGTTCCAAAAGCCGCAATGTAGGAATGGTAGTTTCTCAACAGTTGAGGACAGCTGATCTTCTAGAGCACACTATTTGCTGGAATAACCCATCATCTCTCCTCCACTATGAAAAGTTAGAAGAGCTGGTTAGAACCTGTTACCTCTGCTTCTGTTGCAGTCCTTGGCAGCTTGACATGGCTGGCATTAATACCAATCTGCAAGAGAGCAATGTGGAAGTAAAATGTTATTAAATATCATTTTATATAGTAATGATTTAATAAAATAATAATTTTAATTGGTATACAATTTCATATTTTACATCTGCTTAGTTCTGTTGCTCAATACTAGCTGACCTGACCAAAATCCCCTTTCCCCCAGTGCAGTATGACAATCAAGATTGAACTGTTTGCAGAGAGATAAAGTAATGTCAAAATGACATTTGGATATTTGGGGAGAAGAACAAGGTTAATAATTGCCTAGTGCTTAGAAGCAAAAAACAAGCCAAACTTGCGCATGACAAGACAAAAATAAAAATAAAAAAATCTATGTACACGTATCAAAAACACACACACACACGTCACTGATAATGTGGGTGGTAATTTGTGTTAATTCTGAAGTCTATGTAAACCCCTGTGAAATGCTTTAAGAAAAAAGAAGAATTTCTGTACTGAACAACATGTCAGTGTGTTATTCACGTCGATGCATGCATCAAATAGTAATTGATTTGGGCGGGAACAGATATCCACTAGGTCCTGAAGGAGAGTTCCATTTCAGTTGGCGCCCAGTTAGGGACTCCGAGTACTAGTCCCGGAAGGCAGTCGCGAGAGACCAGGCATTAAGCCAGACCAACCGGATACAGACGAGTATGATCAACTCTAAAAGTACAGTAGGACACATTTCTTGTTGTAACCTAGCCAGTATTCTGCGCCCAACACATAAGACAGGTAAAAGTTCTTGGAGTCGTTTTGCTGAACATGTCAGTGACATCTGTTGCGTGTGTGTTTTCGAGATGAGGGCTGGGTCTCGGAGATTGAATAAGAGGACACTAATAACTGCTGCTACAGATATTTCTATAAGAGTATTAGTGGGTAGGTGCTGGACACCAGTAGCTCAAACAAGCCACTACAGTAAGGAGTGTCTTGAACAAGCATGTATACAGGAAAGTATAACACGAGAAATTCCTCTGCCTATAAAACATTTGTGACCCTCCCTGTCATAACTGTGTGAATGGGATTCCAGCCAGAAGAACAGTCAGAGATTGAGTTCCGGAGAAAGCTAATAACTCCAGTTAGTCTGTGACAGAAGATATTAGTGAATTTGGCAGGACGCCAGTAGTTTAACCCCTTAAGGACTGGGCCCTTTTTCACCTTAAGGACTGAGCCTTTTTTTGCAATTCTGACCACTGTCACTTTAAGCATTAATAACCAAGTTGCTTTTACGGATTATTCCGATTCTGACATTGTTTTTTCGAGACATATTCTACTTTATTTTAGTGGTAAATTTTCGTCGCTACTTGAATCCTTTCTTGGTAAAAAAATCCCAAAATGTCATGAAAATTTTGCATTTTTCTAACTTTGAAGCTCTCTGCTTGTATGGAAAATGGATATTCCAAAAAAATTATATATTGACTCAAATATACAATATGTCTACTTTACGTTGGCATCATAAAATGGACATATTTTTACTTTTTGAAAAAATTAGAGGGCTTCAAATATAGCAGCAATTTTCATGAAAATTGCAAAATCTGAAGAGACAGAACTACAACTCCCAGCATGCTTGGTCAGTCTAGGCATGCTGAGAGTTGTAGTTTTGCAACATCTGGAGGGCTACTGTTTGGGCGCCACTGTAATAGTGGTCTCCAAACTGTGACCCTCCAGATGTTTCCAAACTACAACTCCCAGAATGCCCAGACAGCCTTTGGCTGCCTGGGCATGCTGGGAGTTGCAGTTTGGCAACCACTAGAATGGCAGCTGTAAATATCGCTTTACTGCCACCTCCCCCCCTGATTAATGGCAGTGGATAGTAGGAGATCGCAGCACTGCAACCTCGCTCCTATCCCTCAGGATGATCGGGTCGATCAGCTCCGATCATCCCTATTTTCCTGGCGATCGGGTCACCAGAGACCCGATCGGCCCGGAAATAGCAGAAAATCGCATGTCTGAATTGACATGCGATTTCCTGCGATCGACGACATATGGGGGGGGGGGGTCTCAGACGGGGACCGGATTTTTCACCAAGAAAGGATGCAAGTAACAACGAAAATTTACCACCAAAATAAAGTAGAATATGTCACGAAAAAAAATAATCTCAGAATAATCGGTAAAAGCATCTTAGTTATTAATGCTTAAAGTGACGGTGGTCAGAATTGCTAAAAAGGGCTCAGTCCTTAAGGGGTTAAATCGCCTTCACCCATGAAGGAGAGCAGAACACTTGGGGGGACTGTCATGTACAAAGGAGCTCAAAATTCACCCAGCCAGTTTGCTTAAGCCATGACTCATCCTATCCACCTGGCAAGAACAGAACCCATCTGTGGTACTTCTTAGCCACGTGGATGATCTTTTATGTGCCGAGGACCTCCCATTTTCAGAAAAACATTCTGAAGGTCTCTGGTTACCTAGCTGACCAAGGCTGCAAAGCAAACTTCAGTAATGTTCCACCTCAGTTATGTTCCTTGGCCACTGCATCTCAAGGCACCAGACACCTTACTCAAGACAGAATTCAAGCCATACAGGATATCCCTGTACCAGCAAGACCCAAGGCTTTACATGCCTTCCTTGGACTGATCTACTGTTTGTCATGGCTCCCAGACGCCTCTCTACTATGCTTTGAAGACGGATCCCTTTGACATCTGAGGAGGCCATCTCCAACTTTTTGAAACTCAAGGATGCCATCTACTCAGCACCTGCACTTGGCCTGCAAGACTATGACAAACCCTTCAAGCTCTGTCTCGGAACAGGGACATGCCACTGGTGTCCTAGCCCAGTCTCATGGCAGCAGGACAAGACCTATTTGATATTACTATTGCAGACTTTATGCTGTGGCCAGAGGAGGCCAGTTATGCCTTAGAGCTGTCTTTGCTGCAAAGGAACTCCTGGACAAAACGTCTGACCTAGTTCTTGGTCATGAGCTCATTCTTCTGGCTCCTCATGAAATCTCTGCAATTCTTAACCAGACTCAGCCAAAACATCTCTCCACAGCAAGACAGACTACAGTACTCACTCCTGATACATGACAAGGTCACCCTCCTAAGATACAATGTTCTTAACCCCTCCACCCTGCTTCCACTTCCTAAGGGGGTAACCACTCCCATGATTGTTTTGAGCTGATAAAAAGATGGAAACAACACACTTGCCATCTGTAAGTGAAACTCCACTGCCCAATCCAGACCTCACCATCTTTGTGGATGGCTCGAGATTTGCAGACGAGCATGTTAAATACCATACAGGATATGCTGTCACGACGAAAGATACAATCCTAAGAAGCGGAGGCCCTACCTCCTAATGTCTATGCACAGGAAGCTGAACTTCAAGCCCTCGTCATGGCATACAAATTGGCAGAAGGCCAAACTAAGAATATGTACACCAATTCAGCTAATGCGTTTCGCGTCAGCCATAATTTTGGATTACTGTGGAAAACCAGAGGCTTCTTGACAGCAGCAGGAACACCAGTAAAACACAGCATGGCCATCAAGGATCTGATGGATCTCAAGTGGCAGTTCTGAAGGTGAAGGCCCATGGACGAATGAACTCTAGGGAAGCAAAGGGCAACCACCTAGCAGACTCTGCTTTTCACTTCCTGCGAGTTTCTGGCCGCTTGTTTGGCCGCAGAGTGGAGGACACCCAGACATTGGCCCTACAGACCCTACCAGTAGACAAATCCCAGTTGAAAGAACTACAAGAGGCAGAGAGCCCTGAAGAAAAGGACATATGGAAACAAAGGAGCTGTGTTGAATAGGAATGGCCTATTTGAAAATAACAGGAAGCCCTGCTCACCAAGACGTGTGTACCCAGCAGTGGTGCAGTGGGCACATGGAGCTGCCCACTTGTCAAAAACTCTCATGCATGCCCTAATTCATAAGTACTACACAGCACCAGGAATTACACCACTAACAGACAACTACTGCAAGTCCTGTGCTACTTGTGCAAAGTGCATCACAGGCCGTATGGAGAAAACACCCCAGAAACACTTGGGGGAAGACTTACAGAATTCATATCCTCACCATCCCTACGGGCAGAAATATCTCCAGGGATGGTGAGGAGAATTTTGTATAATATAATATGTGATGCGTTATGTATGGTAGAAACTCATGACGAGTTCCCTTTAAAAGGGGTATGCCAAGTTAAGACACGTATTCACACAATAGGGCATAAGTGCGATATCCCAAGCTGTGACTCCGCGTCATACTGAGTCGGTCCCGGCAGTGAAAGAAAGCCGGGACCCTAAAATTAAAAAGTGAAAGCTTCCCAGCAGCTCAGTCGAGCTGATTGGGACCATCGCGGTGAAATCGCGACATCCAGCTCAGCGGTCCCCCTACCTGCCTCCGATCGGCAAATGATTGCTCCAAGCCTGAAATCCAGGCTTGAGCAATCGACCGCCGATAACACTGATCTTTGCCATGTCAATGCATGGCAATGATCTGTGTAGCAGATCAGTGTGTGCAGTGTAATAGCCACTAGGGGGGGGGGGTTGGCAGCTATAACACTGCAAAAATACATAAATATAAAAGAAGTAAAGATCATTTAACACCTTCCCAATTAGAAGAATCACCCCCTTTTCCCCATTGAAAAGAAAAAACTGTGTAAATAAAAACATATATGGTATTGCCGCGTCCGGATATGTCCGAACTATAAAAATTTATGGTTAATTAAACCCCATGTCAATGTCGTACGCGCAAAAAAAAAACAAAGTCCAAAATAGCGTATTTTTGGTCACTTTTTATATCCTGAAAAAAAAAAATGAATAAAAATCAATCAAAAAGTCAGATCAATACATAAATGGTACCGCTAAAAACTTCAGATCACGGCGCAAAAAATTAGCCCTCATACCGGCCCGTACGTAGAAAAATAAAGTTATAGGGGTCAGAAGATTACAATTTTAAATGTATGATTTTCCTGCATGTAGTTATGATTTTTTTTTTTTTTAGAAGTAATACAATATCAAACCTTTATAAGTAGGGTATCATTTTAACCGTATGAACCTACAGAATAAAGATAAGATGTAATTTTTAACAAAAAAAAAAAAATGCACTGCGTGGAATTGGAAGTCCCCAAAAGTTACAAAATTTAATTTTTTCTTCAATTTTGTCGCACAATGATTTTTTTCCCCACTTCGCCGTGGATATTTTGGTAAAATGACTAATGTCACTGCAAAGTAGAATTTGTGGCGCACAAAATAAGCCATAATATGAAATTTTTGGTGCAAAATTTAAAGCGTTATGATTTTTAAAAGGGGGATGAGGGGGAAAAAAAAAATAAAAATTTAAAAACCTGCGTCCTTAAAGGAGTACTCCGGTGCACACTTTTTTCCATGTTATCCCGTCCAGGCTGCAAAATAAAAGAAAACGCACTTTATCTTACCTGCCAACGAGCCCCCGGAGCTCCGGTACAGGTGTTCGGTCCCCGGGCTGTATTCTTCTTACTTCCTGTTAGCCCGGGACGTCACACGGAGCTTCAGCCTATCACTGGCCGAGGCGGGACATCGCTGCGGCCAGTGATAGGCTGAAGCTCCGTGTGACGTGCCGGGCTAACAGGAAGTAATAAGAATACAGCCGGGGGACCGAACACCTGTACCGGAGCTCCGGGGGCTTGTTGGTAGGTAAGATAAAGTGCGTTTTCTTTTATTTTGCAGCCCGGACGGGATAACATGAAAAAAGTGTGCACCGGAGTACTCCTTTAAGGGGTTGGATTTCCACTTTTTTGAAAAACTGTATTGTAGTATTTGTGCCAAAGGTATAAGTGGATCCATAAAGAATGAGAAAAAATAAAATAAAAAAAAGAAGGATTCTCTGGATCCACTTCTGGCTTTGGCTCAAAAACAGCTTTCGAAAACAAAAAGCCAGAAAAAAAAAAAAAAAAAAAAAAACCTGTGTGGAAACCTAGCTTTAGGGTCTATTCACACTAGTGATGAGCGAACTTCCAGTAAATTTGATTCGTCACAAACTTCTCGGCTCGGCAGTTGATGACTTATCCTGCGTAAATTAGTTCAGCCTTCAGGTGCTCCGGTGGGCTGGAAAAGGTGGATACATTCCTAGGAAAGAGTCTCATAGGACAGTATCCACCTTTTCCAGCCCACGGGAGCACCTGAAAGCTGAACTAATTTATGCAGGATAAGTCATCAACTGCCGAGCCGAGAAGTTTGTGACGAATCGAATTTACTGCAAGTTCGCTCATCTCTAATTCACACGTACAGTATTCTGTGCAGATTAGATGCGCAGGATTTTCTGCTGCAGATTTTAATGCAAACTGAAGAAAGCTTGAAATCATGCGCATCAAATCTGTACAGAATACTGTACATGTGGATAGACCCTTAAGGTGACAGATCACATAACAGATACATGCCTCGGCTCACTTCAGACCTTCTCACCCTTGATCACTATGTGTGAATGTAATAAATACACTTTTTATTGTCATGTTTATTGCATCTTGTAAGAAGACACTGTTATTTTGTCATTTTGCAGTGGACCTTGGTGCCACAGACAAAACATAAGTACATAAACCTCTTGTGCAAAGCAGACCTGGGAAAGAAAATATCTGGATGTTTTCCAACATGTTGATCAGTCAGAATCCCTTGGTGATAAAATGTTTACCTTCCTAGCTGGCTTGAGAATTATAATTAGAGATGAGCGAACTTACAGTAAATTTGATTCGTCATGAACTTCTCAGCTCGGCGGTTGATGACCTATCCTGCATAAATTAGTTCAGCTTTCCAGTGCTCCGGTGGGCTGGAAAATGTGGATACATTCCTAGGAAAGAGTCTCCTAGGACTGTATCCACCTTTTCCAGCCCACCTGAAAGCTGAACTAATTTAAGCAGGAAAAGTCATCAACTGCCGAGTTGAGAAGTTCGTGACGAATCGAATTTACTGTAAGTTCGCTCATCTCTAATTATAATAGACAAGCATGCTTATTTTATAACAGGACATGAATACAGCAGTGTGTAGGACAGCGGTCTTCAAACTGTGGCCCTCCAGATGTTGCAAAACTACAACTTCCAGCATGTCCGGGCATGCTGGGAATTGTAGTTTTGTAACATCTGGAGGGCCACAGTTTGAAGACCGCTGGTGTAGGAGATTGTACAGAAAACCAGAGATAGTGGTGAAGAAGAGCCTGCTTTTCTCAATGCCGCTAGGGACCGGTACATAAGCTTTACCTGGGAACATCATCTAGAGGTAACAGCTAGAGATGAGCGAACTTACAGTAAATTCGATGCGTCACGAACTTCTCGGCTCGGTAGTTGATGACTTTTCCTGCATAAATTAGTTCAGCTTTCCGGTGCACCGGTGGGCTGGAAAAGGTGGATACAGTCCTAGTAGACTCTTTCCTAGGACTGTATCCACCTTTTCCAGCCCTCCGGAGCACCAGAAAGCTGAACTAATTTACGCAGGATAAGTCATCAACTGCCGAGCCGAGAAGTTCGTGACGAATCGAATTTACTGTAAGTTCGCTCATCTCTAGTAACCGCTTTCTAAACTGCTGTAATCTGCAACCTGTAGCTTTCTACCTCCCACTATGACCCAAGTCTTTGGCTAGGAGTTCACATCAGAAATTTTGCGGACTGTCCCGTTGGAAAACACTTGGAAATGTTCCGCAAGTCATGGCACTAGGAGCACACGGAAATGCGCTATCTTCATAGATGGCAATGCATTTCCGTGCGTATTCCACTAAAATGAATTAACGTGTCAATTATTTCGGCTGAGAAAGTCTGTTGTGTGAACACGGCCTTGCAATTCCACTCCAGAAGAAGGAGAGCTGCAGACCACCATGTATACAGTAAATAAGTACAGTATAAAACATCTCTATAAAAGCACAATAATGTAGTACAATCCATTCATTGAAATATTAGGCAAATAATAAGTGGTATTCCCCATTACCTCTGCAGCAGCCTTCAGCTTCATACTGATGTACAAGTTAGAATCATCTCTGTCTCCCACCTATAAGAAGGAGAATTATTTTTTTTTTTTTAGATACATTTGCACCATGATGTCAACAATGGATTAAGATTTTTTGTAGCAGATAAATCTTAACTAATATCTGCCCTTCAGGGTAGTCACCAAGCATGCCAGACTTCTTAAAGGAGAACTCCAGAATATAAAAATTGTCCTCCCTACTGCCGGAATAAAAAATAAAGATGTACATACCTTCCTTCGGTCCCCCGGGGCCTCCGGTAACCGGCTCAAGTCTCTACCACTTTCTGGTTGCCGATGGTCGGCGAGTCATACTGCGCTCGGCCAATGACCGGCCGCAGCGAAGTGCCAACTCGGCCGGCAATAGGCTGAGCGGCAGTGTGAGAACACTTCAAGACACAAAATTCTTCACTACACCGCCACCTGCTGCCGAGGCCGAAAATGTCACACTGCCACTCAGCCTATAGCCGGCCGAGTCAGGACTTTGCTGCGGCCGGTGATTGGCCGAGTGCAGTAAGACTCTCCGACCACCGGCAACCAGGAAGAGGATCACAGCAGAGACCGGAGTGGGTTACCGGAGGCCCCGGGGGAGCGAAGGAAGGTATGTACATCTATTTTTTTTCTGCCGGCAGTATGAAGGACAATTTTTATATCATGGAGTTCTCCTTTAACAACACTAAATATGCAATACCATATCAATGCATATGTAGTAGGCACAGTCAACATTCAGGACTAGGCTAAGCTGTTATAGAGGCCATACTTTCAGTATTTTATCTGTCTCTAGGCAAGAGGATTTACTGTAAAGGGGTATTCCACGGTTAGACACGTTGTCCCCTATCCAAAGGCTAGGAAATAACATGTCTGATCGAGGGGTCCGGCGCTGGGGACCCACGCGATCTCTGCTGCGGCACCCAGTCATCCGATGCACGGATGCTGCTCGGTGCCGGATGACTGGCGATCACAGCCGCCACGTCCCTTCCATTCATGTCTATGGGAGGAGACATGATGGCTGTGTACCAGTGGCGAAACGTTCCGATCACTGAAGTCCCAGGCTTCTGTGACCGTAACGCCAGCATGGAGATCGCGTTGGGCCCCCCCCCCCCCCAATGTTATTCCCATTACTTAAAAGTAACCTCCTATCACTAGGAAAGCGTTTTTTCCCAAGAGTGCCTCCAACTGTTGCAAAACTACAACTCCCAGCATGCCCAGACAGCCTTCGGCTTTCTGGGCATGCTGGGAGTTGTAGTTTTGAAACAGCTGGAGGCATACCGTTTTGAAAACACTGCAATAGGATGTGTCAACAGGTTCTGATCTGTTGGGACGTGAGAATAACGTCTTTCAGTATGACTGCTTCGTTTCTCCCTTCACAGCAACATTCCTAGCTACAGGACTCAGCACTGTTTTTTGGGATGGATGGGAGACCCACCAGGTGGACTTCCATCAAATAGAAACCCCAGACAGCCTTCAGATGTTGCATTCTAAGAAAATATATATATATATATATATATATATATATATATATATATATATATATATATATATATATATATATATATATATATATAATGTCTTAGAATATATGTCTTAGAATGCAACATCTGAATATATACATATATATATATACATATACATATATATACACACACACACACACACACACACACACAACCACTGCACAGACCTGCAAGATGGCCAGGCCCGGGCGGAAACCGGTGCACTTCTCCTCCATAGCCGCAACTTCATTTTTCAGACGCTCTCGGACAAGTCTGTAATAAAATATGTAACATGAAGCAACTAAAATGGAAGCACACAGATCCACTATAACACTGGCTGTAATACAGCTGCATTCTAGTGGGTATGATGGGTTCATTGGCAGAGGATTCTGTCAATTGTGAACACTGCGTTATTGATGAGGTGAAAGTTGAGAAATGGGCAACATAAGGTGCCAATACACATTAGAGGGGTACTCTGGTGAAATTAGTAATATATATTTTTTTTTTTTTTTAACTCAACTGGTGCCAGAAAGTTAAACAGATTTGCAAATTACTTCTATTAAAAAAAAAAAAAAAAATTATATATATATATATATATATATTATAATATATATATATATATATATATATATATATATATATATATATATATTTTTTTTTAATAGAATATATATATATATATATATATATATATATATATATATATATATATATATATATATAAATTTATTTATTAAATCCTTCCAGTACTTGCTAGTTGCTGAATACTACAGAGGAAATTATTTTCTTTTTGGAACACAGAGCTCTCTGCTGACATCACAAGCACAGTGCTCTCTGCTGACGTCTGTCCATTTTAAGAACTGTCCAGAGTAGGAGAAATTCCCCATAGCAAACATATGCTGCTCCGGTCAGTTCTTAAAATGGACAGATGTCAGCAGAGAGCACTGTGCTCGTGATGTCAGCAGAGAGCTCCTTTAAAGGGATTATCCAGGAAGCAAAAAACAGAGCAAGCTTCATTCAAAAACTGCTCCCTGTCTGTCTCCGGTTTGGGTATGGTTCTGCAGCTCCGTTCTATTGAAGTGAATGGAGTAAAGTTGTAATACCACACCCAACCTGGTGACAGACAGAGTGGTTTTTGAAATAAATTATCTCTGTTTCTCAATTCCTTGATAACCCCTGTCAGCTTGTTCAGCCACTAGATATCTTTCCTGCTCCTAGCATAAACAGGCGTGCTTGGAACAAAAAGATTGAATAGTTGAACTCCAACATGACTGACTACACTGGCCTGTACAATATGTTTGTCATACAAAAGGTCTTTTCTGAACCATTCTAACTTAAAACCTCCACGTACAATGCTACAGACAGTCTAGATCTGTAAAACGTGTCAATGGGTGAAAAGTCTGACCACTCAGAAGGGGCATAGCACTGGTAAAACTCCTGTATTACTGAAGTACATGCACTGACTGGCTGGCTGCGCCTCCTTACAGTACAGGGAGGTACTACATTTTCTGTACTATTTACTTGTGCCAGGGATAGCTGTGTCTACACACCAGGTGAGGGCAGCTCCATACTTTTTTGGGACACTTGGGAGAGATTTATCAAAACCAGTGTAGAGGAAGAGTGGTGAATTTGCCCATAACAACCAATCAGATTGCTCATTTCATTTGTAAAGAGGCCTTTTAAAAAAAAAAAAAAAAAAAAAAAAAAAAAAAAAAAAAAAAAAACACGGGATGTCCTTAAATCTTCATTTTTTTTTTTTTAAAGTAAGTGTGTGTGTGTGTGTGTGTGTGTGTGTGTGTGTGTGTGTGTATGCTCACACTTTTTCTTAAAGGAAAGCTGTCAGCTTTCTTCCCCCGCTCTAACCAGTGCTACTGGCTGGTAGTGCAGGGGACGCTGATCAGTTTAGTCATTAGTGC
Source organism: Hyla sarda (assembly GCF_029499605.1). Taxonomy (NCBI): domain Eukaryota; kingdom Metazoa; phylum Chordata; class Amphibia; order Anura; family Hylidae; genus Hyla; species Hyla sarda. Next base: position 46,023,671 of record NC_079199.1, on the reverse strand, counting down.
TCGGATCCGCCGCGTCGTTCGGTCTTAATCTTCTATTTTTTGTATATTCAAATGAGGTTCTAACTGGCACTGACATCAGTGCCAGGCCGCAGCGCCGCTCAGCTCATCAATATTCCTCTCTTCGTTACAGAGCGGGGAGAAGAGGAATATTGATGAGCTGGGCGGCGCTGCGGCCCGGCACTGATGTCAGTGCCAGTTAGCACCTCATTTGAATATGCAGAAAATAGAAGATTTAGGCCGAATAGCGTGGCGGATCCGGGCACGGTAAGGATCAAACTGATTAGCGTCCCCCGCACTACCAATTTAAACTTTTTTGAAGAGGGAGGCGATTAAATTTTTTATTGGGAAGAGGTTTACATTTTTTTTTTTATTCCCCCCACCCACTTTTTTAGTCCCCATAGGGAACTATTACATGCAATCTGTATGCCATAGCATAGTAGTGATCAGTGTTATCGGTGCTCCTCTACTAATGCCTGCCATGGCTGGCAGCAGTAGAGTAGCGATAGTACTCGTGCAACTGTCCAGTATGTGTCCCAATACCGATACCAGTATCGGGACAATCCTAATCTGATTGGTTGCTAAGGACAACTAGTCAACTTTTCCTCTACACTGGTTTTCATAAATCTCCCCCACTGTGTGTACTGTACAGGGTCTGAAGAAGCTCCTGCCCTCTACATAGACCGTGATTTACAGCTTTCGGACGCTCTGTTCTATATGTAAGAACTTACTTTATCTATATTGGTTAGCATAACATTTTGGCTAGGTTTCCACAGAGTTTAGGCCTGGACATACAATGGCCATCCTGGAATCAATATTGTAACTTGTAAATTCTGTCCCTCGACATTCTCTGTCAGGAAGCCCCCCATACACATTGGGGGCTTCAAATATGTGCCTAGCCAAACTAGGGCCCCCTAGTAGAAACTCTTTAGCACAATTTTTACGCATTTAGAAAGATTTTTTAAATAAAGCATATTAAGAAAAAAATATTCTATCACTACCAAAAAAATAAATAAATTCTAAAAGGATAGTAATCCACCCAATTTTTCAAACAGCAGATTTTAACATACCGTACCTAAATCCTATGTGACCGTAAAGGATAAGTCCCATCTTCCTATGAAGAAAAAAAAAAAATTGCTGCCTAAAAATTCCTGTTCCCATATTATGGCTGCAAACCCAAGCCAAACAGCATACTGTATTTCATCCCCCTATACTAATGGCCAATGAATGGAGTTATATTAGGACCATGAATAGTTGTCCTTCCGCTCCACTAACACCAGTCATGTGTACTCGCTGACCCTAACAGGTCATGTGATCCCTCCTGAAGCAGTGTTTTCCCAACCAGGGTGGCTCCAGCTGTTGCAAAACTACAAATCCCAGCATGCCCGGACAGCCTCTGGCTGTCCGGGCATGCTGGGATTTGTAGTTTTGCAACAGCTGGAGCCACCCTGGTTGGGAAAACACTGTACTGTATGAGCAGAAAATACTTTTTATTCAGGGCAAACAGCCCAAGATGTCCTAAAATAACCCCCCAGAGAACAGGGACAATAGACAAGATTAAGATTTACAAAAAAATTTAAATAAAAGAAATCTGATAAGGGTCAGGAGGCTGCACTGCACTATGATCACATGACTGCCAGCTAAGCAACTAGGCATCATGCCACCTAACAAAGAGCAAAGTTTATTGCTGTTTTTCACTTACAGGTAACTTAATGCCCAGATCACCAGACTTGTGCGAGAACACTATGTAACTTGAGAGATTTAACCCCAGGCAGCCCAGAAGGCAGTATGCGGGGGATGGGATATGTTGCACTTTTGTTCTTTTTCGCCCAAAGCCTTTATTATCTAGGTCCAGTATATGGGACGGTATTGGGAGGGTTTAACTTGTCATAGGCTGGATGGTTGTGTCACTAACGTCAATTGTAGCCAACCCTTCCCTTACTTACTAACATTTAAGGATTAGACACACTGTGAACCAAGACCACTACGACCGAAAACGCTATAGGGGCCAATGGCATAAGTAGTGATATGTCTTGTAGGGGGAGGGGGTCTATTCAGTTGGAAACGCCCTGCCAATATTAAACCCCCTATATGAGCATGTTGTGCGGCAGGTACTCGTATCCATCTTTATATACACATACGTGTATATATCTGATATTATTTGGCCACTGCAATGTGCAGGGACCTGCAGCTCAACCCTGTGCAAGTGAATAGGGCCGACCACAGGTCCGTTCACAACTGAATTAGCACCGCGGCCCCACTCAGGACGTGCGGGGGCTGCAGAGGTCGGCACCCCAACAATCATAATATAATGGCATAGCCCAAAAAATATCACCTTATGAAACAGGAACAACATTTTACCTAAACCTTAACCCAATAGTCACAAATCTGCCAATGCACTGTTAAAGGGGTAATCCAATAAGTGAGCATCCAACTGCGAGCACCCCCACCAATACCGGGACAAAACTGTCTCCAGACTGTGCCAGTGCTTCATTCACTCTCCATGGGGCAGTCAAACATTGCCAAGAACTTAGACAATTTTGACCCGCCCATTACTTAGGATTACTTCGGATCAGTGGGGGTCCCAGTTGTCAAACCCCCCCACCGATCAGCTTGATATCCTCTATCCTGTGGATAGGGGATCATTATTCAGATGGTAATAAGTCTTAAGGGTCTATTCACACATATACAGTGGTCCCTCAAGTTACAATATTAATGGGTTCCAGGACGACCATTGTATGTTGAGACCAGAACTCTATGGAAACCTGGTAATTGGTTCTGAAGCCCCAAAATGTCATCCAAAAATAGGAAAAGTGAGGATTAAAGAAAAATAAGTAGATAACTAATATAGATAAAGCAAATCCTTACATATAAAAGTAAGAAAGATCTGCAATCACTGTCTATGTCAGTGTTTCCCAACCAGGGTGCCTCCAGCTGTTGTAAAACTACAACTCCCTGCATGCCCGGACAGCAAAAGGCTGTCCAGGCATGCTGGGATTTGTAGTTTTGCAACAACTGGGAGCACCCTGGTTGGGAAACACTGGTCTATATAGAGGACAGGAGCTTCTTCGGGGTCCAGTACAGTACACACAGTGTCCTAAAAAAGTAACATGGAGCCCTCACCTGGTGTCCAAAGGAGCAGCTAACCCTGGCACAGGTAAAGAGTACAGAACATGTAATACCTCCCTGTACTTTAGGGGGCGCTACCAGACACCAGTCAGTGCATGCACTTCAGTAATACAAGGGTTTTACCAATGAATGCCCATTCTGATTGGTCGGTTCTTCCAGCCATTGACAGGTATCACAGATCTGGACTGTCTGTAGCATTGTATATTAAGTCTGGTTTCAAGTTACGATGGTCCAGAAAAGACCCTTGTATGTTGAAACTATTGTATGTTGAGGCCATTGTAAGTTGAGGGATCACTGTAGTATCCTGCACATATTTAGAGGACATCTGCTGCGATAACTTATCTCCTGTCCTGTGGATAAGGGGTAAGTGTTTCATTGTGGGGGGTCCGACTGCTGGGACCCCTGCGATCTCCCAAACAGGCCCCGGCATTGCCTCTCTGAGAGTGGCGAATGCGCGTAGCGTCGCCCTCAGTGCGGGCTGCCTGGGCCCCGTACAGGAGAGCCCCAGTGGTCGGACCCCCCCCCCCCCCCCCCCCCACGATCTGAAACTTATCCCCTAGCCTTAGGATAGGGGATAAGTTTTTCAGGACTGGACCACTCCTTTAAAGGGTCCAGAACTGTAGTGGATTTTCCCAATGAACTTTATTGGGGGCATTTCAGTTGTGTCGAAGCTTCTTTATACAGTACAGGTCTGGGTCACTGAAAATTGACAAAAACTATGTCAGAGCCCCCAGAACTTTAACCAATATTTGAAATAGCTTCACCTGTCACAGGACAAAATCGGACCTGCACTGGAATTAGAGGACCCCATGTTAAATAGTTATAAGGGAGATGGGGGTTAGCTTTGTTTAGAAAAACATAGTGACTTTCTCCCAGAAACAGCACCACTCTTGTCCTCTGCGTGTGGTATTGAAGCCCAGTTTGACTGATGTAAAGGGAGCCAAGTTGTAATACCACACACAACCAGAGGACAGGTGTGGCACTGTTTTTAGAAAAAAAAAAAAAAAAAAGCAGGCAGCTTTATACTTCTAATCCTAGATAATACCTTTAATATAATTGTGCAGTGGTCCCTCAACATACGATGGTAATCCGTTCCAAATGGACCATCGTTTGTTGAAATCATCGTATGTTGAGGGATCCGTGCAATGTAAAGTATAGGACAGTGGTTTACAACTTGCGGACCTCCAGATGCTGCCAACGGCTGTCCGGGCATGCTGGGAGTTGTAGTTTTGCAACATCTGGAGGTCTGCAGGTTGAAGACCACTGGTATTGGAGGTTATACTCACGTGTCCCCGCCGTTCCGGACCGTCACCGCTGTCCTGGATGTCGCCTTCCATTGCTGTCGCCGCGTCCCCGGGGAGTCCCCGACGCTCTGGCAAGGCCTTTGCTTCCCCGGCATCCTCGCTCTCCGTCACCACCATCACGTCGCTACGCACCCCGCTCCTATTGGATGACGGGACGGTGTGCGCAGCGACATGATGACGACAATGGAGAGCGCCGACGATGCAGGGGATCCCAAAGGGGACACGCCGGAGCCCCGAGGACAGGTAAGTGATCGTCAGCGGACCACAGTAAACGGCTATCCGGTAGCAGCTGAAGCAGTTTGCGCTGCAGGATAGCCGTTTACGCGATGGCCCCGACATACAAAAGCATCATATGTTGATGCTGCCTTCAATATGCGATGGCCTCTCGTATGTTGAAATGATCGCAGGTCGGAGGGTCACTGTACTGTAGGGGTGTGAATCGCCAAGAATTTGACGATTCGATTCGAATCGTGATACCAGTGTGGCGATTCGATATATCCCAATATATCGCGATACCGTCTAGGTGACGATACATCGCGATATATCCCGATACATCGCCCACCTGGGAGCATTCATAGATCCCAATAGACGCCGCTGTCAGCTTTGACAGCGGCGATCTAGTACTCCGGTGCTCACTTTTCTCATGTTATCCCGCCTGGGCTGCAAAATAAAACAAAACGCACTTTATCTTACCTGCCAACGAGCCCCCGGAGCTCCGGTACAGGTGTTGGGTCCCCGGGCTGTATTCTTCTTACTTCCTGTTAGCCCGGCACATCACACGGAGCTTCAGCCTATCACCAGCAGAGGCGGGACATCGCTGCGGCCAGTGATAGGCTGAAGCTCCGTGTGATGTGCCGGGCTAACAGGAAGTAAGAAGAATACAGCCCGAGGACCCAACACCTGTACCGGAGCTCCGGGGGCTCGTTGGCAGGTAAGATAAAGTGCATTTTCTTTTATTTTGCTGCCCGGACGGGATAACATGAGAAAAGTGTTCACCGGAGTACTCCTTTAATAGCCAGCCGCAGCGATCGCCGCATGCTGGCTATTAGCGGCGGCCCCCGGCTACTGAAATCAGCCGGGGGTCGCATAGTACGGAGCGGGCACGAGTCGGAGCCCGCTCCATACACCCAGAGCGACGCCGTGTCAGATCCGGCCTGCCCGGCTCCACAAATGTGGAACTTTTATCTCCTGATGCCCAGGACATGCTGTTCCGGGCGTCAGGAGATAAAAATTCCACATCCCTAAAAGAATCGATTCAAAAATATTTTGAATTGATTCAGTATCGGCAAATGAAAAAAATCGCGATTATCGATTTTTTCTTACATCCCTATTGTACTGTACATTAGTATCCAGGAGCTGGAGTGTTACAAATGTATCCAGTCTAGGAAATCCTGAGATGATGTATTGCTGATCTATTACTGATCTATAACGGAATGCTTGTGGATGACTGATAACACATGGTGTCACCATACTAGACTGCTGGCATTGTCCTTAGTGTTCTCCATCCTATCACAATACTACAACTCCCAGTGTACCCTGAACTGCTGGGGAGTTGCAGTTTTGCAACAGTTACAAAGCCCCATTTTGGAGACCAATGCTCTAAGCAGGGATCTCCAACCTTTCGCTCTCCAGTAGCTGCAAAACTACATCTCCCTGAATGCCCTGACAGCAGCATGCTGAGAGTTGTAGTTCTGCCACAGATTGGGGATCATTCCCCCAAAAAATTGGTTTAATCCCTTATGCACGGAGCAGTATCACCGACACTGACAGCTATAAGGTCCCCTAGCCCTGTCACATCTATATATACACATCAGCAACCCCACGTGTTGCATTAACCCCTCCAATGCCAGTGCCGGGGAAGTGGGGGGTCTCCCTCCAGGAGCCAGGCTGCATCACTTACCCGGAGATCACCTTCCCGCTGAGGACCTGGGCCGACATGTTGGCTGCAATGTGCGGGGACACTCGGCTCCACAAGACTCGGATGTTGCGGGACAAGGAAGACTGCGCAGAGATGCCGACCCTCGTGGTTAAGCAGGGAGCGCTATGAGCATGCGCGGAAGGGAAGGGGTGGGCGTGTTTATGTCGGTATATGGGCGGAGTCGGAAAAGGTTAGCCCCGCCCCTCTGTGGAGAATTGAGGATCTCAGCTGCTGGTAACGTGACGGGATGTGCGCGCCGTACACTTCATGGTGCTCAGAGAGGACGCGACCTGCTCCTTAGAAAGCAATTCAAGTGGAGAACTACAAGTAGCAGACTGCTTTAATGTGGTGCACTACATGTCCCAGCCATCCATATGTGCATGCAGGTATTAGGGGCGTATGACCTAGGACCAGGGGTCAAGTCCTAAGAAAAAAAGTGTGGTAACCCATCCAAGGGCGGGTCCTTCAGGACTTCTGCCAATGGGAATGGTGTTCCTGCTGTGGAAAAAGTGCAGGACTTGAGCCCTGCCTAGGTCCTTTATATGACTAGGCTCCACAGTGTTTTCCTATAGGAAATTAATCTGTCGAACTACAACTCCCAGCCTTCATTTTTTATTTTAGGATCAGTGTTTCCTACCCAGTGTGCCTCCAGCTGTTGCAAAACTACAACTCCCTGCATGCTTTGCAACAGCTAAAGGCACACTGGGTGGGAAGCACTATTTTTGTGGGCCATAAAATGGCAGTACAGCTTAAAGGGGTACTCCGGCACTTAGACATCTTAGATGCCTGATTGCAGGGGTCCCGCCGCTGGGGACCCCCGTGATCTCGCACACCGCACCCCATTAATATCAGTCCCCTGAGTGTGTTCAATCCGGGTCTGATTACTGTCGATCATGGGGCCGGAGCATTGTGATGTCACAGTTCCGCCCCGTGTGATGTCACGCTCCGCCCCCTCAATGCAAGCCCATGGGACGGGGCGTGACAGCTGTCACGCCCCCTCCCATAGGCTTGCATTGAGGGGGGCAGAGCCGTGATGTCACACGGGGTGGAGCCGTGATGTCAGAATGCTCCGGCCCCATGATCGACAGTAATTAGACCCGGAGCGAACACGCTCCGGGGACTGATTTTAACGGGGTGCGGCGTGCAAGATCACGGGGGTCCCCAGCGACGGGACCCCCGCGATCAGGCATCTTATCCCCTATCCTTTGGACTGATACCATCATGCTGTAAGAACTTCATCTTTTGTTTTCTGAACTTGCCTTGCAAAACTCTTTTATATATTTTTATACCTGTATGTCATTTGTTTCTGTATTTTTATATAATCAGCACTGTGATACCTTTTATCAGATTAAATGTTTAATTAATTAGCTCTGGTCTTTGATCTCTAAATATATGAGCTCACCTTTCTGAAGGCAGTTCTGGTGGAAACACGTTTATCTAAGGGTTAATTTGGTGACTTGCTGGGACTAGTAGTGGATACCCAGAGGTCTTGTGGCCTTAACCCTTGCACCATCACACTCTCTCTAGCGTCTTGGCTGGACCGATAGGGTGTGATCGTGACAGGTACCCTTGTCATTCAGTGCACAGAGCGAACTCTGCATCGTGCCCGATGGCTGGCGATGCCGGCCGCCACGCCCCCTCCATTCACAACTATGGGAGGAGGCGTGATGGCTATGTACTCGCTTCCATGTTCCGGACGTTGCCGCTGCCGCCCAGAGATCGTGGGGTTCCCAGCGATCTAACATCTTAGGGGATAAGATGTTTTTGTTGGGAACCCCTTTTAAAAGAAAACGAAAAAAGATAAAAAGTCCTTTTAGCAGCTTTACAGCTGAAAAAAGAAATGAAAAGACTGCGAACACAAAATTCTGCTCAAAATCTGTCCAAAAAATAGCTGTCAAAAGAATGAGCACATTTTAAAAAAATTTTTTAAGTCTGAAATATAGCCTGAAAAAATGTATGGAAACATAACCTAAGGTGCTTTTTATCTTCTTTTTTCACATGCATCTTTGCTAGTGCCTTTTAGTGTCATTTTGTAAATATGTTTTTCCAAATCCTATAGAAAAAACAGTGATAAAAATATGAGAGCATGCTGCGCTGTGAAAGGAAATGCCACTGACCTCAAAACATGCTGCACACTACAGAATTTCTATGAAGATTCCACTAACAGCAGTCTCTTTTCGAATCAGCATTAAAATGTCACTTTAAAAAACTTTTGACAAAGGCTATGTTCACATGTCCAGAATGTCTGCACGGAAAATGGAGAATGTCCGCATGGGAATGTGCGGAGTCTGAAAAAAGAATGGACAGGTTACTTTTCACGAAATTTGGAATTTCCATGCAAGAAACATCTGGCGCGGAAATTACGCCGTGTGCACAGCGCAGCAGAATCCCATTCAATACAATGAGACTCTGCTGCTCCAGAATCTCTGGCGGAAATTCCGGATGTGTGAACATGCCCATAAAATCAGAAGCCAAAAGTTTTGATGTTCAGTCCAAGAGCAATTGCTACAACTAACTGGGAGTAGGGCTTACCGGTTCATACCGAATACCGAAATTTTTGGGCTGCACGATATGAATTTTTCCCATACCGCAATACCGGTTTGGCCCCTCCCCCTTGGGAATGAATTATCAGCCCAGCGCTGCACTGTCCCCACATCGGGGAACTAATCCTACCCTGTTTCCCTGAAAATAAACCCTACCCCGAAAGTAAACCCTAGCAGGATTATCAGGGTGGGCTGCAATATAAGCCCTACCCCGAAAATAAGACCTAGGCCAGGGGTAATCAACTGGCAGACGTGTCCCTGCCCCCAGCTGCTAAGCAACAGAAGGAGATTCCACCGCCGCCGAGAGCTGCAGCTTCTGTACAGTACAAGTTGCAAATGCTACCGTATGAAGGTAGGGAAGTGCTGGTCTCTGCTGGAGATGAAATGTGTACCATAGTTTATTATGGCAGAGGGGTGGGGGGCACTGTAGGAGTGTGGAGGACGATGGGGGAAGGGGAGGATGGGGGGCTGCAGGAGTTGAAGGATTGGGGCTGTGGGAGTGTGGAGGATGGGGGGCTGTAGCATTGTGGAAAATGGGGGGGGGGTGCGGCATCCTCCACATTGCTACAGCCCCCCATCCTCCACACTGCTACAGCCCCCCATCCTACACCCTGCTACAGCCCCCCCCATGTTGTTCAAGGTACATACCGTAAATAAATAAAATAAGCCCTGAAAATAAGCCCTAGTGTGTTTTTTGTGACTAAAATTATTTTCAGAGAAACACGGTATGTGACCCGCGAGAGCTGTTCTGCTCCCCCCACCAAATCATGTTACCCGCCAGCGCTGTTCTGCTCCCCCCACCAAATCATGTTACCCGCCAGCGCTTTTCTGCTCCCCCCCCCCCCCCCCAATTATCAGCCCAGCGGGGTATTACTCACATATGTCACCCGCAAACACTGCACTCCTCCTCTTTGTTGGGGGCTGCCGGCGCTGGAACTCACTGTACGCCTTCGGCTGTCCGGGCATGCTGGGAGTTGTAGTTTTGCAACAGCTGGAGGTCCACAGGTTTGAGACCACTGCTGTATGCTGTATACCTATGCCCAGGCTGCAAAAGATAAAGAAAATAAACTTTTAACTTACCTACGTCGGCCGCACGCTGGGGAGTGGAACGTCGGACAGCCGAAGCCTATCACCGTCCGTAGCGATGTTCCGCCCCGGCCAGTGATAGGCTGAGCCCAGTGTCATGTGAGAAGCCGGCTTTTTACCCAAATATAGCCAGTCTGGCTAAATCTGGCTAAAAAAATTTAATTTTCAATTAAATCGTACAGCCATCACTCATCTTATGGAAGTGCAAATGTATAAATATTATTTTATACCTTTAACCCCTTCAGGAAACAGCCAATTTTTGCCTTCAGGACTAAGGACCGTTTTTTAAAATCTTACCTGTCTCATTTTATTTGGTAATAACTTTGGGATGCTTAACCCCTTAAAGGGGTACTCCGGCGTTTAGACATCTTATCCCCTATCCAAAGGATCGGGGATAAGATGCCTGGTCGCGGGGGTCCCGCTGCTGGGGACCCCCATGATCTTGCACGCAGCACCCGGGTCTGATTACCGGCGACCACGGGGCAGGCGGCATGTGACGTCACGCCTCCGCCCCCATGTGACGTCATGCTCCGCCCCTCAATGCAAGCCAATGGGAGGGGGCGTGATAGCTGTGGTCGCCGGTAATCAGACGTGGAGCGAACACGCTCCGGGGACTGATTTTACCTGGGGTGCTGTGTGCAAGATCAAGGGGGTCCCCAGCCGCGGGACCCCCGCGATCGGGCATCTTATCCACTATCCTTTGGAAAGGTGATAAGATGTCTAAGCGCCGTAGAACCCCTTTAAGGACCAGGACAATTTTATTTTTGCATTTTCGTTTTTTTCCTTCTCGTCTTCTAAAAATCGTAACTCTGTTATATTTTCATCCACAGACTGGTGTGAGGGCTTGTTTTTTGTGCGACCAGTTGTCCTGCGTAATGACATCACTCATTTTACTATAAAATGTATGTCGCAACCAAAAAAATACTATTTGTGTGGGGAAATCAAAAAAGAAAACCACAGTTTCGTTTTCACGCCGTACAATTTACGGTAAAAATTACATGAAATTTTCTTTATTCTGTGGGTCAAGACGATTAAAATGATACCCATGATTACATACTTTTCTATTATTGTTGTGCTTAAAGTGCAGCTCCCACCAAGTTATATATAATCTAATATGTCCCTACCTAGTAGTAATCTAGCCCTAACCCCCTACCTGGCTTTAAAAACATTTTAAATCGCTTTAATAGAGCAGATTTAGTGCTTCTAAATCTGCTCTATCAAGCAGGGCAGGAAGCAGCGCTTCCCAGCAGGCACGACGTCACTGATGCCTTGCTGGGCGCTTGCTTCCGCCCTCAGATCGTCTATGCAGCGCTCCTGTCAGGAGCGCGCATAGATGATCTGCCAATAGCACGGCAGGCAGCTCTGGGGTCTCCTCCTCCCTGTTTAGCTGTGCATGTGCCTGAATTTCGACTCATTGCCAGGCTGAAATGAGTCGAAATTCAGTGGTGACGTCACTGCTGAATGCATTCGGCCACTAGGAGGGCGACCCCTAGTGGACGAATTTAAAAGTGATTTTAAACTTGTTTAAAATCACTTTTTTTAATTAAAGTATATTAGAGATATGTTGTAGTGCTTAAGTACTACAACATATCAATTTTTGTACTTCATGACAGTGCCCATTTAAAAAAAAATCGCAAACTTTTTAACCAAATCAGTATGTTTAAAATCCTTCTATTTTGACGACTTTTTCATTTTTCCATATAAGCGGCGGTGTGAGGGCTTATATTTTGCACCATGATCTGTACTTTTTATTGATGCCACATTTGTGTATATGTAACTTTCATAATTAATTTTTTTTATTTTTTTATAAAATGTGACAAAAACGCAGCAATTTGCTTTTTTATTTTTATTTTTTACGTTCACGCCGTTCACCATACGGGATCAGTGACATAGCAGAAGACCCCGTGAGACAGGCAGAGCCAGGTGAGGGGATCTCCGGCCGGCATGCTGGATGATCAGATCCCAGCGGCAGCACTGCGGGCAATCCGATCATCCATTTAAAGTACCGCACTGCCGCAGATGCCGTGATCTCTATTGATCACGGCATCTGAGGGGTTAATGGCAGACATCCACACGATCACGCAGCCGGTGCTCGCGGTCATGGCGGAGCGTAAATGTACGCCATGGTGCGTTAAGTACCACGGCACCATGACGTCCATTTACGTCCATTGTCGTTAAGGAGTTAAGGGCCGTCCACACTGGGGACATTTAGGAAGCGGAATTTCGCCGGCTCTATGTCTGCTTGCAGCAGTCATCGTCATCTGTGATAGGACCACACGGACATGTGCCATCTTATAGGTAGCAATGCAGTCTGACGGAATGCCGCCCAAATAATGAACCCGTTCATTCTTTGAGCAAACATCCATTCCGCCGACCGAATTCTACTGCTGCAATTCCACAGTGTGAACTGAGCAGCAAGATCCCCTTGAAAACAATGAGACTCTGCTACAAGCAATTTTCAGCAGCAGAATTCTGCCCGCAGAATGCCGCAGTGTGGACAAGCCCTTAATTTATCCAAGTGATTCCATATTTTTTTTTCATTAAAGAGTGTACTTTTGGAAAAATTAGCATTTTTGGAAATTTGACATCCTCTGCTTTAAAAGGAAATCTGTCATAAGCTTAACCTGCACCAACCTGTCTAGACAGAAAGGTAGTGCAGGTGACACTGATGACAACCATACTTACCTGTTCCTGCTTTGTGCTCCGGTTCTCTGGCTATCGATTTCGGTATCTTTTGTTCCAGGGCCGACTTGGAGCAGAGCTGGAACTTCCTTATGTCACCGCCGCTGTTTGCTAGCAGCGGGACCTTGCAGAGAAGCAGCAGTGCCAGGAAGCTCCACCAATGCTCCTAGTCGGCCCCAGAACGGAAGATACCAAAGACAAAAGTGGGAGAACCGGTTGACGGAACAGGACCAGGTAAGTATGGTTGTCATCAGTGTACCGACAGGTTAGTGAAACTGGTGACAGATTTCCTTTAACAAACCTAGTCGTACCGCATAGCAACCAATGGGCAATAGGGGGAGCCCCCTCCTGTCAATCCTGTAGATGCCTTGGTCAGTACTGACAGCAGCATCTATAGGGTTAAATTGTGGAAACCTAATTGATCTCTGGTTTCGGCAGTTGTGGCAGGAGCCCGGCTGTACTTGACAGTCAGCTCCTGCCAATCTGTGCGCTGTGCTTCTGAGCACTTTTACGTGCAGTTACAAAAATTTGCAGGTAAAGAGTTAAAAAAAAGTAGAATAGTGTCCTAACCATTTTTTTCTATTGTATTGACATTGACAAACAGTGTGTCTCCAAAAATGTCTCTCATTTTCGTTGGTGTCAGCAGGGGAGCAGCTAGGTAAAACTCTTGTTTCTTTAAGCCAGTGTTTTTCAAACAGTGTGTCTCCAGCTGTTGCAAAACGACAACTCTCAGCATGCCTGGACAGCCTTTGGCTGTTCAAGCATGCTGGGAGTTGTTGTTTTGTAACAGCTGGGGACACTGTTTTGCAAAACAATGCTGTAGGGTAGAGTCACATTTATGAGATCCGCACGGTATTTTATGCTGCGGTTTCACCGGCGAACCAACCCATAGTGTGCCTCCAGCTGTTGCCACCCCCTCCCTGCCTACCCCCGCCCCCCCCCCCCCCAGCCTGCTCACAGCGGCAATCTGCCACTCCGAGCAGCCACAGGGGCCTGCGAGTCACTGAGTTCACTGCAGTGTGCTCCGACATCTCGGAGCATGCGTTCGGCGACTCCCAGGCCCCTGTGTGGCTGCTCGGAGCGGCGGATTGCAAGCAGGCCAGGGGGCAGGGCGAGGCCGGGCAACAGCTGGAGGCAGACTATGGGTCGGGTCACCGGCGAATCCGCTGCGTAAAATCCGCTGCGTATCCGTTACGTGTGACCCTACCCTTAAGCTTGTGTATGTGGTTAGAATATTGTAGACCTTTGTTTTACTGATCCCTAATGCAGCACCCATAGACTGATACATGCCTATAGAGTACCCTTGTATGCCTCCTATTTTTTATACCAGGCTCATGGGGGATGATTTATCAAAGCTTGTGCAGAGGAATAGTTGTGCAGTTGCCCACAGCAACCAATCAGATCGCTTTTTTAAAATTGCGGAAGCAGTCTGGTTGCTATCTGCAACTGGTCAAATTTTTTCTCTGCACAGGTTTTTAATAAACCAATAATTTCTATGGTCCATCACCTGCCTTATCACGGATTAGTTCTTCTACATAGGTCTTATCCAGGGATACAAACCCAGAGCTAGTTTCTTTCAAAAACAACATCACCTCTGTCCTAGGGTTGTGTGTGATATTGCAGCTCAGTTTTATTGAGGTGAATGGAGCCAAGTTGTAATACAACGCACAACCTGAACACAGGTGTGGGGCTGTTTTTGGAACAATTTCACTCTGTTTGTATCCCTGCAATCTATTAATCTAATCTTTATTCTCAACCTTTAATCTAATGTGTATGGCCATCTTGACTAGTATAAAAAGAACATTTGTTTATATTCGTGTATCCCAGGGCTGCAGAACTACAACTCTTAGCATGGAGGAGTTGTAGTTTTGTAACAGCTGGAGGCACACTGGTGTATCCAATGCAATACATTCCCTTAAGGCTATGACTGCATGGTGACTTTGGCCGTGATACAAGTTACCATGACTGTGACCAGAAATTTTGGCAACCGTATTCACTTACATGAGCTGCAGTACAGGCAGTATGACACTGTGATCTTTGGCCATGTGACATGTGGCGTGGTCAAAGTTGGCACGTAGCCCTAGCCTAGTAATTGAGAAAGGCTGACCATTCAGACATTTCTGTTATCTTGCACTTGTATATATCTGCAATATAAATGTACACACACTGCATATTGTGGATGGCGCTATGCTAGTGAATTCAGATCTTTCCTATAAAATCATATATGAAGCCACAGATTACAATATCATGATAGCATACTAGGTTCCAGTGTCAATGTGCCATGTATGGTCTTGCGGTCTCATAGCAGCCTGCATTGACCACACAGAATTGGCGATGACTACGTAAATAGTAGTAAATGAGTGGACAGTGTTTGTGAATGAATATTGACTTAGCAGCATCCTACACTTAGTGACTAGTTACTACAACAATACGGCATTAGGACAGGTGTTGTACAGGTCCCCATAGGAACATGCCACTCCTATTCTCAATAGTAACCCATACACTTGTACAGCAGAAGCCATTGTCAGCTGCGAGATAGTCTTACCATACCTGAAATTCACTGTCAGGCAAAATGTCAGATGTATCCAATCAATACGGCTACCAAGATCCCATCGAAAGACTATTTGAAAGCAATTCATCGCCACACAGATCTCACGCCAAGTTTCGAGATTCTTACAAGACATTTCCAGAGGTATTATCTATAAACTTACATCTCTGTCATAAGTAGACATTTTCTTATTTGTTTGATTTCATAATATGGTTAGTGATGAGATTATAGACCCTTACTGGGTCATGGGCCACTGTTTATGTTTATTGTGTCTGTGACTTAATGGAGCTCCCTGGCATATTGATACTGTGATCCCTTAAATGTGTTGATCAGCACGGGGTCCTAGAGGTTGGACCCCTTCCCACTGGCCAAACATTGATGGCCTTTTGTAAGGTTATGCCATCAATCATAAAGTCCGAAAGAAGCCGTCTAACTATTGTAGGTAACATGGTGGTGCCTACAATAGGTACAACCCAAAGTTATGGTGGGTTGTCCCTTTACATGGCAGACAATGCTCCTGGATTGACGCTAAGTACTCCTAGTCCTAACATTGCACTAATATTGTATATCGCAGGCATTTTGGTTGTCTTTTAACAACAACCGCTGTCCATATACTTTATTAGAACATATGGATGTCATAGAGGAGTGGTCCTGAGTTTTTGTACTGCAACAACCCGGTGGACCCAGCATACCCATGTGTTCAATGGGTGCCATGTAATGTTCAGTTTCTCCTGCAGCTTTCTCTGTGGGACACAGCAATAGCACCACCAGCATGTTATTGGGAAACAACCTCTTCAATGATTAAATAAAGATATCAGTAAGGCTAGGGTAGTGGTTCTCAACCTTTTTTGTGATTGTACCCCCAAAGGGTGAAAGTATGTCTGCAGGTACCCCTCGCGTGTAAGTTCCACGTGAGGGGTACCCGCGGACAAAATAAGTAATAAAAGTACTTAATTTTATAATGGCGTGTGCTTACCTTTCTAATGCGATACTTATGGAGTAGTCCAGTCCTGAAAAACTTATCCCCTATCCTAAGGATAGGGGCTAAGTTTCAGATCTCGGGGGGTCCCACCACTTGGGACCCCCGCCATCTACTGTATGGGGCCCCGGCTCGCTGGGCAAAGAGCGCATGTTGACCAGGACACGAAGCGACAGCCAACACGCCCCCTCAATACAGTGCTATGGCAGAGCTGGAGATTACCGAAGATAGCTCTCCGGCTTTGCTATAGAGCTATATTGAGTGGGCGTGTCAGCCGCCGCTTTGTGCGGTGGTTGACACGCCCCCTACCCGCGGGCTGCCGGGGCCCCATATGGGAGATTGCGTGGGGTCCCAGTGGTCGAATCCCCAGCAATCTGAAACTTCTCCCCTATTCTTAGGATAGAGGATACGTTTTTCAGGACAGGACTACTCCTTTAATGCACTTGTGCCATTTCCCCCCCCCTCTATCTTAATCCCTTTGTGCCATTATTCCCCCTCTCTCTGATCTCCTCTTGCCATTACCCCCCCCCCCTTTCCATCTTAATCCCCTTGTGCCATTATTTCCCCCTCTGATGCCCTGGGCCGATATATGAGAAACATACAATAACACCCTCCCATACTGTGGTGTTACACTTAGTTTAACCCCTTAACGACAATGGACGTAAATGTACGTCATGGTGCCGTGGTACTTAACACACCATGACATACATTTACGATCCGCCATGACCGCGAGCACCGGACCGGGTGATCGCGTCATGCATGGCAGGTCCCGGCTACTATCAGCAGCCAGGGGCCTGCCGGTAATGGAGGAAAATGTCCGCCATTAACCCCTCAGATGCCGTGTTCAATACAGATCACAGCATCTGCGGCAGTGCAGTACTTTGAAATGCATGAACGGATCACCCGCATCGCTGCCACGGAGATCCGATCATCCTCCTTCCATCACCTCACATCAAGCATACCAGAGTAGAAGATCACCGATAACACTGATCAATGCTATGCCCTATACATTACACTGAACAGTATTAGCAATCAAATGATTTCTATAAATATTCCCCTATGGGGACTATTAAAGTCTAAAAATAAACGTTACAAAATAAAAAGTTAAAAAATTAGAAAAATCCACTCCCCCAATACAACGTAAATCATCTGTTTTTCCCATTTCCCCCCCCCCCAAAAAGCATTAAAAAAAAGTTAATGAACATATTTGGTATCGCCGCGTGCGTAAAAGTCTGACCTAGCAAAATATGTTGTTAATTATCCCATACTGTGAACGACATAAACGTAAAAAAAAAAAATCCAAAATTGCTGCATTTTTGTCACATTTTATTTCAACAAATATTAATCAAAAGTTAATAAAAAGTAAAACCTAAGCAAAAGTGGTACCAATAAAAACTACAGATAACGGTGCAAAAAAATTGCCCTCATACCGCACCGTATACGGAAAAATGAGAAAGTTGTAGGTGGTCAAAATAGGGCAATTTCAAACATACTAGTTTTGTTAAAATAGTTTGCGATTTTTTTTTTTTTTAAGCACTATAATTATAGAAAAGCATATAACATGGGTATCATTTTAATTGCATTAATCCACAGATTAAAGATGTCATTTTTACCATAAAGTGTACACCGTAAACACAAAACCTTCCAAAATTTGCTCAATTGCTGTTATCTTTTCAATTTTCCCACACAAATAAAATTTTTTGGTTTGCGCAGTACAATTTATGGTAAAATA
The DNA here is from genome assembly GCF_029499605.1 of Hyla sarda. Taxonomy (NCBI): domain Eukaryota; kingdom Metazoa; phylum Chordata; class Amphibia; order Anura; family Hylidae; genus Hyla; species Hyla sarda. The sequence continues at coordinate 46,005,753 of NC_079199.1, read as the reverse complement.
AGTGATGTCATTACAGCGTGATCAAGCAGTTTCACAATTCGTTGCACTCAGCCAGCTCCAAGGAGCTGATGTCTGCTTCCCCCCCCTTCCCTCCAACCTGCTTTGAGTGTATAGCACTTCGTATTTACGAATAAACACAGATTTGAAAATCTCCATGCTGTCTCTTGTGGTGAGTGCAACTTTACTTTTTCTATTACCTGTGTACCACAAAATAAAAGTGGTGACGCAAAAAATAAGCCCTAATATGGGTCTGTGGATGGAAATATAAAAGAGTTATGATTTTTAGAAGGCAAGGAGGAAAAAACGAAAATGCTAAAATAAAATTGGCCTGGTCCTTAATGGGTTAAAGGGGTACTCCGGCCCTAATACATCTTATCCCCTATTCAAAGGATGGGGGATAAGATGTCTGATCGTGGGGGTCCTGCCGCTGGGGACCCCCGCAATCTGTCATTTAGCACCCTTTGCGAGCTCTCTGCAACGCTGTAGGCTCCGAGTGTGCAGCGTGACGACCACACGGGCCGGAGTATCGTGATGACATGACTCCGCCCCCATGTGACATCACACCCCGCCCCCTCAATGCAAGTCTATGGGAGCAGGCGTGACGGCCTTTGGATAGGGGGATAAGATGTATTTGGGCCGGAGTACTCCTTTAACATGCTTACCAGGCCTGTGTCTATCCCGTTCGGCGGGAGTCGGAGGGCCGCACTGACAGGTGATGTCCTTCTGCGCTGTTCCGGCACAATGGAGCTAGAGGATGAGTGTTGTTGGTGCAACAACCCCTTTATTCTTGCCACAGTAATTTCACCGTAATTTACTGCTATTTGTTGTCGTTTGGCCTTTTTCTTAGAGATACAATTTTATTCTTGAATGTGGTCATTTAAACAGTAACATTTTTGGGGTAGGATCCCATAAGCCATACTTTCCTACCTATTGAAGTCAATAAATAGCAACATTAGTTGCTTTTTTGTAGGCAAATATGCAGTAAAATATGGCACGTGTGACCCTACCCTTAATGTTCATTTTTAGTGAGCCCTAACTTAAAAATATGTGTAATGAAAACCTGTTTCCAGTAGTTTATAGCTAGGTTCTGCCATTCAGGACCAACTAGCTAGAATGAAGAAGGACTCCAAAAAGAGTATCTGGAAGAGCCATCTTTAATGTTGCAATACATAAAAGTCACATGATCTGTAGGAGAGAACAATGTAACGGTTGATTTTCTGTGCGCTGCAAGGAAATTGGACACTTGCTGTCAGGTTTTTCCTTGGCAAACATATGATCCAATAGAAGGATACCATGTATTTATACTATTGTCAAAAGTCATTTCTATTATAGAAAGGACTTAGATAGATACATAGAATAGATAGATGCAGAATGATATGTTTACTAATAAGTATTGATTCAATAAGGAACTGACAAATAAGAATTGTCCTGGAAATCTGTGAGAAGAATATGTCTGCTGGTAATAGTAACTGTCCATGGATCACTAGCTATATACAAGTGTTAGATAGAGCCCAGGCCCTAACTATAAAGGATTGCACAATCTGAGAAAACTTTAAGTCACATGGTTGTCCTCAGTTTAACTTCCAAAATGAAGTGACAGTGGGGGTGTTCTTGTGTAGAGTCACATGTTGTCCACAAGTCTTAGTATGCTGCCAGTGAAGCAAATGAACATACTCCTATCAATTATAATCTAAGATATTATCACAGAGTATTTCCATAATACAAATATTTCTACATAGATCGGTCAGGTCATTCCTGGATTACTATGCATTTCACTGTTTCCAAGAATAGGTCATTATCTTTTTGCTCACTAGTAAAATTACATTACCTGAAGAAGGGAAATACAACTTCAGAATTTAGATTTTTACTTATCTAGTGTCTAAAGCCCACCCATCCACATTACAGAGAAGTCTGCCAACCCCCTTTTTCTAATGTGTATGGTGGATTGGGCATGCTGACTTTTGTGTTCGCTGTTAGAAAACACATGCAGAGCCAAGAGTGCATGTGAATGGGGGCCAAGGAATCAGAAGTGTATGGCCACCTATAAGCTGTTCTGCAAGGAAGGAGTGCTTCTAGGGGGATAACACCTTCATACAGGGTCCAATAGCCATTGTATGATATTGGAGACATATAAAGGTACAGTAGAGGCCTCGTAGAACGCTATGGGAAGTTAAGTAATATTACAGCCATGTGCATTAGCCTTTACTGTTGTCATGTGACCAAAGCTAATGGATATTACATAGTCACAGTCTATGCTGAAATTCCATTGATTTATTCTATAAATGAGGTTAATAGATTTTCAGTAATAGCACTTTTTTTACCTTTGTTCTTTTTTGTCTTTAGTTCCATAATAAAGAACATTCATTCACCAAAACTAAAGATGGCCCCCAGAAAACGAAAAGGTATTTTGTACTTTCATTGTGACCTCGTAGATATTTTTTTTATCAAATGCTCCAACCATGTAAGATTCTTTACACATCACCATTGTGACGTTAGATAGATAGTATATAGTTCCTATGAAATTATATAGGAACTATATAATTTTGGGGCATAGTTTTACCAGCTCCTTTAAACTTGCACACAGAACATAGATCAGACCCAATCAGTTGTGTAGTTATAGGAGGTACAGGGATAGCAGTCGCACTCAAGCCTCTGTGTCTGGAGGGGCCCACAAGCCTTTTTGCCACATGTGAGTGGTCCTAGTGTCCGCTGGAACATTCAAATGTGCAAAATGTCCGGCCATGTTTTCCGGGCTGACATTCCATACGTTTTCGGCACTGTGAACAAGGCCTAAACAATCTCAGTGCACCTGTGGGGATGTATTACGTAATGTGATTTTATGTGCCTGGTTTTTCTTACTGAATGCTACAAAGAAAACACGTTCAACTCCTGGGAAGTATAAACAAAGATTTTGCTGAGTTTGAAGTCACTGTTTTTTGTTAGATAAAAGACGTAAGGTCAAGCAGGGCGATTATTTTGGAAAATAACCTGCAGAAAAAAGTGTTTCTCATACAGACCTGATGCTGAGCTATATAAACCCAAAACTGTAGTGGACAAGAATACATATCAAAGATAAACACAGAAGGATGCGCTAAATGTGAACTGCGCTTACCTAGGATGTTGGTACTGATAACCAAGTACAACAATGAAATTGCATGCGTAGAAAATGAAGGTCTCTGCAGCCACTCCATGCCAAGAAACAGCATAAGAACAACGATCCCTCCTCCAAAGCACACAGCAGGATGAATCAGGCGCTAAGACCAAATCAGGGTTAGGGGAATTTTATTACCCACAATGCAACGCATTTCACGGAGAATCTGCTTCCTCAGGCATGTAGGATAGGACTAAACAGAGGTTATATAGGGAATTTTTTTTACCCCCAAAAGGGACAAAAAATTTACCCTCTTTAGAATAGATAATATAATATGCGCACATCATTAAAAATAAATAATTTAAATTGTTATATACATAATACACAGAAAAGCATATGTTAAACAAGACATGCAACAATATAAAAAAAATAAGAATATATAGTATGTATAATTAATCAAATATTCTATAGAGGACATGGAATTTAGCGGGCATTTTCTATTGTTTCATTTAATTCATTCGGAAATAAAGTGACCAAAGTAAAAATCCAAAATTCTTCTCTACTATTTAACTTATGCAGTTTGGATTTTTACTTTGGTCACTTTATTTCCAGATGGATTAAATAAAATAGAAAATGCCCGCTAAATTCCATGTCCTCTAAAGAATATTTGATATAATTATATGTATTGTATATTATTTTTTATATTGTTGTATGTCTTGTTTTACATATGCTTTTCTTTGTATTATGTACCGAACAATTTTTAATTATTTATTTTTAATGATGTGTGCATATTGTATTATCTGTTCTAAAGATACCTGTAAAGGGTACATTTTTTTGTCCCTTTTAGGGGTAAAAAATTTCCCTATATAACCTCTGTGTTTAGTCCTATCCTACATGCCTGAGGAAATGTGTTGCATTGTGGGTAATACAATTCCCCATACCCTGATCTGGTCTCAGCACCTGATTCATCCCGCTGTGTGCTTTGGAGGAAGAATACCTATGAATCACAGTTCTTCACTAAAATACTCTAAAGTCAAAAGTTAGTGTTACTGTTATGTCTGAAAACATTCGACATGGCATAGAGACAAGTTAAAAGTTTTTTTCAGTGGGGGCTGGCTGCTGGGACCCCCAACTATCATTAGAACCAGCAGGAGAAGGGTGCTGCTGAGTGCTGTTTCTTTCCGCTGTCTCGCTCACATAGAAGATGGGTGTAAGACAGCAGGGAGAAATATCGCTCAGCTGTGTGCTTCTCCCACTGGTTGTAACAGTTGGTGCAGGTCCCAGCACCCAGACCCCCACCTATTACAAAACTTTAAACATGTCTCTATGACATGTCAAATATTTCTGAAATGACAATAACACTTTAAAATAATACGCAAAAATCCCATGGTGGTTAAATTTTTTTTATAAAAGTGATCAAACATTCAAGCAGAATGAAGTTAACACATTATTCATTCTTTTTACTGCACAATAAATGGCGTAAAAAGGGACATATTTATTTTTTTGCTACCATATTATAAAAGGTAAATTTAAAATATGAATACTCCAAATAGAAGAAAATAAAAGGTTTAAAGCTGTCTAAGCGCAGCGGGACAAAACAAAAAGGATTTCTTTATGTAAATCAAAATTGTCTTTGTCTCTTTAAGAGATAACCAGTCAATGCTTTGAAGAATATCTTAGTATTTAACTCATGGGAGTGTGGAAGGAAGTAGCTTACTTCCCCTCCAAAGTGGGTTACAAAAAAAATCAATACAGATATCAGTACGGATAGTACTGGCCTGTAGTATAAAAACATAGAAATAATGGGATGTTTAAAAACAAAATATAAGATTACATAGTCTTGTAATTATAGATGGAAAAGGCCACTCGTCCAACCTGCTTGGTGACTCTTGGTTGGCAACAGCTTGCATTGGACACATACTTCTCTACTCTGTAGCGTCCGGTATTTTTTTTGACGTATTTAAACCACAACAACTACATTACAAAAGGCTTGCCAGATCAGGAACAGACTACACAAAAACACATACTTTAATGGAATATGGTCAGGTGCAATATATATGACTGCCTAACAACACTTACTGTACAGGTGTATAGATAGGACTGCACTTTATCTTCTTCCTTTTTACTGCGTAGCCGTATATAATGCAAGCTTCTAGGCTTCTGTGGGCAATACCAAATATTTGCATTGGTAGATATTAAAGCTTTCTCTTTATGTTCCATTTTAATATAACTATAGGAGTGCAATAAGGGTGACATGGGCAGAGATGTAACATCTCTTAGTTCTTAGGCCCCAATGCAAAATGTGTAACGGTACCACCCTGGTCTTTGGTGTTAAGAAGTAGGGTATCTGAGTGGCTTCAGGCACCCTCTGGTCATGGGCCAGCTGGTCTGTCTAATAGCAGCAGTAAATGTGCTGAAACCCTCGCCAGTCTCTGCAAGTGCTAGAAGTGCTAGAAAAGAACCAAGTCACTTTGTCTCCTGGTGGCTTCACTTGACATTGGCTTTAAGTCCATGACTAATGATCAAGCTACCCAGAAATAGCCAACAGGAGTCAATTGGGAATGGCACTTTTCTATTGTCACTACCAGTTTATCAGTATAGGTTAGAGAGGAAGGCCCCTCTCTCATAGGACATTCCTTTCATATCCTAGTGGCATTTAACCTATATCTGTGAATAGACAACCACTTCATTAATATTCGATGGATGTCTAAGCTATTTAAGTTCACCTATGATAGGAAAAAACATATACACCTTATCTGTTCTACTGAACAAACAGACTGTAGGAGGTTTTTGACTCCCAGAATCACCTTTACATCAGAAAATGTTGTTTTTAGAACATTATGTACATGTACTTTGTAACTCACTGGTTCTTCTTTTCCAGGCACTACTATGACCTCATTGACAGCCCTGGAGAAGATAAGGTGAGACAATATTAAATGTATATACAGATATAGCCCAAAAGGTCATGCCAGGGGCATTTCAGATACATTAAGATTTATAATAAAAAGGCAAAGCCAGTATTATTGATCAAAATTAGATTGTATCTGGCAAACATGGAATATCTTCATAAAAGATGGATATGCTTGAAAGTAGTGGACCCATTTTTGCAGATTGAATACTGGAGCCTGTTTCCTTGTGTCAGTGATCTCAAACCTCCAAAGAATAATGAAGAGGCACTGGCATGGCATCAGTTAAAGGGGTACTCCAGTGGAAAACATTATTTTTTTTTTTTAATCAGCTGGTGCCAGAAAGTTAAACAGATTTGTAAATGACTTCTGTTAAAATACAGCTGCAGAGGAAATTCTTTTCTTTTTTAATTTATTTTTTGTCTTGTCCACAGTGCTCTCTGCTGACACCTCTGTCTGTTTCAGGAACTATCCAGAGCAGCAGAGGTTTGCAATGGGAATTCTCTCCTGCTCTGAATAGTTCCTGATATGGGCATCCGGTGTCACCAGAGAGCACTGTGGACAAGACAAAAAAGAAATTCAAAAAGAAAATAATTTCCTCTGTAGCATACAGCTGCTAAAAAGTACTGGAAGGGTAAAGATTTTTTTATAGAAGTAATTTACAAATCTATTTACCTTTCTGGCACCAGTTGATTTAAAAAAAAAAAAAAAGTTTTACACCGGAGTACCCCTTTAAGCTGTGTGCCCCTTCTCCACACTAAGGATGGACTAACTGTCTATCTTAGTATGCTCCTAAGATTAGAAAACACAGGGCACTCACTACTCTGTAATGCTTCAGTGTATGCTTTATTTCGTATCTCTTACATCAAGTGAAGACAGATGCTCGTGCAAGGGTGTCTCGATGGGCAACTGTGCCGTTTCGTGCTGGACTTGCGGGCCAGTTAAAGCCCAAGTCCTGCATGAAACGGCATCATTGCCTAGCGAGGCACCCTTGCACAAGCGTCTGTCTGCACTTGATGTAAGAGATCCGAAATAAAGCACTTACAGAGTGGTGAGTGCCCTGTGTTTTCTAATCTTGGGAGCGTACTTTGAATGGACTATCTGCATGTACAGTGAGCACAACCCATAGCACAGTGTTAGGATCCTGGTCAGGTGTTAGTGTCCGTATGCATGAAGTGCGTGAGCCCAGCAGTGCCAAGGTTCTTTTTTGAGATATTGTGGACTGCCTATCTTAAAGGGTACCTCTCATCAAAAAAACTTTTGATATGTTATAGATTAATGTATGCAGAATAACTTTACAATTGCATGTTATTAAAAAATATGCTTCTTTCTATTTAATTTTCCTTTTTGAAGAAATGACCACTAGGGGTCTCCCTACCAGTCCTGGCAGCAAGCATTTCAGACTCATGCTGGAGTCCTAAACACTACGAGCTGCCAGTCTGCTTTGTTCACAAAGGAGAACACTCAGAGCTGCCAGCCTGCTTTGTTCACAGCCTGTTTGGCTGTGAACAAATCAGGCTGGCAGCTTGAGTGTTTAGGACTCCAGCATGAGTCAGAAATGCTTGCTGACAGGACTGATCGGGAAAAATACAATAGAAAGAAGCATATTTTTCATTAACGTGCTATTGGAAAGTTATTCAACATTCATTAATCTAAAATATATCAAAAGTTTATTTGATGAGAGGTACCCTTTAATGTCTATCTATCCATCCATCTATACTGCACAGCAGTGGTGCAGTAAGTAAGAGTACCTACTACAAACTTAAAAGGGTATTCCGGTTTTGTAAAACTTATGCCTTATCCACAGGATAGGAAGTGTTTGATTGCAGGGGTCTAACCACTGGAGCCCCTCCCCCCCCCCCCATCTCCTGAACTGAGCCCTGTTTCTCCACCCTTGACTCACCAGTCACATCTTCCATTGATTGGCTGAGAGGCCTGTCACTCCTGTTTACCACAAGTGCCTCTCTGAAGGTAGGGATCGGAGCGCTCAGGGTAGAAGACACAACTGGGGAGTTAAGCAAGGACAAATTGGGCCCAGTTCAGGAGAACAAAGGGGGTCCCAATGGTTGGATGCCTCGCGATCAAACACTTATCCCCCTATCCTGTGGGGATACAGGGGATAATTTTTACAAAACCGGAGTTCCCCTTTAAGGCTACCTTTGAACGAAAATTTTGTTTTGCTTATTTTTTATGAATTTTTTTCTGTAGAAGAAAAAAAAACACCACCAAAAACTTCCCTGTCTTATTTTGTCCTCCTTTTTTTTTTTTTTTCTTATTACAAATCATGTGATTCTTTCATCATGTAAAATTCACCATTGATCTCAACAGGGAGTTAAGCTGAGCTCTCTCCCCTTTGGGAACTGAGCATTGATGACTGCGCAGTTAACAGTCAAGGCCCTTATTAGCATATGGAGTGCCAAAATGAACAGCACCAATAACTGGTGAACAGGGAGGACTGGGATAGGAAAACAGTGCGTGAATCTGTAGAATGGATTAGGAAAGCTCAAGTTTTTAGGTCCTCTTTAAGGCTAAGAACAGACAAACATTTTGTTTTGCATTTTTATAGCCAAAAAAAATTGTGACAAAAAACTGCCCCATAATTATTTTTTTTGTGTGGTGGTTTTCCCAAAAATAATGTGTATTGGTATAAGCATTTTTGTCTTTGGCATTTTATCCCCTTTGAGTCATATATCATGTTACTCAAGGATTCTTATTCATAATAGGGAAAAAAAAACATTACAAAAAAACCCCAGTGTCCATACATATCTATTTTCTTCTCAGAGAAGTCTATTGGTGGTAAATACGGCAAGATTTTAAGAAAAAATGCCATACCCTCAGTATGCTTCTATTTTTTTTAAAATGCCTCAGAGACGAAAAAAATGCCCCCCCAAAAAAATAAAAAAATAAACAAACACCACCACCATGGGGGTATGGCATTTCATGTTTCCATGTTGACTTTCAGCTTACATTTTGCCTCTGAGTTTTTAGCCCAGAAAAATACCAAGTATGGTGAGGTTTTCTTGGTCTATCTTTTAAAGAAAATTTAGCTTTCTAAATTCTGTGCTGAGCAAATGAATTTAAAAGGGCCATAAAGGAGGTACTCAAAGACCAGATATACAGTACAGACTATGGGGGAGATTTATCAAAACCTGTCTAGCGGAAAAGTTGCTGAGTCTCCCATAGCAACTAATCAGATCGCTTCTTTCATTTCTGAAACGGCCCCTGAAAAAATGAAAGAAGAGATCTGATTGGTTGCTATGGGAGACTCAGCAACTTTTCCTCTGGACAGGTATTGATAAATCTCCCCCTTTAAGCCTTAGGGTCTGTTTATACGGTGGAATTCCACCGTAATTTACTTCAAATTGATTTGAATGGGATTCTGCAGTCCCATTAAGACAGCAGAGTTTACACATTTCATCAAATTACAAGACTAGTCTTCTATTTTCCAGAATTCCATGGCGGAATCCTATTGAATTAAATGGGGCTTGAATTTCTGTGGATAACACAGAAGGCCGCTGAAATTCCGCCACAATTTTGGTGGAATTCGCAATTCCGTTTAGCAAGCTTTGCTCAACGGAATTTCTGTGGAGTTGTGGAATTCCACCGTATAAACATACCATTGTAATTGTTCACATTCGGCTTGAGGAAGTGCGCACAGCGGCTGCCCCTCCTCCATCCCACTCCCCCGCCTGTACCCCGTTTGATGTCACAGCTCCGTGAATAAAGAAGTACCTGCCTGGTGAGTGTTCCTCCATCTGTTTTCTTCTTCCTTATAATTGTTCAGTTTTCAAAGTTTCTGTAAAAAAGGCAAAAAAATTTATTCCTATAGATATTGGGGCACTATAACAGTGACCCCTGCTGGTAGGAAACTGGTTCTGCATGACTAAAATCCTTTTTTGTCAACATGTTTCATGACAACTCAGTGCGGTCAGGGCATTATGGGAGTTGTAGTTTTGCAACAGCTGTAGAGTCACAGGTTGGGAAAACTGTCCTAAAAAATATATATATTTTGCAATGGTTTGCGTTTCCTTATTCAAATTTAGGCATGTCGATGGGCCAATGTGGTCCCTTTTGAATGCCAAGACTAAAATGCCAATTTCACAATATAAATGGAAATAGCAATATATCCGGTTAAATTCCAATATGACAGGTGTATTTGAAAAAAAAGGTGAACAATAAGGGTTAAAATGTTTATTAAACATGTCTGACAGTAAATAGGTATATCCGCATATGTCGAGCACATTGTGATTGTTTTTGTGCATAATGAAAGACTTAGTTTTCAGTCGCAAAACGTGTTCAGTGTTTCGTCACTGGAGGGCGCTCATGTAATGCGATTAAAAATCAGAAGCAATCACAAGTGAAATATGGAGCATTCAGCAGTTCAAGGTTAAACGACGACCCAACTATGTCCAATAGTTAAGTATGGTGGATTATTGCAAAAATAAAAAAGAACATTTTCTACCCATTTAATCATGCAAGCACAAATTAAATTTAACGTGATCATCATTTTTCTTTTTATATGCTCCAGCTCAGCAGGGGAAAACACACACTGAACTTTCCCAATTATTGTCTATGGCAGCAGCGTGTGCCCTGGCATATGTTCATATCTTCGAGTGGTAAATGACTACAGTATACTTTTTAGGTCAGGTACACTTACCTAGCTCCGATATACTTGTTAGTCCAAATTATTTTAATTTATTGCAGTTCCCATAGGCCAGTAGTCTCCAAGCTGTGGAGCTCCAGCTATTGCAAAACTACAACGCCCAGCATGCCCGGACAGCCGTTGGCTGTCCGGGCATGCCGGACGTTGTAATTTTGCAACATCTAGAGGTCCACAGTTTGGAGACCACTGGCAAAGGCTATAGTTTACTACACAAAGACCATCTATCCACCTACCATATTCAGTTGGCAAAACCATCCAATGCAGAGATATAGAAGAATGGAGCACTCACCCGGTCTTGGCGTAAGAAAAACGTCTTTATCGTATCACGGTACGCTTAGCGTTCCATGACATGCGGAAGAGCGGACAGGAACAGGGAGGTGGGGGAATGGGATGGGCGACGGTCCGTATCGTGCAATCAGCGCTTCATCAGGCCCCTAGCTTAATTACACAGGAGGGGGTGTTTATAAAGACAAGGGGCGCCATCACCATAGTAACAATGTAAACAACAATGGGGGGCATTTACTAAGGGGTTTAGTAATTTTTTTCTGACTATTTTTGGCGCAAAATTGTCGCAATTGCGCCTACCCTATAAATTGTGCGACTTTCCCTAGCAAGAGCTAGAAAGTAGAAAAAAAATTTCCCGCTTAATTTACGCAAGTTTTCAGTTTTTACTTGCAGTGGTCAGGAATTTATTAACTGAGACAGTCGCAGTTGCGCAATAAACTGTCGCAACGGCCATAAAAATTGACTAAATTTACTCCAGCTCCAACATGGAGCAGGAAAAGCTACTGCCGCCCGGGCTCCGACATACTTTCTCCGCGCTACCCTCACTGCGCTACCGGGACACTACAGTGATTTATATCCCCCCCTCTCACCTGCCAGCGCCACACAACTCCCATCTGTCTGCTGTTGCAAGACTACAAGTCCCAGCATGGCCTTACAGTGAGGACATGCTGGGAGTTGTAGTCTTGTAGCAGCGGGAGCTGAGCGGCGCGGGCGGGAGACAAGGGGAGAGGGAGGGGGGGGGGGGGTAGCGGGGAGGCCGTATGAGGAGCCCGGGCGGGAGACAAGGGGGGTAGCGGGGAGACTGTATGAGGAGCCCGGGCGGCTGCACTGTAATGTCAGCCCGGGCTCCTGCCCTGAGAGCCATAGGCTTTGGCTGTCAGGGCATGCTGGGTGTTGTAGTTTTGCAACAGCTGGAGGGCCACAGTTTGCAGACCACTGGTGTGTGGTCTGTAAACTGTAGTCCTCCAGCTGTTGCAAAACTAAACAGCTGAAGGGGACCGGCGAAGAAGTTCACTTACCCTTCCGAGGCTCCAGCGACGATCGCTGACGGAGATCGTCGCGCGGCAGTGTCGTGCAGCGCTGGATCCTACGGAAGCCGGTAAGTTGCGCAAGCTTCCCAACCAGGGTGCCTCCAAATGTTGCAAGACTACAACTCCCAGCATGCCTGGACACCCTTTGGCTGTCCGGGCATGCTGGGAGTTGTAGTTTTGCAACAGCTGGAGGCACCCTTGTTGGGAAACACTGGCCTAAAACAGTGTTTCCCAACCAGGGTGCCTCCAGATGTTACAAGACTACAACTCCCAGCATGCCTGGACACCCTTTGGCTGTCCGGGCATGCTGGGAGTTGTAGTTTTGCAACAGCTGGAGGCACCCTTGTTGGGAAACACTGGCCTAAAACAGTGTTTCCCAACCAGGGTGCCTCCAGATGTTGCAAGACTACAACTCCCAGCATGCCTGGACAGCCATTGGCTGTCCAGGCATGCTGGGAGTTGTAGTTTTGCAACAGCTGGAGGGCCACAGTTTGCAGACCACTGGTTTGTGGTCTGTAAACTGTAGTCCTCCAGCTGTTGCAAAACTAAACAGCTGAAGGGGACCGGCGAATAAGTTCACTTACCCTTCCGAGGCTCCAGCGACGATTGCTGTCGGAGATCGTCGCGCGGCAGTGTCGCGCGGCAGTGTCGCGCGGCAGTGTCGTGCAGCGCTGGATCCTACGGAAGCCGGTAAGTTGCGCAGGCTTCCCAACCAGGGTGCCTCCAGTTGTTGCAAGACTACAACTCACAGCATGCCTGGACAGCCTTTGGCTGTCCAGGCATGCTGGGAGTTGTAGTTTAGCAACAGCTGGAGGCACCCTGGTTGGGAAACACTGGCCTAAAACAGTTGGGAAACACTGGCCTAAAACAGTCACCCTGGTTGGGAAACACTGTTTTAGGCCAGTGTTTCCCAACCAGGGTGCCTCCAGATGTTGCAAGACTACAACTCCCAGCATGCCTGGACAGCCTTTGACTGTCCAGGCATGCTGGGGCTTGTAGTTTTGCAACATCTGGAGGCACCCTGGTTGGGAAACACTGTTTTAGGCCAGTGTTTCCCAGCCAGGTTGCCTCCAGATGTTGCAAAACTACAACTCCCAGCATGCCTAGACAGCCTTTGACTGTCCAGGCATGCTGGGACTTGTAGTTTTGCAACATCTGGAGGCACCCTGGTTGGGAAACACTGTTTTAGGCCAGTGTTTCCCAGCCAGGTTGCCTCCAGATGTTGCAAAACTACAACTCCCAGCATGCCTAGACAGCCTTTGACTGTCCAGGCATGCTGGGACTTGTAGTTTTGCAACATCTGGAGGCACCTTGGTTGGGAAACACTGTTTTAGGCCAGTGTTTCCCAGCCAGGTTGCCTCCAGATGTTGCAAAACTACAACTCCCAGCATGCCTAGACAGCCTTTGACTGTCCAGGCATGCTGGGGCTTGTAGTTTTGCAACATCTGGAGGCACCCTGGTTGTGAAACACTGTTTTAGGCCAGTGTTTCCCAGCCAGGTTGCCTCCAGATGTTGCAAAACTACAACTCCCAGCATGCCTAGACAGCCTTTGACTGTCCAGGCATGCTGGGGCTTGTAGTTTTGCAACATCTGGAGGCACCCTGGCTGGGAAACACTGGCCTAAAACAGTGTTTTCCAACCAGGGTGCCTCCAGATGTTGCAAAACTACAAGTCCCAGGTTGGGAAACACTGTGCCCGGCCTCCGCCCCACCTTACTGTAAGGGCATGCTGGGAGTTGTAGTCCTGCAGCTGGGGGCAGGGGACAAGCTTGTCACTTGCCCACACATCTCCTGCACCACACAACTACAACTCCCAGCATGTCCTTACTGTAAGGGCATGCTGGCAGTTGTAGTCATGCGGGGCGGGAGATGTGTGAGCAGGTGATAATAAATGTACTAACCCATTTTTTTTGTTTTCTTCTCATTTCAGATCCGTTTATCCTGTGGACTCCTTCGGATTCGGTGGACTACTTCAATGACCAGCGTTTTTCTTTGTTTGATTTTAATAAAATGGTTAACGAGGGCTTGTGGGGGAGTGTTTTTTGTAATAAAAATTTTTTAAAACCTGTTGTGTTTTTTTCTTACTTTACTAGACAGGCTTAGTAGTGGAAGCTGTCTTATAGACAGAGTCCATTACTAACCTGGGCTTAGCGCTAGCCACAAAAACAGCTAGCGCTAACCCCCTATTATTACCCCGGTACCCAACGCCACAGGGGTGCCGGGAAGAGCCGGTACCAACAGGCCTGGAGCGTCAAAAATGGCGCTCCTGGGCCTAGGCGGTAACAGGCTGGCGTTATTTAGGCTGGGGAGGGCCAGTAACAATGGTCCTCGCCCACCCTGGGAACGTCAGGCTGTTACTGTTTGGTTGGTATTTGGCTGAGAATGAAAATAGGGGGGACCCTATGCGTTTTTTTTTTTAAATAAATAATTAAATATATTAAAAAAATGCATAGGGTCCCCCTATTTTTATTCTCAACCAAATACCAACCAAACAGTAACAGCCTGACGTTACCAGGGTGGGCGAGGACCATTGTTACTGGCCCTCCCCAACCTAAATAACGCCAGCCTGTTACCGCCTAGGCCCAGGAGCGCCATTTTTGACGCTCCGGGCCTGTTGGTACCGGCTCTTCCCGGCACCCCTGTGGTGTTGGGTACCGGGGTAATAATTGGGGGTTAGCGCTAGCTGTTTTTGTGGCTAACGCTAAGCCTGGCTTAGTAATGGACTCAGTCTATAAGACAGCTTCCACTACTAAGCCTGTCTAGTAAAGTAAAATAAAAATAAAACACAACAGGTTTTAAAAAAAATTTATTACAAAAAACACTCCCCCACAAGCCCTCGTTAACCATTTTATTAACATCAAGCAAAGAAAAACGCTGGTCATCGAAGTAGTCCACCGAATCCGAAGGAGTCCACAGGATACACAGATCTGTAGAAGAAGTAACCAAAAAAAAAAAAAAAGTGTAAGTACATTTAGGGAGAAAAAAACTGTGTTAAAAAAATGTAATAAACACACACACACACACACACTAAACGCCGTTTACCACTTCTGAGCCATGACTACAATTTACAGTGATCCCTCAACTTACCATGGCCTCAACATACAATAGTTTCAACATACAATGGTCTTTTCTGGACCATCGTAAGTTGAAACCAGACTCAACATACAATGCTACAGACAGTCCAGATCTGTAAAACGTGTCAATGGCTGGAAGAACCAACCAATCAAAATGGGCATTCACTGGTAAAACCCCTGTATTACTGAAGTGTATGCACTGACTGGTGTCTGGTATTACATGTTCTGTACACTTTACCTGTATCAGGGTTAGCTGCTCTTTTGGACACCAGGTGAGGGCGACTCCATTACTTGTTTGGGACATTGCCTGTACTTTACAGGACCCCTGAAGAAGCTCCTGTCCTCTACATAGACCAGTGTTTGCCAAGCAGGGTGGCCCCATCTTTTGCAAAACTACAACTCCCAGCATGCCCGGACAGCCTTTGGCTGTCCAGGCATGCTGGGAGTTATAGTTTTGCAACAGCTGGAGGCTCCCTGCTTGGGAAACACTGACATAGACAGTGATTTACAGCTCCCAGCAGATCTTTATTACTTTTATATGTAAGGATTTGCTTTATCTATATTAGTTATCTACTTATTTTTCTTTGTCACTTTTTCCTATTTTGGATGACATTTTGGTGCCTTTAGAACCAATTACCACGTTTCCATAGAGTTATGGTCTCAACATACAATGGTTTCAACTTACAATGGTTTTCCTGGAACCAATTAATATTGTAACTTGAGGGACCACTGTAGTTATTGAATTATTTAGATGTGGTGAAAAAGCTAAAAAAAAACTCAAAAACAAAAGATCCAGAAGGAAACCGGCAGCCAAACCTATTCAGACAGCAGGAAAAAGGAACGGACTATTTTTTTCTACTACATGAAGTAAATTTCCCACTTTTGCCTATGTGTGCCAAATTTATTAATGCCGTGCAACAATTTAGTAAATTTGTCGCACATAGTCAAAAATGAAGTAGAAAAAAACAGGGTAAAAACCAGACTACATAGTAAAAGATTAGTAAATGCCCCTCTATGTATACAAAAGAAAAAAAATGCTTTAAAAAAAAAAAAAACAAGCTCCTTTATGTGTGAATCACTGAACAGAACTGCAGGGCATTAATTGTAATTTTTATCATTCCTTTCATTTAGCCCGAGACCTTCTGTAGCATATAATCTAGATATCCATATTGCTGCTTTGGTAAGTAATTGCTGATGTCTGTTCTCTTTAGTAGCTGACTGTTCGATCCTTTCTATAGCAGCAATCTTGATTGATTTGGGGGAGCCATCATGAAATTCTGTGACGTGTGAGATAAATTTCATTGCTCCCACTGCGGTTTTTAAAGACCTAAAATGTTCTCTTATCCGATGGAATAGTGGGTGTATTGTTTTCCCAACGTAAAAATATCCACAGTCACAGAAGATGGCATACACCACAAAATCTCATCTGCATGTGATAAATTGCTTTATTTTGACGCTGTAACCTAATAATTGGAGTTCCTTGGATTTAGAATTGTGATTACAGAAGGAGCACGACCCACAGGTATAATTTCCAATTTTTCTTTTTCCTTTTTTTTGCGTCTGTTTCTTAACATAATCCCCTATGCTCGTGCTCTTCCTGTAAGTCACAATGAGGTTATTAACAGTGAACTCTGAAAGATCTTTATCTTGCTGTAAGATATAGCAATTATTTGTTATGGCCTCCCTGATCGTCTCATTCATAGGGGTGTAAGAAAAACAAAAGTAAATCTATTGGTGATCTTTTTTGGTTTGGTTTTTAGTAACTCCCTACGTTCAATTTTGTCTGCTCTTTCCCTTGCATCTTTTTAAAATATTTTTTCTGGATAACCTCGATTTCGGAGTCTTCTCTCTAAGACTGTGACTTGTTTCTGATAATTATTTTCATCATTATTGATACTTTTGAGAGGAATCATTTGACTAAAAGGGATACTGTTCCTGACCAATACATCAAGGAACTCCAATTCCGTTCCTCCAAAATGTGACATGAACGACATATAGGGCTGGGCTCTATACCGATTCATACCGAATACCGAAATTTTTGTCCTGCGCGATATGAATTTTTCCCCATACTGCAATACCAGTTTGGCCCCTCCCCCTCGGGAATGAATGAATTATCAGCCCAGCGCTGTGCTGTCCCCATCGAGGAACTAATCATAGTGACCCGCGAGCGCTGCGCTGTCCCCATCGGTGTAAATACTCACATATCACCCGCAAGCGCTGCCCTCCTTGTCCTCCTGTGTGTTGCGGGCCGCCGTCGCTGACACACTATAGCCGTATCCCTATGCCCGGCTGCAAAAGGTAAACAAAATAAACTTTAACTCAACTTCCCCGTCGGTCCGGACCAGCTTCCTGGGAAGGGAACATTGGACAGCCATCAGTCTATCACCGGCCGCAACGATGTTCTGCCTCGGCTGGTGATAGGTTAAGCGCACTGTCATGTAAGAAGCCAGCTTTTTACATGACAGTGGGCTCAGTCTATCGCCGGCCGAGGCGGAAAATCGCTGTGGCTGATGATAGGCTGTCGGCTCTCCGACGTTCCGGTCCCCAGGAAGAGCGTAAGGCCGACGTAGGAACAGGTGGTAAAGTTTATTTTTGTTTACCTTTTGCCTCCCGGGCAAATGAATACAGCTATAGAGTGTCAGCGACGGCGGCCCGCAACACACAGGAGGACAAGTAGGGCAGCGCTTGTGGGCGACGTGAGTAATACCCCGATGGGGACAGAGCAGCGCTGGGCTGATAATTAATTTGGGGGCAGGGGGGGGGGGAGGGAAATACCGTTATATACCGTAGAACCGCCATAAGTTACAAAAATACAGTAATACACATATTTGGTCATACCGCCCAGCCCTAACGACGTATTCACCGCGTTGGCTGCATTAAAAAAATTAACAAATTAGTCAAGCTGTATTTCACTGCCACTCCAGATGATGAAAATGCTGTCCACATAACGCCATATTGCTGTGATGTATTTGACATATGGATTCATGGAAGTAGAAATGTATTCCCTTTCAAAAATGGCTAAAAAAATATTTGTGAATGCGCAAGATCTGGGAGTCCCTATCGCCTTGCCATTCGTTTGCTTGTACCAGGTGTTATTGTACTGAAAGGAGTTATTCTTCAAAATAAATTCCACTGCTCCAACGACAAACTTGGCAACTTCGGGAGGCCAAGAACTCCTCTACGTCAATAGATGGCAGCTTAATCGAACTGCCATTCCAGACCTTCCAGGGCCACAATGAGGTCTCCGGTGTCACGTATATAGGTAGGTATTTACTGCAAGACAGGGGAGAAAAGTCAGTCGACATAACTGGATAAAAACTCAGTGGGGCTTCCTATGCCCGCCACTATAGGGCGACCTGGGGGGGGGGGTCATGCGATTTTTTTATGCATTTTGGGTAGAATATACCAACGAGCATTTTTTGGGGAGAAGTTTTTCAGCTTTCTGTGTTTATAGAATCCCATTCTCTGTGTTTACCCTAAGAACGTAATTTGTTCATTATTCTAGGTGTGGAATCATAAGTCAACTTTTCATATACCTTAGGGTCACTAAGCTGTGTGTTAGCTTCTGCTTGATAATGCTCTTTATACCACACAACTATAGCGCCCCCCCCCTCTTCGTCTGATTTGGAGATGATGATGTCTTCATTACTGGTTAG
Source organism: Hyla sarda (assembly GCF_029499605.1). Taxonomy (NCBI): domain Eukaryota; kingdom Metazoa; phylum Chordata; class Amphibia; order Anura; family Hylidae; genus Hyla; species Hyla sarda. The sequence goes on along the minus strand of NC_079199.1, from coordinate 45,987,048 downwards.
CCAATCTAGAGCTTTTTTTCTCTTTTCTAGTGAAATTGTGTTTTTGTTGAGGATATAAAAAGGGCTTTCATATCCCTGCAGACCCCCTAATGGAAGAGATCTATACCCCCCCTGGAGTGGTAGTGGTGTTAAATCTAGAGGCATTTCCTCTAGTGAACCTGTTATGTTCTATATTCTTTATGGGCCCCATTGGCTGGTCTGTGGCTAGCTCTATATGATCTCTGAGGGTTTCTACTTCTGTCTCTTCTAAACCTTTTATCGGGGTAAACCCTAAGGGACTAATGGTACATTGCTGTTCCCCTTCCCTATTACTCTTTGTGTTGCTAATATTTTTAGTATTAGATGTAGCAAAAAATGTCTTTAAATTGAATTTTCTAATGTTTTATATAACTTTTAACCCAAAATGTAGTCCTTTATTGATGACTGATACACGGTCAGGACTAAGTTTCAAGTCTGTAAGGTTGACAACAAGGGTTTCTGTTTCTATTGTTGCAATGTCAATTTTCCTCTTCTTTTTTCTTTGCGGTATTCCTCTTTCTCCTGCTGCCCCGACAGAGCTTTCTCCTAAAGGGGTTGCCGGGCCTTGGTTTGGCGCTGTAGAGGTGATCACTTCTGACAGGGCATCATCAGAGGTACTCGATCCAGATTTAACCCCACTGCCACTCCAGGGGGCTATAGATCTCTTCCATCGGGAGGTCTGCAGGGATGTAAAAGCCCTTATATATCCTTAACCAAAACACAATATAACTAGAAAAGAGAAAAAGCTCTAGATTGGCTAACCAGTAATGAAGACATAATCATCTCCAAATCAGACGAAGGGGGGGGGGGGGGGGCTATAGTTGTGTGCTATAAAGAGCATTATCAAGCAGAAGCTAACACACAGCTTAGTGACCCTAAGGTATATGAAAAGTTGACTTATGATCCCACACCTAGAATAATGAACAAATTACGTTCTTTTCTTAGGGTACACACAGAGAAGGGCATTCTATCAACACAGACAGCTGAAAAACTTCTCCCCCCTCTCCCCAAAAAATGCTTGTTGGTATATTCTACCCAAAGGGCATAAAAATCGCATGACACCCTTCCCCCCCCCCCCGGGTCGCCCTGTAGTGACGGGCATTGGAAGCCACACTGAGTTTTTATCCAGTTATGCTGACTGGCTTGTCTCCCCTGTCTTGCAGCAAATACCTACCTATTTGCGCAACACCTCATTGTGGCCCTGGAAGGTCTGGAATTGCAGTCCAATTATAAGCTGGCATCTATTGACGTCGAGAGCCTGTATACCTGCATCCCTTGGAATAGGGGTATACAGGCTCTAAGGGAGTTCTTGGCCTGCAAAGATAAGTCTCCCGAGGTTGTCAAGTTTGTTGCTGGAGTAGTGGAATTTATTTTGAAGAATAACAACTTTCATTACAATAACACCTGGTACAAGCAAACAAATGGCACGGCGATGGGGACTCCCATCTCCTGCGCATTCACAAATATTTTTTTAGCCATTTATGAAAGGGAATACATTTTTACTTCCATGAATTTATATGTCAAATACATCAAAGCAATATGGCGTTACGTGGATGACATTTTCCTCATCTGGAGTGGCAGTGAAATACAGTTTGACTAATTTGTTAATTTTTTGAATACAGCCAACACGGTGAATATGTCGTTCACGTCACATTTTGGAGGAATGGAATTGGAGTTCCTTGATGTATTGGTCAGAATTGAGTAATCACAATGGTACAGAAAACCCACTGAGAAAAATGCCTTATTACACTACAGCTCATCCCACACCAGATACACCAGGAACAGTATCCCTTTTAGTCAAATGATTCGTCTCAAAGAATCAATAATGATGAAAATAATTATCAGAAACAAGTCACAGACTCATAGAGAAGACTCCGAAATCGATGTTATGCAGAAAAAATATAAAAAAATGCAAGGAAAGGGGAGACAAAATTGAACGTAGGGAGTTACTAAAAACCAAACCAAAAAAGATCACCAATAGATTTACTTTTGTTTTCCCGAACACCCCTATGAATGAGATGATCAGGAAGGCCATAACAAATAATTGCTATATCTTACAGTGGGATAAAAATCTTTCAGAGTTCACTGTTAATAACCTCATTGTGACTTACAGGAAGAGCACGACCATAGAGGATTATATAAAGAAGCAGACACCAAAAAATGGAAGAAAAAAAATGCAGTGGCTGTCTGAATATAGACCTATTGGAAATTATACCTGTGGTCGTGCTCCTTCTGTAATCACAAATCTAAATCCAAAGAACTGCAATTATTAGGTTACAGCGTCAAAATAAAGCAATTTATCACATGCAGATCAGATTTTGGGGTGTATGCCATCTTCTGTGACTGTGGATATTTTTACGTTGGGAAAACAATACGCCCACTATTCCATCGGATAAGAGAACATTTTAGGTCTTTAAAAACCGCAGTGGGAGCATTGAAATTTATCTCACATGTCACAGAATTTCATGATGGCTCCCCCAAATCACTCAAGATTGCTGCTATAGAAAGGATCGAACAGTTTACTAAAGAGAACAGACATCAGCAATTACTTACCAAAGCAGCTATATGGATATCTAGATTATATGCTACAGAAGGTCTCAGGTTAAAAGAAGGAATGAAAAAAAATGACAATTAATGTCCTGCAGTTCTGTTCAGTGATTCACACATAAGGAGCTTGTTGTTTTAAAAGCATTTTTTTAGTTTGTATACATTTTGTTGTTTACATTGTTACTATGGTGATGGCGCACCATGTCTTATAAATCACCCCCTCCTGTGTAATTAAGCTAGGGGCCTGACGAAGCGCTGATTGCACGATACGGACAGTCGCCCATCCCACTCCCCCACCTCCCTGTTCCTGTCCGCTCTTCCGCATGTCATGGAACGCTAAGCATTCCTTGATAGAATAAAGAAGTTTTTCTTACGCCAAGACCGGGTGAGTGCTCCATTCTTCTATATCTCTGCATTTGATGTATCTTCTACTCTACATTTGAGCACCTGAATGTCCCTTAGCTAGGAGTACAGTTACGCATTCAGTGCTGGGTATATTCTTCTGTGGACTGGTTCTAAAACCATATCAACCTTTTTTCTTGTAAAATTGCTCTTGTATACTAATAAATACATTTTTATATTCTGAACAGTGAAATCTCATCCAGTGGTTGCAGTGTCATAAGTATATTAATGTACTTCTTTATATATTCTCCATTTTGAGGCTACTTATAACTCTGGGATAAGAGATCAGTTACTTACCTACAAACTCACTGCCGAGTCCACACAGAGTGAATATGCCGCCCTGTTGGTGAAGAACACTGGTTTACAAGCAGAGGTGAGGTCCATTTATTAAATGTTCAAATTAAAGGAGTACTTCGGCGAAAATTAATTTATCCCCTCAACCTGTAGACAGAATGCGCTCTATTAATTTCTAATAAAAAAAATGAAGTCACTTGTACAAAACATTATTGTAATTACTTTCGCACAAAACACCTTCTTCTGGAAGTGGCCTAATCTTAAAGGGGTACTCCTGTGGAAACCTTTACATTTTTTTTTTAAATGAACTGGTGCCAGAAAGTTGAACAGATTTTTAAATTACTTGTATTAAAAAATCTTTATCCTTCCAGTACTTATTAGCTGCTGTATGCTACAGAGGAAATTCTTTGCTTTTTGAATTTCTTTTTTGTCTTGTCCACAGTGCTCTCTGCTGACACCTCTGTCCGTGTCAGGAACTGTCCAGAGCAGCATAGGTTTGCTATGAGGATTTTCTCCTGCTCTGGACAGTTCCTGATATGGGCATCAGGTGTCAGCAGAGAGGACTGTGGACAAGACAAAAATGAAATTCAAAACGCAAAGAATTTCCTCTGTAGCATACAGCTGCTAAAAAGTACTGAAAATAAAGATTTTTAAATAGACGTAATTTACAAATTTGTTTAACTTTCTGGCACCAGTTGATTTAAAAAAATATATAAATGTTTCTCGCCGGAGTAAGACTCCATGTCATGTGACCACATCACTTGAAAAGTCACGTGACCGACATCACATAAAGCCGCGACTGCCGGGGCCACCATGCCCCTCCATATAGTTCTATGGGAGAACCGTTCTGCAATCTTCGGTTCTCCCATAGAGCAATATGGAGGGGGTGTGGTTGCCTCTGTTTTGGGCGGGGGGCATGACGCGTTCATGTGCTAGCGCACCCGGGCTCCAAACAGGAGATTGCACATTTGATAAACATTTGCACATTTATCAAAGCATTTAGTAGTTTTTTTTTTGCTTAAAATTGTCGCAAAAAAGTCGCACGTGCGACTACGCTCTTTTTTTTCTGTGACTTTTTGTATGTTCAGTGTCCAAAGCAAAAAGTGATTTTTGACTTGCAGTGGTCAGAGATTTATCAAGTGCGAAAGTCGCAAAAAAAAGTCGCATCGCATGAAAAAACCTACTAAATTTACTCCAGCTCAGACATGGAGCAGAAAAAGCCACTACCAAAGCAAAAAAAGAAAAAGTGCTTAAGTGAACGAAATTTATCAACAGGCTGAAAGCAATTGATAAATAAGTCGCACATAAGCACAAAAATAGTAAGAAAAAAATAACTAAAAAAAAGGAATACATAAGCAAACATTGATAAATGTCCCCCCATGTCTGTATGTTCCTCACAGCCTTTGTCTCTATTCCAAGCAGCTCATTCCTCCTCATCCATTTTCTATGGGCAGCATGTTTTCCAATCCCTTAGTGAGCTGATCTGTACCAACGCGGACTTTAGCAGTTTTTCAGAGTCCGTGATGAGTTTAGGAGTTTGGCATTATGAGGTTTTTATATTTGCTTATACTATTGATGTATTCAGAGTTTGTTCAATGACAATTCACGTGTAAAGCTATACAGGGGAATTGTAGCTTCTTTAGAAAAATGTGAGTTTTAGGTGCTCCTAAAATATATAACAAAATTGACCATTAAAGAATGAGCGACCTCACACAGGTGCACATTAACTTTAAATCTCTCTCTATACATTATCAGAAGGATTCATGGTTATTTGAAGGGTTATCAAAGGTTAATTGAATCCCTTTATAAATACATTTTGGGTGAAATTACTGTCTAATAAAGTTGCCTCCCCACAGACAACCCCTTTCACATTGGAGTTGCTGTGTACATGGCAGGCATTTAAATAAAGCCATGTTCACACACCTAAATAAAACTGACATATTTTTAGGGGCCAAAAAACATGCAAAGAACTGACACTTTTTCGCCATTTAGGTCCATTTTCATATGGTGTGTGAACATGGCCTAAATAATAGCATATTTACTGGAACACACAAATGACTCCAAATATAAGCTGGGGACCCCCTTATGGACAATATTAGGCATATGGACTCCAGATGAGACTATACCTTGTAATAGTAATACTGAACTGTAGCATTATAGCAATTTTGCACACCAGTACATGGCAGTGGGCAGATTCTGTGTATGCAGCATGTACAGAAGAAGAACAAGGAATACACCCAGAATGTGAGATAAGGTGCAATTTCCTTCAAAAAGAAAATGTACCTGACCTTCTCCTAATTGCCAAGCAATGCTACTTCTACACTTCTACCATGTCAAGTCAATTTGGTGTTTTTTTTTTTTTTTTTCTATATTTCCCTTATGAAACCCGTAGCTCCTCAGATAATATCCCCAAAATAAATCCTGTGGGGGAAATATACTAATGCTATTTTCACACTGCTTTAGCAAGGACTTTACTGTATATGCCAAGAAATCACCCAACATATACAGCAAATATTTTTATAGAGCTCCACTGCTTGACCGAGGCCAAAAGGTAGTAGTTTCTGCCATTGGGCGATATGTGTCATGGTTCACGTGCATTTGAATCACTTAGCATGCTGTGAAAATATTCTTACTGTGCAGTATATACTTTTGTTAGAATGGGAGCCTACGTATGACATGGTTTACAACACAGTATATATCTGCAAATGTTGCAAGAGGACATCATTTTTATTTCCTATGTCAGTGATTGAAATACTTAAAGGATATGTACACAATTATGTATGGACATGACAAAGGATACATATGCATTAATCTAGTTGCTACGTGATTCTGTAATGCAAACACAGACTATGGTTTCCCAGTTATATTCACTTGAGGGGCAGGGGGTGTGTAGCTATATGGGAGCATTGGTAGCAGGCCCCTGGACCTTAGTACCTGAGGGCACCAATGTGCCTAAGGGATCCAACATTAGAAGACGCCAGTATTATAAATGGCACATGGTAGGTGAGGGCCCTTTTACAGATTTTTGTATTTGGCCTTTTAAGTGAATGTCCAATGATGGTCCTGGCGGCAGAATATTTGTTTAGAATTTGTGGCAACTTCTGACCCCTAGACCAAGACCACAGGAATTCCATCAAATCTGTCTCCAGATCGCGATGGTCGCAGGGAAAGTCTTGTTTCCTGAAGTTGCAGCGAATTTTGCATAGCTATCCTGCTATCAGGACCAACATTGGAGATATGCTTTAAGATAGGGCTCTATTGCACAATGCAACTATAGTGCAATATGTATGCACAATATGTACATGTATGTTGCCTTTATTTAGACAGAATAATACAAATCTCTGTTTGTCAGAAGCGCATAGCCCTGTGTAATAGGAGATGTGTAGCCGACAAATGCTGAAAGAAAAGGCTACAGAAACGATCAAGTGTTCATATGTGCATCCCGCCCACCAAATAATGTAATAGGCTCATTAAATGAGCACCGATCTAGTTAATCAATGCTCACACTGGGTAGCCATCGGCTAGTCTAATAGCATCCTTATACCTGTTAGGCTAGGTTCACACTACAGAATTTCCGCCTGCAATTCCACTTTGAAATTGCAGGCAGAAATTCCGCTTGCTAAAATGTATAATATAGTGAATGGGTTTCTGTTCACAAATTCACACTTCGGAATTTGTGAAGCGGAATTTGTGAATGGAAAATCCGCTTGAAAATTTCCGCCTGAAGAATGGCGTTGCTCATTCTTCAGGCGGAAATACTCGCGGAACACATCACAGTCTATTGGAGACTGCAGTGTCCGCACTGTCCTAGCGTCGACTTCGGCGCTGGCCGCACTCGGAATCTCTGGGCGCAGTGTGAACCTAGCCTTAAAAAGCTTAAGGAAAAGTCCTGACCCTATAAACATTAACATAGCATTAAAGATCCATACATCACCAGCATCCCTAGAAACTGATCCCATCTGGCTGCTCTTCTTTCTAGTGTTCTTGTCATAAAGGTTCCTGCTTTGTTGTGTTACTAAGGTTCCTTTGCTTAGGTCCTGTCATCTAAGACCTGCCACCGACAACCGCAATTAACCATAGAAGAAATCTAAAGAAAAACTCTAATAATTGTTTTTGGATCCTGGTATAAACCCTGTATACATTATTTTACAAGTTATTAGGTGTTAGAGAGGTATATTTAATAATCATCAATTATTCTTGATCTGTGAAGTATCCCTTTTCTGCATTAAGTGTTCTTAACTCAGAGTCTAAGGAAAACATTTCCCTGTAATCTATTTGTAGATGGTGGAGAGTTGTACACAATAGGGAATGGCAAGTGTTATAATAACAATGATCAATGATATTTTATTAAATGCATGTATGCTTTAAAAGGGGAAATAGGCCAAAATATGGCTTCTTTATAATGAAAACAAGCATTTTCTTGCTTGTACTGATTGTTAGGAAAATTCTTACACTAATAGATTTACTGTTATACTTGCATTTCCATTTGTTACCAGTAGTTGCAGCAAATACTTTCCAGATTCAATCTATTATATGACTAATGATCCTTTTACATGGGCCGTCCAGCTCCCCATAACAAGTGCTGTTTATGGTACTTGTTTACTGAGCCTTCACAAGGCACGAATAATCATGTGGCTGGGCCACATGAACTGATGCTGGATGGTTTGGGTGGCTCTAAACGTTACCAATGTTGTCCGACACATCTCATTTTTACACAGGACGATGTGCAGCGGCAAACACTGATTATATTGGCAGTAAATAAGAACCAATCAGCCGACGAAGAAGCTCTTTGTCTTGGTCGGTCAATCGCGTTCTGCTCATTCAGCCAATAATCAGGCCACGTGAAAGAGACTTTACAGTATATAAAGGCATGCTCCAGGCTTAATACTTTGCTTCATGCCTATGGTCTGAATAAAGATGGAACCAAATGATATAGAGATTTAAGGAAACCCATGATAGAATCCCTGTGTCATACATCAACCCTCAGAGCTTACACTAGAAATAAAACACTGTAAGGTTGTTGCTGGAGTGGCCTCCAACCTGAGGCTTACTAGAAACACCTTTAGACCTACAAGTTTCAGCCTATGGCTATCTGGGCCTGTTGGGAGTTGTAGTTTTGCACAAGCTGCCGATGCACAAATTGAAGATCACTGCTTTAGAAACTAAAAAGTGTCTTAATGGTGGAATAACTGAATTATAAAAAGTTGTGTTGTCCTTCATCAAGAAGGACCGATTCTTTTCCTTGATCAGCTTTTCATAGGCGATCCATTATGTGCTCCCATCATACATGCATCCTGACATTGTTATATGCATCCTTTACATTTAAGGTTTCTGACCTAAAGAAACGGCTGACAGCCAAAGATGTCTACCTGCAAGAAGTAAAGGAGGAATTAGAAAAATACAAAGAAAGATGTGCCCGCCAGCTGTCCCAGATGCAGACCCTCAAAGAACATATCAAGGAATTGGACCATACATCTAGTGAAAAGGCAGAAATCAGCGCTGAGATACACTCTGTCCGTAGAGATAAAAAAGAATTAAATGACAGGATTAAAGAACTAGAGAACCGATTAAGGTTAGTGGAAGTGAATTGACCCTCTATTTGATAGTATTGTATGGGTAATTTATCCGTGATCTTACAGAGGAAAAATGGCGCGAATATGCAAAGAAATATGGGATTATGTTGCAACGGGTAGTTTTTTTTTTTTGTGTGGAACATTGTAAATTTCAGTAAGTAGAAGAGAACCTAAATGTTGTAGTGAGTTGTTTTTTTTTAAAAAAATATCCCTACAGGCAGCCATAATGGAGACACCCACTTCCTGTGTGTGCAGCCTGCATAGAGAGTTCAGCAGGGTGGGTGTGCTTTATGGCAAAGGTACAGTGAATAGAAGGCAATGGTCAGTAACATGTCCATAGACTATTACTGTCCTCAGGAATGGTGTAGCCTGCCCCCCAGAGGCCAGAAAGTTACAGGTTATATAGAGCATTATCTGTGGATATAGGGTCACTCACCAATTATATGAGCCTCCAGCAGTGTAATATACCTGTCATCTGTCAATATATCCCCCACCTTCTGAGAATACTGAGATACTGCTGACCCTGACATGACTCTGCTATAGAAATAAAGAAGTATGATATTGCTAGTGGAAAAACGAATGTGATAAAATAATATAACTATAAATATTCTATGTATATTAATATGCAGAATTCATCTGATGGAAAGAGAAAAAGCTGAACAGAAAAGCAGTGGTCTGGGGAAAAGGCTACACGAAAATATTGAGAGGTTGTCCTCTTGTTTGAATATTAATGTTGAGGAGCATGAGGATCCCCTGAATGCTTTGGTGTCAAAGGTAAACTACTGTGCCTGAGATACTAAGTTATTGTGTGTCATAAGTATTACGTTTTGTATACTATGGAGTGGTCACATTGTTTAGATGAACAAACTTTACTGTTGGCAAACATATTATAAGGGTTGTCCAGTGCCAATATTTCCACCAGACTGGTTTTAAAACTATAATAAGTTATTCCTTACCTGCCCCAAACCCCCAACAGAGTTTGGCTGAGCAAGCATTTTCATGCATGTCGAAGAGCAAAGCAGGAAGCACTAAGCAGCAGGGACCATATAACAAAGAAGTTGGCGCTGGAAGCCGTCTTTAGGGTTTATTTACATTTTCAGCATCCTACGGACTGCTGCTATATGAGCAATGATTTTCCCATATTTGCAAATTAGCAAATTCTCTTTGTTGTCATTGGGAACAGACAAGACTTTAGCTTCACCTTGCTGCCAAGTGACCTTACAGCTTATCTCTGTCTGATATCTGAACTCCCATCAGGTAATAGGCAAGTAACTGTGGTATACTAGCTGATAACTCTAATCCCATATCTAAAGGATAGGGGATAAGTGAATGACCACAGGGGGGGGGGGGGGGGGGGGGGGGTGTCACTGGCACTCCTCATGATCTCAAGAACAGGGTCCCCAGCCTGAAGGAATAGAGCAGCTCCACTCCATTCATTGTCTACCACAAATCAAACAGAAAACACAGGTGCACATCACTTTGGCTAGTACACAATATATGAAAAGAAGGTTGCAGCAGTACTCAAAAAATTTAAGGCTCTTAGCGCACTTTTTGATCAAATATGTCCCCCAAGGTGGCCTCACTTTGGATGGGACCCTAACACGCCCACTATATTCACCTAGCAACTCGTGTTGTGGTCCCATGCGAAGTGGGGAGTAAGCCAATGCCAGAGACCTTGCCTACAGTATATCTCCTCAGAGAACATAAGGATCTGACATATTGAAATCAAACTGCTGGATTCTTCTATCCCCAATATCTGCCATCGGGCAAAAGTCTGGAAACCCAATTAGTGGGCCACCATATCCTGCAACTTAATTTAATGTGAATGGGCAGCTATAGCCATGCATTATCCTTAAAAGGTCAGGTAACACTGGCATCTTTTTATTCTTTATTTTTTTTTTAAGGGGAATTCCAGGAATACACTATGATGACCTATTCCTAGGGCAGCAATCAATGTGTGAGTGACAGGGCCCCAACCAATAGCAAAACAAGGGGACTGCAGTACTTGCTGAAGTCTTATGGTGCCTGCAGTGTTAATCCCGATACAGTGATGCATCCATGCATGTGGCTGTGCCTGGTAATAATAATTGCTGCATTCAAGTTAAACTCACTGGATACACATAAATGACACTTGCTAAGGATCAGGATAGGCCATGAATGTGCATTGTTTGAAAACCCACTTGATATTCTTTCATAATTTTTTTTTCTTTTTTTTTTTCTTTTCTAGGCCGAGAAATTGATGAAAGAATATAAACTGCTCAAATCCAGAATTACAAGTCTGGAAGATGCATTGGCAAGCCAACAAGTGGAGTCTAAAGCCAGTCGGGACACCATTGTGAAACTGGTGGCGGAGGCAGAAAAACTTAAAAAAAACACGGCTGATTTTCCTGCAGAGCTTAAATCTCTGAAGAGGGTGAGATAGGACAGAAGTGTTTGTCCCCTTTAAAGACCCAAGAAAACAACAGACAAAACAACTTTTAAACACAAAGCACTGGTAGCTCCGTCTTTGTTTTCCTGTTGAATGACACTGGGGGTCTTTATAACCTAAGGTTGTGCCTTATAATGTCCACTGTGATTGTCACAGATAATTCATCAATTTCACTGTTTCTTCTACATTTTATCAGGTCACTTATCATGTCAAGTCTATTGCTTTGTAGCTAGAACCACAATTGTGACCTGTATTGTCATGAGTTAGGTCATTCTTTCAATCTCTCTCTGTTACTTGTTATCTAGTGAAAAAACTGAGGATGTTAACTGTAACTGAAAATCTGAAACCTCTATCTATCTATTACATACTTACCACCATACAAAATACACCATTACATTCATAGAGAAAGCCAGATTTTGGCGATTTTAGGCAAACAGAGTTTCCAGCATTGTTAAGAGCGTCAAAACCATTCACTGTGAAAGTCAGTCAGAGACAAATTTCCATGTAGAAATGCTCTGATTTGGTTGCGGAAATTGTGCAGATTGCACATCCAGCTTTCTAGTTTTGTGAATATACCCTTACTTTTTTACATGCTGAAAAATCAGCAACTCTGTTTTTAAAAACCTTTTGGATATTTAAGTGTTATTTGGACATTACCATTTAAGACAATGGGAGATGGAGTTTTATGTGACTTTGCTTTACACAGGTTTCACATCCTAGTCAGCGTAAATTTTAGCTTTGTAAACATGCCCTTGAAGTTTCCTGCACTGCAGGTGACAAGAAGAGACTTAAAGAGAAACTGACATCTACTTCACCCGCACTAAACCCTTCACTGGGTTATAGTGCAAGTGAATAGCTGTAAAAATAGGGGTTAAAAATCTGCTGTTCTGGCATCATAAGGGCTTCCTAAATGCAACATGCCCCCCAAAAACCATTTCAGCAAAATTCACTCTCCAAAATCCCATTGTTGCTCCTTCCCTTCTGAGCCCTCTACTACGCCTGCTGAACACTTGACATACACAAATGAGGTATTTCCTTACTCGAGAGAAATTGGGTTACAAATTTTGGGGGGCTTTTTCTCCTATTACACCTTGTAAAAATTCAAAAACTGGGTCTACAAGAACATGCGAGTGTAAAAAATGGAGATTTAGAATTTTCTCCTTCACTTTGCTGCTATTCCTGTGAAACACCTAAAGGGTTAACACACTTTCTGAATGTCATTTTGAATACTTTGAGGGGTGCAGTTTTTATAATGAGGTAATTTGTGGGGTATTTCTAATATAAAGGCCCTTCAAATCCACTTCAAAACGGAACTTGTCCCTGAAAAATTCCGATTTTGAACTTTAAAGCCCTCTGATGTCTTCCAAAAGTAAAAACATGTCAACTTTATGATGCAAACATAAAGTAGACATATTGTATATGTGAATCAATATATAGAAGAGAAATGGCGCAGCACTCCAAGATATGTAGATCAATATATAATTTATTTGGAATGTCTATTTTCCTTACAAGCAGAGAGCTTCAAAGTTAGAAAAATGCTGAATTTAAAATTTTTTCATCAAATTTTGGAATTTTCACCAAGAAATGATACAAGTATCGACAAAGCTTTACCACTAACATACAATAGAATATGTCACGAAAAAACTTTCTCGGAATCAGAATGAAAAGTAAAAGCATCCCAGAGTTATTAATGCTTAAAGTGACAGTGGACAGATGTGCAAAAAACGCTCCGGTCCTTTAGGTGAAAATGGGCTTGGTCCTTAAGGGGTTAAAGTGTTCCCATCTCAGCTTGTTATGACCTATCTATAAGATAAGGGATAACAAGCTGATCTGTGGGGGTCTGACTGATGAAATCCCCACCGATCTCGAAAACAAAATTGTCCCCAGAAAAAAATGGAGCACATCACGCATATGCGGACTTTGCTCATTTAATTGTCTATGTGGCCACCAAACATTTCTGAGTGCTGAACTTGGAAGTATTCAGTGGACCCATAGAGAGTGAATGGAATGCTGGCCGTGCATACTCTGTGCGCTTCATTCGTTCTTGGACAGTTTTGTCTCTGCTTTCTTACTTCTATAGATAGGGGATAACACGCTCACAAGGGAATACACCATTAATAGGGTCTAAGTATTACCACCCTCTTTAACCCTCCACCACCAAAGCCAGTAACCTTGACCCCTCCACTTTCTTAGACCAACAGGGAAGTTTAGCTTCAAACCAAGTTTATTTAAAAGATGCAATATAGAAACATGCATGAGATTAAACACTGACCAGGAGCACCCCAGGCAAAAAAGGAGAAACAACCATGGGGAAATAGAACAAACATTATAAACATGCCATCTTTTTACAGCAGGGTAAGTAGAACAATGGAAAAATGATCACGTCAATACAAAGAAATGCAATATCTCAGGTCAGGACAATAAGAAGATGAGAGCCATGGTTCCCACAGCTATTACAGAGAGGTCAGATTGTTTCCATTTGGATGCAATGTTAAAAATGGCCACCAGCAGTACATGATTAGAAAGCTGAAACAGCCAGAAGGCATTCAGGAGAGCTTATCACTCTGGGGTGAACGGGCAGGAGAAGTTGGTGAGCTCCTGCAGAAGCACAACACCCCTGTTCCAAAAACAGTTGACTACGAGGCAACGCCACCATGTATGATGCATATTTCCTATTATAGAGCAGTCCCTAAAACAATAGGGAGAAGTGGAAGGGAACATAGTGTAATATGCTCTGTACAGCCTTTAGAGACATCTTCACAACGGAAACCTGACAACTCCACTTACATATCACACCACAACAGTTTTGCCATCGAGGTAGGGCCAAAGTAAACCCCAAATCAGCCTCCCATTGGATTATAAAGGGTAATTTCTGGCCTCTAGGGTGGGAATTAAGGAGAGTATACACATATGACAGTAGACTCTGGCACAGCGGAGAATACCTAGCCATAGACAGCACCATTGTAGGAGAGACCACCATACCTCCATGGGCCAGAGAACTTAACCACAAGGGAAGTTTATTTAGTGTGATTTATTTTCAGTTGTCTAAAACGGGTGTGATTGAGAGCATCATATAAACTAAAAATATATTGTATCTGATACTGAGGAAATAACAAAACCCAGTTTATTAGTTTCAATAGTATTATAGTTTATCTTTTGCTTTTTTCACCAATACAACTGTGCCATAGAAATACAGATGCATAAAAGAATGAAAAGTAAGTACTGGAAGGATTAAGATTTTTGCATAGAAGTAATTTACAATAACTTTCTGGCACCAGTTGATTTAAAAAAAAAATATTTTCTACTGGAGTACCCCTTTAACAATAGCATATTTCCAGGGGGTAGGGGGGTAATTTGTTTTCTGAAAAAGGGGATGACGTTTGAGAACCTCTGGGCTAATAATTGGTATTTACTCTAACATTTTAGATTATTTGCCAGAAAATAATGTCAATTTTTTCCCCCATTTATGAATAGGAGAGAGATGAAACTCTTCTGGCCAAGAGGAACATTGAACGAGAAAAGGAGATTTTGCAAGAGAAGCTGAAGGATAACCATAAAGAATGGGGCAGTTTCCACCAGGAGCTGATGGAAAAAGAGAAGAAAATAAATGATCTGGAGAGGACTGTACGTACTTTAGATTACGAGGCTAAAGCATCTCAAAGTCTGCACCAAAGCTTTGTTAGTCAGCTGGCTACAATCCTGAGCAATGGATTTACAACTGTACCAAGAACAGAGGAAGCTGTTAAGGAGAGAATCCAAGAATTCTGCAGCTGTGAACAAACTTGGAAGTCTGTAAGTGATATTCATAAATCTGCAGTATATATATATATATATATGTGGCATACTATAAACCTAAGTACGGGCTAGAGGAAAGGAATTTTATCATAAAGAACCTGTCCACATTCACATATTGTAATCCATCCGGCTTCTAAAGATTATATGAGTACGCAGGTTCAGTTGTTTCAGTCCATCTATAAAACCTGAGAATATTAGTTAAGCGACTTTGCAAATAGTCTTGGTTTAAAATATTATACTGTTTGGTGTATATAGCTCTTATACAAACCTATGTGTCTCCATGGTTACAGACTACAAAACTACCCTGAGTGTAGTCAAATCGTTATGTGTTGCTTCATGTGCTTTCTTTTATTGGTATCTAACAGGCAGTATAAAAGAGGGAAGATAAAATTATAGCACCAGGTCTCATGATTGATAAAACATAATTTTAGGAAGTTTAGAAATACATTACCATAATTTGTGTGAAATGGAGTAATAGCTGAACTACCACCCTTTATATGCATAGACCTGCGAAGATCTGCAGCAGAAGATTGTTAAGCTCAATCATCAAATCGAGAAACAGCAGGATCTGTATCACAATGCTGTAACCAAGTCATATAAAGCAGAAGAACTACTGCAAGAACAGCAGGACTCCATGAAACATTTAAAGGGCAAGCTTGCCTCAGAGGAAATGATCAAAGATGGCTTCAACATGGAAAGAAAAAGGGTATGTACAGTATGTAAACATAAATTGTCATTTTTTAAAGTTTTTTTTTTATTTAAAGTTCTTTCTTCCACTCAGGAACAGTGGTGTGTACCCTTTGATTTTCCATCTGTTGTAAAATCAAATATCCCAGCGTGCTGTGCGTTTTACTTTGGCGGTCCCAGCCATTTGTCCTATTTACTTTCAGCCCCTTAGCCAAACTGATCATAGCGGTGCTCACACAAATAATATAAGTGTCCTTAAAGGGGTACTCTGTTGGAAAAATGAACTGGCTCCAGAAAGTTAAACATATTCATAAACTAAAAAGAGAAAAATACCCAGACCTCAAGGAAGGTATATTAGGTGAATGAAACTAAGATTAATAAAAGGACTAAAGATCTTTGGTCCTTTTATTAATCTTAGTTTCATTCACCTAATATACCTTCCTTGAGGTCTGGGTATTTTTCTCTTTTTTATTTATTTAATATTGGCACCCTAGGTATAGGTGCATTACGCATTTGTCCTCGGTTGGTATTATAATTGTGAGCTGCACTTATTATTATTCTCCTTATATTCATAAACTACTTCTATAAAAAAAATCTTAATTCTACAAGTACTAATTAGCTGCTGTATACTACAGAGAAAGTTGAGTTATTTCTGTCTCACCACAGTGCTCTCTGCTGCCACCTCTATCCATGTCAGGAACTGTCCAGAGCAAAAGTAAATCCCCATAGCAAACCTCTTCTGCTATGGATAGTTCCTGACATGGACAGAGGTGTCAGCAGAGAGCACTGTAGTCAAACAGAAAAGAACAACTCAACTTCCTCTGTAGTATACAGCAGCTGATTAGTACTGGAAGGATTAAGATTTTTTAATAGAAGTGATTTACAAATCTAATAAAATATAGATACAGAATCCGGCACTGCTGTGTATACGGCAAGTAATCAGCGACATGTGAATAATAGAAGCAAAAGTCCAAATCTCTGTGGTGCTCAGTCCAAAGACAGCAGACAATTTCAATATGTATAAAACGAATGGAGGACGGCACTCACCCAAGATGGTAGCTTCAAAAAAGTTATTTATTGCATAAACACGGTGGCGGTGGGACAGGAACGCCGAGGGCCTCAGCGTGCAGGTAACAGCTGAGTTGTACTTCCGTACTTCGTCAGACCATCACGCCCACTGACGAGGTCCTGGTTAAATACCGGAGTGATCTCATCAGGGGGCGGGAACTACAAACTTGTAGAAACACTAAGACATACACAGTGCACTAGTGGGTTAAAATAGATTAAATCCAAAAATTCCGGTGGCAAGTACCAAAGAGCAATTTATACAAATATACTTAGATCCAATTTGTCATTAAGACCTAGTTTTCCTTGAGCATCCGTACTCCTAATCCAGCGCGCCTCGGTTTGGAGGAGAGCATTACGTCTGTCTATACCATCTCGGCTGTGCACTCTCTCTCTCGATCCCGAAAAACCGCAGAGCCGAGGGATCTCCTTTATGTACTTCCCAAACATGATCAATAACTCGAGGTGAGCCCTTTCTTGTTCTAATTGAGTAAAGATGCTCTCGGAATCTAGTGTGCATCGGACGTGTGGTGCTTCCGATATGAAATCGTCCATACACCACATAATTGGTTTTGCAACATATGAAATCTTGGCAGGGGAGAAGTCATCAGGGACCGGACGGTCCAGGGCCTTTGTCCTCCCGGGAAGCTCTTCTCCCCATCAACATCCTGGAACTCAGGGCAATCTACCTTAGCCTCCGCCATTGGGAGCACCTAATTGAAGACCATCCTGTTTGTGTCCAGTCGGACAACTCCACAGCTGTGGCAAATGTCAATCGCCAGGGTGGCACACACAGCTCAGCGGCGATGGCCGAGGTCTCCAAGATCCTTCTCTGGGTGGAGCTCAGAGTTCCCTCCATCTAAGCGATTCACATACCAGAGATGAAAAATTGGGAGGCAGACTTTCTCAGCCGCTCCTCAGCCGACCCCGGCGAGTGGTCTCTTCATCAAGAAGTGTTTGCGGCAATCTGCAACCTCCTAGGGCTCCCTGGATGTGGACCTGTTTGCGTCCTGCCACAACCAGAAAGTTCCTCGCTTTGTGGCGAAGTCCCGAGATCCCTTGGCCCTAGCCGTGGACGCCCTGGTGCTTCCCTGGTCGCACCTCGCCCTCCCCTATCTCTTCCCTCCTCTTCATCTCCTTCCCAGGGTCCTGAGGAAACTCAAAGCGAGGGCGTTCCTGCCATTCTTGTGGCTCCGGACTGGCCCAGGCGGGCGTGGTACACCGACGTGGTTCGTCTAGGGGAAAACGTGCCACTGCACCTCCCAGTTCGTCCCGACCTGCTCTTTCAGGGTCCCCTTTGCCACCCTAATTTACAGTCACTGCATTTGACGGCGTGGCTGTTTAGACCGCGGTTCTGAGAGCCGGGGGGGTTCTCTCCCCAAGTAGTTTGCACTGTGATCAAGGTGTGCAAGCCCTCCTCTGCGAGGATATACCACCGTACTTGGTGGTCTTATTTTCATTGGTGTGAATCTCACTTCTTTTGTCCAGTTACGTTCTCTCTCCCATGACTTCTTTCCTTTTTACAGTCGGGGCTGGAACAACCCTTGGCTCTGAGTTCCCTTAAGGGACAATTTTCGTCTCTCTCCATCGTCTTTCAGCGTCCCCTGGCGTCCGATCCTCACATCCGGACTTTTCTGCAGGGTGTTGCTCATGCGGCTCCGCCTAACAGATCCCCTACTCCACCTTGGGATGTAAATTTGGTTCTCAGTGCCCTACAGGGTACTGCCTTACAACCTCTCCGGGATGTTCCTCTTCGTATCCTTTCCAGAAAGCTGGCTTTCCTCATTGCGGTCACTTCCATTAAGAGAGTTTCGGAGCTGGCAGCTCTCTCCTGCCTTTCTCCCTACCTGGTCTTACACCAGGACAAGGTTGTTTTTTGTCCAGTCCTGTACTTTTATGTCTAAGGTGGTCTCCGCTTTTCCCCTAACTGAGAACATCGTCCTTGCGTCCTTTTGTCCTGCTCCATCTCATTCCAGGAAACGTTTGCTTCATGGTCTTGATGCGGTACGGGCTGTTCAGATTTATCTTTCAGTCACTTCTTCCTTTCGCCAGAGTGACTCCTTCTTCTTGCTTACGGAGGGTCATCGTAAGGAGCTTCCTGCTTCGAAGGCTACCTTTTCACGGCGGATCCATTCTGCCATTTTGGAAGCTTACTGCTGCAAGGGGAAGACTTCTCCTTTCAAGGTCTCAGCTCATTCCACTCGTTCTATCCGGGCCTCCTGGTCTCTTTTGAACAGGGCTTCGGCCTTGCAAATTTGTAAGGAGCCACCTGGTCGTCCTTACACACGTTTATGAAGTTTTATCAGGTTCATATCTTTTGTATTTGCTGATACTGGTCTGGGCCGCAAGGTGTTGCAGGCAGCTGTGGTCCAGCCTTCCATCTAAGTTGCTTACATTTTTTTCCCACCCCGGGGACTGCTTTGGTACGTCCCACGGTTTCTGTGTCCCCCAATGGAGCCGATTGAGAAAAGTCGATTTTTATGCTTACCGTAAAATCTCTTTCTCAGAGGATCCATTGGGGGACACAGCACCCACCCATTTGTTCTGGTGTTCCTGGTTTGGTTACCTGTCCGAGGGTGGTTTCAGTAAATTTTTATTCTGTGGTTTCCTCGGACAGTTACTGTTTTTTCTTTACCTGTCTGTCCTCTCCTACTGCTCTTGGACTAAACTCCCGGAAGGGAGCATGAAACCATTGTCACACCTGATTGGATTGCTGCGGCGTCTTGTTTGTATGTCTCAGCACCGTGAATAAAAGAAGTCTGTTCCACGCACGGTAACCGTGAGTGCCTCCTCATCTACTTTCAGTCACTAAAATGCATGAATCAGGTTATGTGATAAGGTGTCTCAGTGCGTACCCATATTAACTGTGTTCCACCGCGGGGATGGACATGCAATATTAGAGGAGTAGATCAGAAATGACATTGCTCCATATTGGATATGTATGTTTACCTATAAGTGTTGTTTACAATAGAGATTTGACCTAATATCGGTTATGGCTATTTAGCTGTGAGTGTTCTATAGTGCAATATGCATTTCTTTATTTTTGAATCCCCCCAAAGAATGCATAAGTTTGGGAAAGAGACCAAATGTAGTCACTATTAGACTATATTTGTTCTGTTAACAGGAATACTGTTTATACACAGAGGTATATATCGGCAAATCCCTTTTGCAATATCTGTTGAGGCATTCTAAAAATTTGATGTACATGAGGCTTTATGGGTTACTACTGCATTTTGGTTTAAGCCTACCAGAAGACCATCTTGTAAGAAACTGCATAATTCACATATTTGTTATTGCTAGGGATGTCCTGATACTGATACTAGTATCGGTATTGGGGCCAATACTCAGCATTTGCATGGTATTGGGGACTCGTTTAATGTCCCGACACCATGTCCGATACCTGCTGCTGTGCGGCCCCGCTCCGCTGTACCGTTCTCCCGATCATATCATGGCGTCCTATGGAGGAGCATGGGACACACCTCACTCCTCCAACCCTGCGCCCAGCGTAACGCTACAGAGGAAGTGGAGTGACGTGTATGTCACATGCTCCTCCATAGGACGCCATGATGCGATCGGGAGAACAGGACAGCGGAGCGGCAACACCCGAGGACAGCCACAGGTGAGCACTGTCTACAAGAGGAGGGGGGGGCTGCTGTCTATAAGGGGGTGGCCTGCTGTCTATAAGGGGGAGGCCTGCTGTCTATAAGGGGGGGGGGCTGCTGTCTATAAGGGGGGGGGGCTGCTGTCTATAGGGGGGGGTGGCTGCTGTCTACAAGGGGGGACCCTGCTCCCTACAAGGGGGGACCCTGCTGTCTACAAGAAGGACAAGAGGGAGCACTTTCTGAAAAGTGGGAGGGCCTGTTGTCTACAAGGGGAGGGCTGTCTACAAGGGTGGGTCCCTATCTACAAGGGGGGGCCTGCTGTCTGTAAGGGAGACAAGAGGGAGCACTGTCTACAAGGGGGGGCTGTCTACAAGGGGGGACTGCGATCTACAGGGATGGGGCTGCGGTCTACTGGGGGGCTGCTACTAATGTCTGCAACTATCTATACTACCTACAAGGGGATACTACCTACTATAAAAGGCAATCTTACAGCAGAGTCACCTACACTAACTTGAATTTATAGGTTCTACTGCTGCTCACCATGTGAACATCAGCGCAATCGCTCCAGAGACATCGGTCTCTTCGCCAAAGCAAATTCCCTGTTCTGTCCAATGGAGAAGAGAGAGATCTTGGCTCACACTACAGCAGCCGCCTCCATTGTTCACAACAAAGAACCCACATATCAGCACGGGAAGCAGCGCCAGAGGCCGGGTCCCCCTGGGGTCAGATTCCCTTTAAAATAAAAGTATAATAATTAAAGTATCGGTACTCATACTCTGTCTTAAAAAAATGGTATTGGGACATCCCTAGTTATTGCAATTAAGTTACTACTGTTCTCTATTTTGTCACTTCAGTTTCCATATTTGGACCCTTAAAATTCTTTTTTACATAAAATTATTTTCCCTGGGTGCCAGGCCTTTTGGCCATATTGTAACAAAAAGGTGCTGCAATGCAAAAAAATAAGAGTTTAGAACGGTGGCTTCAATTGTGCAAATTGTGCAATTTCTGCAAATGTCCATATAGTAGAAAAGGCCTTGTGCTACTGACGATCAATCCTTATATTTAAAAAAGCTTTGCTGTGATTTTAATTTCAACTGGTGCCATACAATTATCTGTGCTGGTACAGAAGCACCCCTATAGGCAGTATGTGCTTTAAAAAAAAGCTAATTTTTTAGAACAGTCCCCGATACAAAAATTGATCAAAGGTTTTTAGCTGTAATCTGCAGGGGAACACTGCGGGAAATGTTTTGTTGCTCTGCAGTGCCACGAGAGGCAAATGAAGCATAACATGGTGCCTATTAAACCTAAAGTGGACCTGTAGGCAAGTTTTTAGGGTATAAATTAAGCGTAATACTGGTATAGGGTTTTTGACCATGAATCTACATACATACATACATACTGTTACGGTCCGTGCTTCGGCCAGTCATCCAGGCCGTGAGCGCTCCCCTCCTGCACCTGCTGGCAGGGCTGGGATTTGCAGCCCATCACTCACCTCCGCCCTCCTCTGTTCCTTCTGCCTTCGTGCAGCATTAGCGTGCATGCCCCCGTCTCCTAACGCATGCACGCTCTAAAATTTAAAGGGCCAGTACCCCTTAATTAAGTATATGCACCTGCAGTGTGTTTATAAATATCTTCACCTCTCATCACTCCCTGCCGGATCTTTGTTGCCCTAGTGCCAAGTGAGAGCATTTTCTGTGTTGCCTTGCTGTGTTCCAGACCCTTGTATTCCGTGACCATACCTTGCTCCTTGGCGCCTGCCTGTTGACCTTCTGCTACATTCCTGACTACGCACCTGTGCCGCCAGCCCTGACCTCCCGCTATCCAGGCCACCTTTTTCCTCAGCCCTCCTGTACCTCGCATCACCTCAGCCACCTGTTATGTCGAGTCGTGCTAGGGGTAGTGATCTGGGTGCCAACTGCCACAGCAAGACCATCCCGCTTTGCGTCGGGCTCTGGTGAAAACCAGCGGCACCTTAGACTCCGCTCCCTGGCACGGCCCGCATAATCTGCCACACACCTGACGTCCTTCCTTGCTGAATTCTGTATTGTTTTTGAAGAACCTGCACGAGCCTCTTTTGCCGAGACGGCTCTTCTGAACCTCAGTCAAGGGAATTCCTCCGTTGAAGACTACGCAGTTCAGTTTCGCACTCTTGCCTCCAAACTGGCATGGAACGATGAGGCTTTTTGTGCTACATTTAAGAAAGGACTGTCCAGCAAAATTAAGGATGCTCTCGCTGCACGAGATCCTCAGCCTACCCTGTGTGAACTAATCCATTTAGCCACACGTATTGATGTGCGTTTTGCCGAGAGGCAGAGTAGTAGAGAGAGAGATGTAGAGAGAACACTGCATTTTCCTCGCTTGGCACCCGTGTTCCAACGTCCACCTCTACAGTTTTTTTTTGCCTTTTGCCGAAGAGCCTATGCAAGTGGACCGTTCTCGCTTAAAGCAGCTGGAAAGATCCCGGCGACGCAATGAGAATTTGTGCCTATATTGTGCCAGTCCAGAGCACTTTCTCAAAGACTGTGCTTTACATCCACAGCGTCCGAGAGACGCTCGCATCTAGGACATGTGAGAGGGGTGTCCCTAGGTGTGAATACTACCTCTACTCGATTGACCATTCCAAGTCTTCGCTTCTGACAAGTCTTATTTCTTCCCTTCTGCATTTTTGGACTCTTGTTCCGCTGGCGACTTCATCGATGCTTCCTTGGTCCATAAACATCAACTTCCTGTGACTCGGCTTGCAAAGCCCTTGTATATTTCTACTATTAATGGACAAAATCTGGATCGTAAGGTGCTTTTCCGCACAGTGCCGCTCGACATGCAAGCAGGAGTCTTGCACAAGGAAAAGATTGAGTTCTATGTGCTCCCTAACTGTACTTCTGAGCTTCTTCTCGGTCTTTCATGGCTCCACAACGCAACTGGAAATCTGTCGAAATCACACGTTGGAGATAGTTTTGCCAGGGTCCTCTCTAAACTGGATTTGTGAGGAGCATACAACCTTATCCGTTTCCGCAAGGGAGACGAATGGAAGACGGCCTTCAATACCCGTGACGGACATTTTGAGCATCTTGTGATGCCTTTTGGTCTCTGTAATGCCCCAGCTGTCTTTCAGGAATTCGTCAACAATATTTTTGGAGATCTACTCTACACCTGTGTTGTTGTTTATCTTGATGACATCTTGATCTACTCACCCAATTTGGAGGAGCATCGTTCACATGTCCGTCTTGTTCTTCAGCACCTCTGGGAGAATCATCTTTACGCCAAACTGGAGAAGTGCTTTTTTGATAGATCTAGCCTTCTGTTCCTAGGTTACATTATTTCTCATCAAGGTCTACAGATGGATCCTGACAAACTAACTGCTGTATTGGATTGGCCTCGTCCTACTGATCATTTGGGGATTTGCCAATTATTATCATCAGTCCATCCCTCATTTCTCTTCTGTGGTTTCTCCGATTGTGGCCCTTACTAAGAAGAACTCTAACCCTAAGTCATGGCCTCCAGAGGCCAAAGCGGCCTTCACTCGCTTAACCCCTTAAGGACTCAGCCGATTTTGGCCTTAAGGACTCAGACAATTAAATTTTTACGTTTTCATTTTTTCCTCCTCGCCTTCTAAAAATCATAACTCTTTTATATTTTCATCCACAGACTAGTATGAGGGCTTGTTTTTTGCGCGACCAGTTGTCCTTTGTAATGACATCACTCATTATATCATAAAATGTATGGCGCAACCAAAAAACACTATTTTTGTGGGGAAATTAAAACGAAAAACGCAATTTTGCTAATTTTGGAAGGTTTTGTTTTCACGCCGTACAATTTATGGTAAAAATGACATGTGTTCTTTATTCTGAGGGTCAATACGATTAAAATGATACCCATTATTATATACTTTTATATTATTGTTGCGCTTAAAAAAAATCACAAACTTTTTAACCAAATTAGTACGTTCATAATCCCTTTATTTTGATGACCTCTAACTTTTTTATTTTTCCGTATAAGTGGCGGTATGGGGGCTCATTTTTTGCGCCATGATCTGTACTTTTTTTTGATACCACATTTGCATATAAAAAACTTTTAATACATTTTTTATAATTTTTTTTTAATAAAATGTATTAAAAAAGTAGGAATTTTTGACTTTTTTTTTTTTTTTTTCGTTCACGCCGTTCACCGTACGGGATCATTAACATTTTATTTTAATAGTTCGGACATTTACGCACGCGGCGATACCAAATATGTCTATAAAAATGTTTTTTACGCTTTTTGGGGGTAAAATAGGAAAAAACGGACGTTTTACTTTTTTATTGGGGGAGGGGATTTTTCACTTTTTTTTTACTTTAACGTTTACATTTTTTTTTACACTTGAATAGTCCCCATAGGGGACTATTCATAGCAATACCATGATTGCTAATACTGATCTGTTCTATGTATAGGACATAGAACAGATCAGTGTTATCGGTCATCTTCTGCTCTGGTCTGCTCGATCACAGACCAGAGCAGGAGACGCCGGGAGCGCTGCGGGCGATCCGATCGTTCATTTAAATCGCAAACTGCCGCAGATGCCGGGATCTGTATTGATCCCGGCACCTGAGGGGTTAATGGCGGACGCCCGCGAGATCGCGGGCGTCGGCCATTGCCGGCGGGTCCCTGGCTGCGATCAGCAGCCGGGATCAGCCGCGCATGACACGGGCATCGCTCCGATGCCCGCGGTTATGCACAGGACGTAAATGTACGTCCTGGTGCGTTAAGTACCACCTCACCAGGACGTACATTTACGTCCTGCGTCCTTAAGGGGTTAAAGACTGCACTTGCCTCTGCCCCCGTCCTCACAAGACCAGATCTGGAAAAACCCTTTGCTTTGGAGGTGGATGCTTGCTCCGAAGGGGCCAGTGGCGTTCTTACCCAGAAAAACTCCAAGGGCAAGACAGTAACCTGGGGGTTCTTTTCTAAGACTTCCTCGCCTGCAGAGAGGAACTACTCCATTGGAGATCCAGAACTCCTTGCTATAAAGCTTGCCCTGGAGGAGTAGTGACAATTGTTAGAAGGGTCTCCTCATCCGGTCAGCATCTATTCTGACCATAAGAATCTCCTATACCTCCAGTCTGCACAACATTTGAATCCCTGCCAGGCAAGGTGGTCTCTTTTCTTTTCTTTTCCAGATTGAATTTCTTCATTCACTTTCGTCCCGCTGACAAAAATGTCAGAGCCGATGCTTTTTCCAGATCCTCCAATGTCATTGGAATGGACTCCATGCCCAGACACATTATTCCTCCTGAATGTTTGATCTCTGCAGCTCTTGCCGATCTCCAACAAGTTCCCCCCTGAAAATCCTTTGTGCCTGTCAAACTGAGACAGAAAGTCTTGAATTGGGGTCATTCTTCTTTGCTGGCTGGTCACCCTGGAATACAAAAGACCCTTCAACTTATTTCTCGACATTACTGGTGGCCACTTCTAGAACGCGATGTCACCTATTTTGTCTGTTCCTGTCTCACCTGTGCCCATGACAAATCTCCTCGGCAAAAACCAGCAGGACTCTTGCAGCCATTGCCCATTCTGAAGACTCCCTGGTCTGACATCGCCATGGACTTTATTACCAAATTGCCTCCATCCCCTAATAACCCGGTCATCTGGGTCATGGTTGATCGGTTTTCCAAGATGGCTCATTTCATCACTCTACCTGGTCCCCCATCTGCTCCACAGCTGGCAAAGAACTTCTTACAACATATCTTTTGGCTACATGGTCTTCCTAGTCATATCGTCTCAGATCGCAGAGTTCAGTTTGTTTCCAAGTTCTGGCAAGCTCTCTGTACTCATCTTGACATCAACCTGGACTTCTCCTCTGCCTACCAACCTCAGTCCAACAGTCTGGAGAGGGTAATTCAGATTCTGGAGATTTATCTTCGCCATTTTGTTTCAGCTAGTCAGGATGACTGGGTTGATCTTCTTCCTTGGGCCAAATTCTCCTATAATCATAAGGATTCTGAGTCCACGAGGTCTTCTCTGTTTTTTATTGTTTTTGGATATCATCTCCGTTCTCCTCTTCCAGTTTCAGTTCCCTCAGGACAACCAGCTGTTGATGAACTTGTCCATTTGGCAACAGACTCGACACTCCTTATCTCTAGCCTCTTCCCTCATGAAAACCCAGGCAGATAAGAAAAGAAGACCTCCTCCGTCTCTCTCTCCCAGTGATAAGGTTTGGTTATCTTCCAAGTACATTCACTTCAAGATTCCTAGTTATAAGTTGGGTCCTCTTTTCCTGGGCCCGTTCGAGGTCTTACAGAAAATCAATCAAGTCTCAAATAAACTCTGTTTGCCTTCTTCTCTACGCATTCCTAACTCTCTTTTCATGTGTCTCTCCTTAATCCCCTGGTAATCAACCGTTACTCTCATAGGAATACTGCTCCCACACACATTTCAGGCTCGTCTGATGTCTTCCAATGTAAAGAAATTCTAGCCACTAAGACTGTGCGAGGAAGAAAATTCTTCTTAGTCGACTAGAGGGGATTTGGTCCTGAGGAGAGATCCTGGGAGCCTGATGAAAATATCCTGGACTGTAATCTCCTCAAGAAATTTTTGAGCCTTAAAAAGAGGGGGAGACCAATGGGGGGGAGGACCTGTTACGGTCCGTGCTCTGGCCAGTCATCCAGCCCGTGAGCGCTCCCCTCCTGCACCTGCCGGCGGGCTGGGATTCGCATTGCGGGACACGCCCGCATGAATCCCAGCCTGTCACTCACCTCCGCCCTCCTGCGTTCCATTAAGTAAATGTACCTGCACTGTGTTCATAAATATCTGCACCTCCCATCACTCCCTGCCATATCTTTGTTGCCCTAGTGCCAAGTGAAAGCATTTTCTGTGTTGCCTTGCCATGTTCCAAACCCTTGTATTCCATGACCTGACCTTGCTCCTTGCCGTCTGCCTGTTGACCTTCTGCTTTGTTCCTCACTACGCACCTGTGCCGCCAGTCCTGACCTCCTGCTATCCAGACCACATCTTGCCTCAGCCCTTCTGTGCCTCGCATAACCTTAGCCGCCTGTGTGGTTGAGTTGTGCCAGGGGTAGCGACCTGGGTGCCCCCTGCCGCAGAAAGACCATCCCGCTTTGCGGCGGGCTCTGGTGAAAACTAGCAGCACCTTAGACTCCGCTCCCTGGCACGGCCCGCATTATCTGCCACACAGGCCCAGCGGATCTACAACCTCTTTGTGTACTGCCTAGTTCCGTGAGTCTTACACATACATATTGTAAAGGGTTTCACTCTGGGATCGTCCTTTGCCGTAGCCAAAGGACACGTTTTTCCACAATAAACCGGCAAACAGCGAGTCCTTTCTGCAATTCTGGCTCCTCGCCAGGTTTATTAAACGGGGTGCAGGATAAACAAAATAAACAAAACATAAAAATAACTCCTAGGCCGTCTAGCCACTCACTACACATGTAGCATGCCCTGACTAATAACTGATGGGCATTTCCCTGCCAGTTTAAACACAATAAGTCCTGCAGCCTTATAAGGCACAGTTCACATTTGAACATAAAGTCCCATTCGTACAGCCACCTGCTATTAAATCAAACCTCTCTACTAAATCAGGCTATCTTAGAATATTTGAAAATGGGCTTTTTAAACCAGACAATGCCTGTCAGGGTCTCTGGCTGTAAGATGTGATACTAAAAAAGTTGCTTCCCATATTTTTTTAAGTTCAATTGAAAAGTAACAACTGCTAACCAATAAAATCCAGTGTAAAGTGAGAGCTGTCATGCTGCCAGGGATATATAACACCTTAGGGCCAAACTTCAAGTTTTTATAGCATGTTAACCACCCAAATACTGTTTACAATCATCTTCACCTCCTCAAATATGTAGAAAGTTTTTTAATCACTTTTTAGAACTTGCACAAACTACTTCTATCTTCTGGGTACAGTACTTGCCATTTTAGATGAAAATGCTTTAAAAAGTTATTTTCCAGTCACAGACTATCATTTTTCAGGATTAGTTGTTTGGTTGACACAAGCATAAGAATATCTTCTCAAATGCTAGAGATTTTGAGATGGCATAACACTTAAGAAAATAGGTTTGAAGAAACACCTCTCATGAAAGAGGTTAGACAATAATTATACTTGTTCTCTATGCTTTAAGTACATCTGAAATGTGAGGATTGCCAAACCCTGTTATGCAGGGCTCTACCTGCACTTTACAATAAACACTATGTAATGATTTTTCTTGTTAAAATATCTAAATGTAGTTTATATTTTATATTAATTTTATAGTAAACTGTTCACTTTTTACTGTATAAATATGTATGGATAAGCTCTAAAAACGTAATATACCATAAAGGTGGGACCTTGCACAGAACTTCTTCTCTAGTAGCCATATTGGTGCTTGGGTAAGGGAATTTTTTCAATTGTAATCTGCTGTGCAGGTACTGTAGATCTTGGTATGGGGCACCTTTTCTACACTGACATATTGAGCAGGAGAATGGAGCAATCCATATTCTTGCTGAGTTATTAATTGTGGCATTGATAGTGAGCTTTTAAAGGGAGTGCTGTCAAAACTTAAAGGGGTATTCCAGGCAAAAACTTTTTTTTATATATATCAACTGGCTCCGGAAAGTTAAACAGATTTGTGAATTACTTCGATTAACAAATTTTAATCCTTCCAATAGTTATTAGCTTCTGAAGTTTTCTGTCTAACTGCTCATTGATGATGTCACGTCCCGGGAGCTGTGCATGATGGGAAAATATCCCCATAGGAACTGCACAGCTCCCGGGACGTGAGTCATCAGAGAGCAATTAGACAGAAAACAACAACTCAACTTCAGAAGCTAATAACTATTGGAAGGATTAAGATTTTTTAATCAAAGTAATTTGCAAATCTGTTTAACTTTCCGGAGCCAGTTGATATATAAAAAAAAGTTTTGGCCTGGAATACCCCTTTAAGGTGCATACATGATTTTACTTTGTTGCCCTTCCTTTATGGTGTAAGCCATTGTTCTGGTGCTAACCATAGCTTCCCATGTGGATTATTAAATAAACTCATAATATCAGATGCTACAACTAATACAGTCTCTAGAAAGCAATAGAGTAAATAGAGACCAGGGAGTGACAGGGAAGTTGCATATAAGGTCATATCTGTGGGTATATGTGTGTGCATAGTGTTGCTATATTGCCTTTAATAGGGCTTCAACAGTACAGTATTGATCCTGCTCTTTTCTACACTGTAAATGTGAAAAGAGGGTTGCAAAACACAGAAAATAGAAGTTGTGTGTTTCAGTAAGGCTATGTTCACGTTACATTCGATCAATACTTGGATTTATACATCCCGAGCAAGGCTTAAGTCCTGCAGGAACGCATGGGAACGGAGTTCCTGCACTTTTTCCACAGCAGGTACACTGTTCCTGCAGGACCAGCCCCTGAGTGGGAATCTTGGGTGAATTCCCACACTTTTTTTTTCTCAGGACTTGACCCCTGATCAGGGGTATAAAAATTACACACATATTATACCTCCAGTGTATACCACTGACCAGTCTGGTTAATGGGGACCTATGGCTACATTCAGCAAAAGTATTGGGAGCGTTTCTGACCCATATGCCAAATATGATCACATAATGTTATGTGAACGTATCCTAACCATTGTAAAAACCATTGAAAAAGTTAAGGAGTTTTATCAATATAGATAGTTCCACAAAAGCACAATTAAAAATACATTTATAATATTTACCTGATATACATAAAATGAAGTATATTCTGTGTTTAATAGTAGTCTGTTGGAATCATGTATATAAAGTGCTTGTAAATTATAGCCAGTCACTAGCCAAGATGGGACTACAGTGATGGGCTGAGCGGGCAGGCCCTGCTCCACATTTCATCTTGGAAGCAGGAGAAGCGACATCCAACGGGGACCCTGCCGGTAAACCCTGCATTTTGAGGTGCCTATTTCCTTAATGGAGTGTCCCTAACCATGGTGCTAGTCCCTAAACTACTAAGTCAAAGTAACAAACACAGTACAGTCAGGGAACAGGTCAGGGCACAAAAGGGTTAACCAACAACAGCACATCAAAAAGACAGACAGGGAAAGCACATACAAACATATAATCTGCCAAGCCAAACAAGCCAACTGTGGCAGTACAGATACAATAAGCAATAAAGGTTCAGAGAAAGAGCCAAGAAAATATATAGATACATAGAATATAGTAGAAATTAAAGACAGGGACAAGGAAAAATCCTTAAAGGGGTTATCCAGGAAAATACTTTTTTTTTTTTTTTTATATATATATCAACTGGCTCCAGAAAGTTAAACAGATTTATAAATTACTTCTATTAAAAAAATCTTAATCCTTTCAGTACTTATGAGCTTCTGATGTTAAGGTTGTTCTTTTCTGTCTAAGTGCTCTCTGATGACACGTGTCTCGGGAACTGCCCAGTTTAGAAGCAAATCCCCATAGCAAACTTCTTCTAAACTGGGCGGTTCCCGAGACACGTGTCATCAGAGAGCACTTAGACAGAAAAGAACAACCTTAATCCTTTCAGTACTTATGAGCTTCTGAAGTTAAGATTTTTTAATAGAAGTAATTTACAAATCTGTTTAACTTTGTGGAGCCAGTTGATATATAAAAAAAAGTTTTTTCCTGGATAACCCCTTTAATCTCAGGATGTGTATGGAAGCAGAGTACAGCTCAAATAGACCAGATCAGAAGGATGTGGTCACTAAGCCCAGTCACAATTGGCTAGTCGTTTGCTCCTCCTGATTGGCTCTGGCATCATCATGTCAGTGGCTGATACTGCCGCTAAACAGGAGGGGCTGGAGCTACTGTCAGAGCAAGATAGAGACACACCCATTACACGGGGTAGGTAAGTATCATATATCATTTTTTTTCTCCATTTTTACAGCAGCCCCAGCAAGTACCGAACTACCCCCTTTAGGAGAACTCAACAAAAGGTTTGCACTGTAAAAGATTACACAATGTATTTGGAAATTGTATCGTAATATGATATAAACTATAAAATGGTGGCCAAAAACTGAGATGACATTTTTTATTTGTCTTACGTTCAGGCAGACTTCTCCAGGGCTGATCTCAGAAGTACTATTATGCTAACACTTGTATGTTCTCCTCTGGTTTTTCATAGCTCAAGAAGTTCTTACTGCAGCTGGCGGAGAAGATGAAAATAAGCCAAGACATTTCATCTGAGAGCCTTGTGTCACAGTACGACATGTTACTGAACAGAGCTGATGAAATCTGTAAGATGGATAAAGAATTTCTGAGCGAAAATAAAACTCTTATCTACAATCTACAGAAGAAGGTAATGATGAGATTTCTAATGCCAGCCATAGACACAGATATGTTTCCCTTTCCCAAATAATGACCCAATATTCTGTAATGATTACAGCGCTGTCTGACCTAAACTGTTGTGCATATATAGTTACATAACATAGGACTTTTTCTCTGTTGTCTGCCATTTTTATGAGTATTGGACTTGTATGTATTATGCATGCAGCAACATGTGACATTACCATTCTAATAGAGAATACTTCAGATGCTATGGTGGGATATGTCATATTTATGTGCCTTTGCATAAAGTTGGAGGCACATTATAGACCCACATAAAGTTATGGCAGCACAAGTGATACATACTACCAGGATGTATACTCCATAAAGGAAGCAAAGTGGCTGTTGCATCCCCAATTAGGTACAAAGGCCTTGTTGCTAAGCATCACTTTCCTTTCTTTCTGTTCTGGTGTTATATGTCTGAAGAAGGCAGAAAGGGAATGGTGCAGGGAGTTGACATACTATATCCTCTCTGTGATAGGTCATTTAAATGGTCAAAAATTGATTGCAGAAGTACACTTTTTTTTTTCCATTTGCTTTAAATACAAACGCAAAAATAGTACTATCAATTATTAATACCAGCTTCATAAACCCACACAAGCTACCATAGATAAGAGAAGGGGTGGGAAACGAAAAAAAGACAAGGAGGATTTTTAATGAGTCATATCTCAGAACTATTTTCCCCATCCTATTACTAAACAGGAGTCCTCTTTCTTTATTTTTTGGAAGATATAAATTGAAACCTCATCACTTTATTCACCAAGTGAATCTCACGTGAAAAGAAACAGAACATGTCCCCACATCTACAACTCCTCTCCCTTGCGGTCTTGGTGTTGTAGCGGCGATGGTCGCCGCCTGGAGCTATGCCAGTGTTAGTTTAGGGACTCACTCTTATAAAGTGGCCTTGACATGGCGAGTGGACTTGCACGTTTTGATCAGATGGTACGTTAACAACCTGTTAGTTTTTTAGTTTTTAAAATGATGCTGAGAAGCAAATAGATCAATGTACAAGTTGTGGATGGGAGGCCATGTTCTCTTTCACTACATGTGAGTCTATTTTGAATGTCTTTAAAATCTCCCTCCAGTATATCTCTGGGCAAGTCCACAATGAATGAATAATATTTGCTTTGGAAATGGACATTTGAGTATCTGTAGCGGATCTTATATCAACCAATGGTGGGTGATAGCGCCTGTAAATTATCTTAAATTGAAGCAAAATGTGGTAATTTACAGATGATATATTAAAGGAGAAATGCAGCGCAAAACTTTTACCTTCCCTTGTGCCAGGGCTGCAAAAACAAAAAAAACACACTTTAACTGACCTACCTACGTTTCCCCGTTGCGCCGATATCGGTGTCCCGTTCCTCTGGTGCTGCTGGCTTGCTCGGATCGTCACAATGCAGTCAGCGTATCGCCGGCCGCAGCAATGTCCCACTTCGGCCAGTGATAGGCTGAGCGTACTGTCATGTAAGGGCCCGGGGAGCAGGGAAAAGGCAGGGCCCGAGCACCTTACATGACAGTGGGCTCAGCCTATTACCACTGTGGCCGGCGATAAGCTGACTGCAGTGTGACGTTCCGAGCCTAAGAAGCAGGGAGCCGAACAGTGCCGGAGGACCGGGATGCCGATATCGGCGCAACGGAGGTACGTAGGAAGGGGAGTTAAAGACCACGATTTTTTTTTTTTTTTGGAGCCTGGGCACAAGGGAAGGTAAAAATTTTGTGTTGTATTTCTCCTTAAATTTTTTTTAATATGTCTCCATACATCATCATTACATTTTTTTTTCTGAGCAGGATACCAAAGGCATCTGGGAGGTGAGAAGAGGTTTATTTTATACCTCCTTTAATATTGCTGATATCCTCCTCCCATTATTTCCTACATTTTGGTGTACCTTCTTAGTAAAAATTTCTTGATTAATGCTTCTCTAATTCATGGCAAGACCGTTTTTAACCCTACCCTTCATCATCTATTATTCTAGAATAAAGTGATTGTAAACTACAAAAATGCAGTGAAAGTTCTTTGAGAAGACCACACAAAATTGCATTGAAAAGTGTTCTATGGCGGTGGTCTTATCAAAGAAAGGGCCACTATGCATAATGTATGGTGGACTGAATTGGCCAAGAGAAGAAGGTACGGAGGTTCACCAGATGTACTGATAATAACCCCTTCACCAACCTCTCTGCTGTCCAAGATCAAGAGGCATGCTGATATTAACCCCCCTCACTGAACTGGGGGTGTGGAGTGACGTCACGAACGCCAAAGCTGCAAGCTTCTGTGTTCCGGACACCGCCACTGCCTGCCTGGAGATCTCAGGGGTCCTCAGTGGTGGGACCCCCGCAATCTAACATGTAATCCCCTATCCTTTGGATAGGGGATAAGATGTTTTCAGCGGAGTACCCCTTTAATCAATATTTTTGAATTATTCCAGAGCTGGTGGGTGGAGCTTTAGGTCTATGGTGTCTGCCATACACTGTACACACAGAGGAGGAAATCCTGCACTTCTATGTCTCTGTGCACAGCCTAAACAGCAGCAGCCAGTGATTATAAGGCATGGTAAAAAAAAAACTGTGAGCATTCATTACTTACAGAATTGCCCGCACTGTCTTCTGGCCCTTTCCCCTTCATCTCCCTCCCCATAGACTTTGCATTGCTTGTAGTTTGTTGCTTAATTTAGCTACAGGACAAACACTGAGCAGACTCAAGACAAATTTAAGCTAATTTTCAGAGTGGAAGACAGTCAGGAGAGAAGGCTTGTTAACAGGAGAAAAGCTTTTTTGTCTAATAAGATATATTACTTTTTCTTATATTGTACTGTTGATCTGTAGACCATTGTTAGTTCCTTAGTATGTGTCCTATGGTGAATTCTACCTCTACCTTCCTGTTTACCAGTTCCATGTACTAGGGTTCTACCTACGGCCGTATCACTTGTTAATGGTTCTCACAGTTTTTTGTTTGTTTTTTTGCCTTTACTGACCCATTGATTGCTTCTTTAATTAACCATAAGTAATAAACTGTATCTTTATAGGTTAATTCCCAAAGGGAGAAACTAGAGTTAAAAAATTCACAAATTGAACAACTAGAAAAGAAAATAAAACAGCATGAAAAAGATAAAGAGCATCAAACCTTCCTGAGTGAAAATTCTGCAGCTATGACAGCCCAAAAATTGCAGAAGAAGGTCGAAAGACTCCAGGGACAGCTCAGTGACATAAAAATTGCTAATCAAAACTTGATGGCTCAGCTTGTCGATATGAACGATCTAAAGGTGAACGCGCCACTATGGAAAGTTTCATGAGGAATTATATATTGCTTCTTCCTTTAATCTTCTAAGTAAAATAAAAAAAAAAAAGTGAATAAGGGTTTGCAGCTATATCTGTTTTTGCTATAATGATGTTCCTTATGCATATGAAGCCTCATTTAGGGCTATTACTCTATTCCTACTCTAGTCCTACTCTATTTATCTATGATATATTAACTCCTCAGACTTGCTTTGGCAAGTATAAAAGTAAATAATAGGAATCAGCTAAATACAAAAATTATGTTTAATGCAAATAATAATACAATACTAAAATCTGGAAAAAAAAAATGTTTTTTGCATTGCAATAGATATCTAATACTGGTTGTTCTAGCAGACTAAAATATTTACAATGACAGAAATGAATTTTTGTGTGGAGAATCAAATATACTTTTTTTTATAACTTTCTATGATTATCATTTCATAAGAAATATCTGAGTCCTATATGAATAGCATACATCCAGTATTATTTAACTGGTATAGTTCTTTGGTGACATCAGTGTCCTAGGCTTAAAATGCCCACTTTTTAATTGTATTACCATCTGTGAAAACCACTGAAAAAGAGGATCAAGCCTCAATCGCTGATATGGAGGATGGTTACTGTTTGGAACAGTTAAAGTTTTAATAGGCCTACTAATATTTTATATTAAAGGGTTTCTATCTAAAAAATAAACTTCTGACATGTTGCCAGACATGTCAAAAGTTTTAATTGCACCTCGACCAATGCCTGAGACTCGCTGAGATCACTAGTTATAAGTGGCAGTGACATTCCTTCCCCGGCTGTCAATCAAATCTGACCTTTTTGCTATAGAAGTCTATGCAGTTAAAGGGGTTATCCAGGAAAATGTATTTATATATATATATATATCAACTGGCTCCAGAAAGTTAAACAGATTAGTAAATGACTTCTATTAAAAAATCTTAATCCCTTTAGTACTTATGAGCTGCTGAAGTTGAGTTGTTCTTTTCTGTCTAAGTGGTCTCTGATGACACGTGTCTCGGGAACCGCCCAGTTTAGAAGCAAATCCCCATAGCAAACCTCTTCTACTCTGTGCAGTTCCCAAGACAAGCAGAGATGTCAGCAGAGAGCACTGTTGTCAGACAGAAAACAACAACTCAACTTCAGCAGCTGATGATTATTGAAAGGATTAGGATTTTTCAATAGAAGTAATTTACAAATCTGTTTAACTTTCTGGAGCCAGTTGATATATAAAACATTTCTTTTTCCTGGAATACCCCTTTAAAATGTTGGTTCTGCCGGGTGGCTGGGGAGTGGGGCGCGATGCGGTGCACTTCTCTAGCTTATTACAAGCTATTGCTGTGGGTCTCGAGTGAGACCTCGTTCATTCAAAAGTTTTTAAGCGTGGGCAATTCTTTTAGATGTATTCATTTAACTACCAAATTTTGCACTGAGTAAAAGAGATAACAAATAGTAGAAGTAGCCAGTGGTAAACGATGAAAGCTTTATTCGGATCTCAATAAAACCGCATGAAAAGCGGGAAACAGCCGATAAGACAACTCACAGAAGCGTTGACACGTTTTGGGTAAGACGCTTCGTCTAAGCACGCTTTACCTTGGTGGTTGGCAGGTATATATTGGAGTTCAGAAGGGGATGGGCGGAGTTCAAGACACAGTCTGAAAATTGGTGGTGTGTCTAGATGCAGGCTTGTATAGCTTACTTAATAGACAGCTTCTTGAAGATCAGAGTACATATGGTAAACTCGGATCCCACATCCCATTTCAGGGAGGATCTGAGAGCAGTGTTAAACTGCAGTCTGGAGCTGGGTGTAATTGCACAAAAGCAGTATGATTACATGTTTGTTCTTAACCCCACTATTCCCATCTTCCACTCGCTGCCTAATGTACATAAGGACCGTTTCCCCCCTCCCATGAGACCGATTGTGGCGGGATCGGTTCCTTAAATGAACGCCTTAGCCAGTGGGTGGACTCCGTTCTAAAACCATTGGTGCCCCTGTGCCCCAGCTACATAAAATACTTTCAACATCTATTATCCATTGTGAGCCAGATAACATGGGATTCATCCTTTTGATGGCTCACATTGGATATTGAAACTTTGTACTCTTCTCTGCCACACTATTTGTCTATCCTAGCGGTCAATAATATTATGTCCATAGTCTCCAAATTTAGTTCCAATCTACAAAACTTTATAACTGAGGCATTGCAGTATTTGTTGTCACACAACTTTTTTTCATTCGATGGAGATTTCTTTATCCAGAAAACTGGTGCCCCTATGGGCGCAAAAGTCTCAGCTTCAGTTGCTAACATTTTTGTTTTTTGGTGCGAGCTACATTATATTTTTTGTGATAACAACCCCTTCCAAAAAGACATAGCCTATTTTGGTAGATTTGTGGATGACGTGGTCATAATTTGGACATCCGATCAGTCTAGGGTCACACAATTCATTGATTACATTAACAATAATCCATTTAATTTGTGGTTCACATTTGCATGGAATAAATATGAAACTCCTTTTCTTGACATCCAGCTAACATCAGAGACCCCTTGTGTGCATACCTCCACCTACCGCAAACCCAGTGCAGGCAATTCCCTTCTCAGGGCCCAGTCCTGTCACCCAAGACACACAATTTCTGCTGTGCCTGTGGGTGAATTCACCCGTGCTAAACGCAACTGCTCCTCTGAAGAGCAGTTTTGTGGTGAATCTATTGCGGTGGGAGAACGTCTTTTATCCTCCTCATTTAATTAATAAGGCTCTGTCCAAAGTTCAACTTAAAGACAGAAATAGTCTCTTCTTATTTCTTCAGATAAAAAACACATTGGACATAGACAATCCAACGATGATAGTTACTTTTGTAACAACATATAGTGCTGACTATCATGAAGTAGGGAAGATTATTAAAAAGTACTGTACTTTTTTATCACAAGACCCCCTTCTGGGCAAATTCACACAAAGCAGTTGTAGATTTTCATCTCGACGTGCTCCCACTTTAGGGAATATTTTATCTCCTAGTGCTTTCTCCACTGACAACACGACCAACACTGCTTGGCTACATGTCAAAGGTTTTTTCAAGTGCGGATTGTCTCGCTGTGTGGTTTGCAAATATGTTCACACCACACAAGTTGTCATGGGTTATAACACTAATTGTATATTTCCCATTCGTTCTTTCATAAATTGCCAGTCTACATATGTAGTGTACAATATTTGCTGCCAAACCTTCAGGACCATGTTTGTGCGCAGTACTATAGGTCCTCTAAGAAACGCATCCAGGAATACATTCGAGCCGCAAGCAATCCGCACCACGTGAACATCTCCGGTGTCTCTAGACATTTTTGTGATGTTCACCATGGTGATGTTTCTGATCTAATTTTTTGTGGCATAGAATGTGTGCGCAGACCATTACGGGGTGGTGACCGTGTTAGACTTCTACGAAATAGAGAGGTTTTTGGGATTCATAATTTGCGCACTATTCAACCCCATGGCATGAACCTGAGAGCCGCTCTTATATTTCATTATTGTTTTTTTACAGTTTCTCATTCATGTGCGATACGTTTCTCCATCTATACATTTTTTCACAGTTTTTTTCCTATGAGTTTTCCTAAAAGTTTTTGCAAGATTTCTTGTCTCCTTATATGTGTTTTTGATTTTCCAGATGTTTTTAGAAAATACTCGTCTGATATTTACCTTAGAGTAATGTGTCTTGTCTGGCTTAAAATGTTTTTTCATTTGTAAGGGTGTTTTTCACTATGGGATGGAAGGAGTTAATTTTCAGACTGTGTCTTGAACTCCGCCCTTCCCATTCCGAACTCCTATATATATATATATATATATATATATATATATATATATATATATATATATATATATATATATATCTCTGACAACCACTAAGGTAAAGCGCGCTTAGACGAAGGGTCTTACCCAAAACGTGTCCACGCTTCTGTGAGTTGTCTTATCGGCTTTTTCCCGCTTTTCATGCGGTTTTATTGGGATCCGAATAAAACTTTCATCGTTTACCACTGGCTACTTCTACTGTTTTTTTTTACTACTTGTCACGATTCGGCTGGCTGGAGGTGGATCCTCTGTGCCAGAGAGGGATTGGCGTGGACCGTGTTGGTGGACCGGTTCTAAGTTGCTACTGGTATTCAACAGAGCCCGCCGCAAAGCGGGATGGTCTTGCAGCGGCGGTAGCAACCAGGTCGTATCCACCAGCAACGGCTCAACCTCTCTGACTGCTGAAGATGGGCGCGGTACAAGGGAGTATACAAGAGCAAGGTCGGACGTAGCAGAAGGTCAGGGCAGGCAGCAAGGATCGTAGTCAGGGGCAACGGCAGGAGGTCTGGAACACAGGCTAGGAACACACAAGAGAACGCTTTCACTGGCACAATGACAACAAGATCCGGCAAGGGAGTGCAGGGGAAGTGATGTATAAATAGGGAGTGCACAGGTGAACACACTAATCAAGCCTGCTGCGCCAATCAGTGGCGCAGTGGCCCTTTAAATTGCAGAGACCCGGCGCGCGCGCGCCCTAAGGAGCGGGGCCGCGCGCGCCGGGACAAGACCGACGGGGAGCGAGTCAGGTACGGGAGCTGGGATGCGCATCGCGAGCGGGCGCCTCCCGCATCGCGAATCGCATCCCGGCTGAGAGAGACATTGCAGCGCACCCGGTCAGCAGGTCTGACCGGGGCGCTGCAAATGCGAGGAAGTTGCGAGCGCTCCGGGGAGGAGCGGGGACCCGGAGCGCTCGGCGTAACACTACTACTTTGGAGTTACTAGCCGTGCTGGGGATCCTGTGAGCTGACCATTTCCACATTTTCTATCATGAGTGACAGAGATGTCCACTTGTATTCATTAAAACGAACCTGTCACCGTATTCTACCCCTATAAACTGCTTCAACATGACTATATGCTTTGTGTTCAGAGTACAGCATTATACCTCTTAAAAAAAATATTATAAAACCCCCTGCACCTTTTGTAATTAGAACTTAGATGTCTGCTGGGCTATGTAGGACTATTGCTTCTACCTAAGGCCAGCCTCACCTTTTGCACTTATCAGTACTGGCCCACTTGCTACTATCTTATATGTATCTGTTTGGTAAGGTTGGGTGAGAACAAGGTGTAGCAGTTGCACCCTATCCATGGTGTGCCATATGGAGTTTCAGATAATAAGAGACATGTATCATAAATTGAACTAGTTAAGTGGGACCCTATTTCAGATTTTGCATCGGGACTAGTAGCTTCAGTTTATGCCTCTGCTGTGGCAACTTTTTTTTATACAATCAGTTAAGCAATGGTAGCCATGCTGTATGAATGGATGAAAGGTGAGCTCTGACTGTGTTTCCCAGCAAAATCTGTCAGAATTACAACTCTAGTCTGTTAATCGTGTCAGAAAAAAAAGATAAGACACTTCCGGGAATGAACTACAAAACTGGGACTTGGGTGAAAGGAGTTATAGGATGAACTGGCTCATCAATGTACTAGATGATCCTATGTTGAGCCCATGCTCAGACACAATAAAGGCCTGAAAGGTCCAGCACATGGCAAACTCATTTGGAAGGGTCTTTGGAGCTAATCACTTGCCACTAGGGTCAATTTCATAGGTTGGGCTCACATGCGTCCAGCGATCCAGAGCCATCCCATATGGGAATGCTAAATGCATGAAATTTAATTAATCACACCTTTCCTATACCATCCATTGCCCCAGAGGATGAAATCTATATAGACATAAAGAAAAGCAGAGGGTATCATGTTCATCACAGTGTGGTAAATGGTGTAGTGGTCCCCAATGGGAAACTGCTAACCTTTTTAAGTTGTGTAACAGGCACAACCCCTATGCAAGCTTAAAGAATATGGTGGGGCCCCCCAGGTGTTGGCACTGGAGTATACCAGGCAAGATATAGCAGGAAATGTATATGTATTTACAGGGGGTGTGGAAATAAAAATAAAAACTACTTGTCCAAGGGAATAAAACTGAGCACAATCTACCTGTTCCTCATGACGATCTACTTGTCCTGGAACACAAAATAATTTCAACCAAAATAGTCTGTAAATAAAGTCTTTATTAAGAGAAACTTAATAGACAGACCAGTATGTCACCCCATTAGGTGGATAGGGTCCCTGATAAATAAGTCTGCACTATTAAGTTGGTAGTCCCCCCCCCCCCCCTGCACCATTAAGTTGGTAGGGCTCCCCTGGTATGTAAATAGGGCCCCAGATATATATGTCCCCCCAGTTGGTAAAAAGGCAGGGTTCCCAGACAGAACCCCAGATAGAAATTACCCCCATTAGGTAGAGCTCCCCCCGTAGATAGACAGGCCCCCAGATAGATATGACCCCCATCAGGTAGTTCTCTCATTTAAACAATTATACCCCCTAAGTCAGAGCTTTTCAAACTGTTAATGGTGATGTCCTTGCATAGTTTGGTGACACTGTACTGCATGCATGGCGTTGCACGTCGACAATGCACAACGTAGTATCAGTATCAGAAATGCGGCTTCTATTATCCTGTGCCAGTTCATCCCTCCCCCCTTTATCACTCCCTGTGCCACATCTTTCCCCCTTGATCCTCTCCTGTGCCTTATCATTCCCCTGTGACATTACATAACCCCCCTCTGATGCCCCTGTGCCATTATATTTCTCCCCTCTCTGATGCTCCCTGTGCCATAATATTGCCTCCCATACCCCCTATGCTATTATATTTCAGCTCCCCTGTGCCATTATATTTCAGCCCCCTCCCCTATGCCATTATATTTCAGCCCCATCCCCTGTGCCATTATATTTCAGCCCCCTCCTCCTGTGCCATTATATTTCAGCCCCCTCCCCCCTGTGCCATTATATTTCAGCCCTCTCCCCTGTTCCATTATATTTCAGCCCCCACCCACTGTGCCGTTATATTTCAACCCCCCTCCCCCTGTGCCATTATATTTCATCCCCCCTCCCCCCTGTGCCATTATATTTCAGCCCCTCCTCCCCCTGAGCCATTCTATTTCAGCCCCCCTTCCCCCTGTGCCATTCTATTTCAGCCCCCCCTTCCACCTGTGCCGTTATATTTCAACCCCCCTCCTCCCTGTGCCATTATATTTCAGCCCCCTCCCCCTGTGGCATTATATTTCAGCCCCCGTCCCCCTGTGCCATTATATTTCAGCCCCCCTCCCCCTGTGTCATTATATTTCAGCCCCCCTCCCCCTGTGTCATTGTATTTCAGCCCCCCTCCTCCCTGTGCCGTTATATTTCAGCCCCCGTCCCCCTGTGCCATTATATTTCAGCCCCCGTCCCCCTGTGCCATTATATTTCAGCCCCCCTCCCCCTGTGCCATTATATTTCAGCCTCCCCTCCCCCTGTGCCATTATATTTCGGCCCCTCTCCCCCTGTGCCATCATATTTCAGCCTCCCCTCCCCCTGTGCCATTATTTTTCAGCCTCCTCCCCCCTGTGCCATTATATTTCAGCCTCATTCCCCCTGTGCCATTATATTTCAGCCCCCTCCCCCTGTGCCATCATATTTCAGCCTCCCCTCCCCCTGTGCCATTATATTTCGGCCCCTCTCCCCCTGTGCCATTATATTTCAGCCCCCCTCCCCCTTTGCCATTATATTTCAGAGCTATCCCCACTGTGCCATTATATTTCAGCCCCCACCCCATCCCCTGTGCCATTATATTTCAGCCCCCCCTCCCCCTGTGCCATTATAGTTCAGCCCCCTTCCCCCTGTGGCATTATATTTCAGCCCCCCTCCCCCTGTGCCATTATATTTCAGCCCCCCTCCTCCCTGTGCCATATTTCAGCCCCCCTCCCCCTGTGCAGTTATATTTCAGCCCCTCCTCCCCCTGAGCCATTATATTTCAGCCCTCCCCCCTCTGCCATTACATTTCAGCCCCCTCCCCCTGTGGTGTTATATTTCAGCCCCCCTCCCCTGTGCCATTATATTTCAGCCCCCCTCCTCCCTGTGCCGTTATATTTCAGCCCCCCTCCCCCTGTGCCATTATATTTCAGCCCCCCCTCCCCCTGTGCCATTATCATTCAGCCCCCCCCTCCCCTCCTGAGTTACATCATTTACTCATTCACCAAACCCCACTCTCCCTCTGATCCCCTGCTATTACCTGTCCTCTGTCCCATGTGTGCTTCAGCAGGCTCGGGCTCCGTGGTTGTTTATGTTGCTGGACCGCGTCCTCTGTCCTGACGGAGATGCGCACGATGATGGAGATTGGATAAGGATATTTGGTGTGTGCGTATAGCTGTTCCAGAAGTTGTGGAACAGCAGGCATGGAACCTTTGAAATACTTCCTAAGATCTAAATATATTCTAAAAAAAATGAATACATTTCTTGTCCAATATACAGATAGATTAACATAATAAACCATGTTTGTGTACCTTAAACAATTTAAGTTTTATTGTGGAAACGTTTTAAGTCACTAACTCGATTTCTTCTCTTTTAAGGAGAAACTCGACCATCAGAAGAAAACTATAGAACTTCTTAGTAAATCTTTAGAAAAGCTGGAGAAAATTAAGGATAAAGCTGCTAAAAAGGTAGTGAGCCTGAAAACAGAGCTGGACTACGAGTCTGTAGGGGAGAAAGTGAGGTGTCAGCAGATGGTGGAAGCAGTCACTAATGAGCTGCACACCGCCAGGAGAGCCCTCGAGGAGGTAGCAAGGAGAGAAAAACAGGTACACTTCGTGTATTAAAGGGAATCATTAGTATCTTTTTAGCAACTCTTAAAAATGCTCATTAAATAGTTTTTTTGGGGGGAGTGGTAAGTTGCAGGTACTCGAGAACTTTAAGAGACTTTATACAATACTTGGAAATACAGAAGGTTTTTGTCCCGTAGATCTTGTGATATGTCTTTTTGGAGGAAGGGGCTTTGCATTCGCATTTATAAGGAGTATAACTAAAATGAAAAATTTCAACCAACCCCTAAATTTCAATTAGGAGGTGTTTTAGGGAGGTAGATTGAGTAACTGTGAAGAGTTTTTAGAAAAGGTTTAATTATAAAGGTGATAAATGTAAGGGAGATGATTTTACTTGCCTCAAAAAAAAAAAGAGAGAATGGGAAAGAACAGCATTAAGATGCATTTATCTCTCCTCTATTCTGCAGCTTGTCGACTTCAGAGAGACCATCACCAGAATGATGGGATTTAATATTAACACCCTGGCTGTTCCAGATTATGAAATCCTTGACCAACTAAAGCGGGTTTTACGGACACATGGACCTAACGATAACACCAAAACAGATAGGTCTAAGTTGCCATATGGGTTTCGGACAGGGATTGGTGAACCCGAATACACAGTGCAGCACATGAACCCTAGACACTAGGATCAAAACAGATTTCAGTATTGGTTGCCACTGCATCATGACATAAGGAGGCACATACTATATATAAGTACTGGATGTTTTCAGAATTTATATCCACAGCATAGGTGACAAGTATCTGATCAGTGTGGGGTCAACTGCTGGGACCTCCACGATTAATAGTCCTTAGAGTGAACAGAGCAGCAGCCCGCATGCTTGACCCACCACTGCATTCACTCATATGTGACTGCTGAAGATAGCAAAGTACAGTGCTCTGCTATCTTCAGAAACCCCATAGAGAGTAAAGAACAGAGGACAAGCATGTGCACTGCCCATTAACTTGGGAAACAAGGAACCTCTGTTATGATCAGTGGGGGCTCCTGTGGATAGGTGATAAGTTAAAATCTTAAATAACCCCCATGAATTGAATACATTTTTATTTGTGGTCAAAGCATTTTTATTTCCATGTATAAGCTGTATTCGGTAAGCGTTTAAAGGGGAGGAAAAAAATTGTTTTAAAGGGTAGCTCCCACCATCCTAATTATTTTTTTTTTGCAAGCCCGTTCCCCTCCCCCCCCCCCGCTACGGCACTAGC
Organism: Hyla sarda; assembly: GCF_029499605.1. Classification (NCBI taxonomy): domain Eukaryota; kingdom Metazoa; phylum Chordata; class Amphibia; order Anura; family Hylidae; genus Hyla; species Hyla sarda. Next base: position 45,942,188 of record NC_079199.1, on the reverse strand, counting down.
CCGTTCACTCCTCCCCCCCCCAACCGCCCCCCTTGCCCCGCGCATACCCCGTTCCCTCATTACACTTGCAGTTACTGCAGAGTCCGGCAGCAGGCGTGCAGGGACAGCGGTGGCGGCGGCGGCGATGTGCGGGAGGAGTGGCCTCCCAGCCAGTGGCCGGGGAGCCAATGCGCTCGCTCCCGCCTGTCTGATTGACAGGCAGGGAGCGAGTGCAGCCCAACTGAAAAAGGACTGATTGCCACTCCAAATTCAGTCCTTTTGCAGTGGCCGGTTTTTAAATGTAAATTAAACCTTTTTAATGAAAAAAAAATAATAAAAGTATATTAGAGATATGTTGTAGTACATAAGTACTACAACATATCAAAAAATAAAGTTGGTGACAGTGCCCATTTAAGCCAATTAATGCCAGAAAGTTATAGAGATCTATAAATCACTTCTATTTAAAATTCTCAATCCTTCTAGTACTTATCAGCTGCTGTATGTTGCAGAGGAAGTTGTGTAGCTCTTTCCAGTCTGACCATAGTGCTCTCTGGTGCCACCTTTGTCCAAGTCAGGAACTGTCCAGAGCAGGAGAGGTTTGCTATGGGCACATTTGCTCATGCTCTGGACAGTTCCTGACACAGACAGAGGTGGCAGCAGAGAACACTGTGGTCAGACTGGAAAAAACTACACAGCCTACTTTAGAGCATACAGCAGCTTTTTAAATAGAAGCAATTTCAAATCTGTATAACTTTCTGGCATCAATTTATTTTATTTGACCTCTGGAATACCCCTTTAAGGTCATGAGATTCTCCACCTATTTCTAAGTGAATATTTTATATCGTTCTATAAATGTCCAATAAGCTAGGATATATTACAATCTGGCACCCCTAAGAAACTCTTGATACCAAATAGAGAGAATTGTACTGTTCAGATTATAGTCACAAAAGGCATAGTTTTTGTACATCTCAAAACCAAATGGTTTTGTGTTTTATTTCTCTTTTTTTTTTTGTGTGTGTGTGGGGGGAGTTGGGGGCTTGCGGAGGATCTACGCTACTTTACTTATCAATGTAACCCTATTGAATGACAAAATAATCAACCTCTCCCCTGCCTATAATTAGTAAGAACACTGAACTATAGCATAGTTTATTTACTATAGTTCATTTACTATTAACCAGAACCACATTTTATCATACATCTGCAATGACTGCTTCTATTGCCTGCAAACACTAAACTATCACAAAATATGTAGAATTAATTATGAATGCATCCAATATTACTTTTTATTCTGCTAATAATAATAATTTATATATATAATAACATTTTGGGAAGAATTAGTGGTTTAATGAAAAAAATAAATGTACAAATGTATAATGGTTTTAAAATAAATTTTATAATACCTAATTCCTAATATTAAGTGTGTAATATTGTAATGCCTGATACTTGTCTTTATTTGTACCCCCCAAAACCGTAAAGTGCTATGGAATCTGTTGACACTTTATAAATAAATGTCATTACTGTATTATTATTATTATTTCCTAACCAAATTCAGTATTGTGTCAAATATGTGGATTCCTGTGTATAAGAAAAAACACAATAGCTTTGTTCCAGGGACACCGCCACACTTGTCCATGGGCTGTGTGTGATATTGCTGCTCAGACTTATTTAGGTTACGGTATATGGTCTGAGCTTCAAAATTATATATGGTGGAAAAAAGTAGCCTCTTTTTTTTTATTTATTCATTTTTTTTATACCTAATTCACTCCTAAAATGTAAGGATTTTAGAAACTGATGTCCTGTCTGTGGTCAACTTAAAGGAGTCCTCATCTTAAATGTCTTTTTAATATAGTTTACGCAGTAGTGATGCTCAACCTACCATAAGTATACTGCGAAAATGTTACTGTTTAGAATAGCTCTGCGATGTCAAAAAGAATACCGTGTCTACCGCAGCTTCCACTCTCATGGCTTGCCATACACATGAGATAGCTATCATCAGACACTCCTTTAATTGACAGATATTTCCTCTGACCTTCCATAAATGGCTGACTGACTGTGTCCTCAATCAGGAGAGGGGAGAGAGCTGCTGCAGGACACTTCGGGCAGTGGCTTATCTCCTCTCAAAACAAAGCAATCAGGCAAGTTGACATCCAACAGCACGATCCTTCATTCCCTTGACATCTGCCATTGGATGAATGCTGGTAAAGGCTACTTTAAAGGAGTATTTCATTTTGCAAAGTATTTCCCTATCCATAGGTAGGGCATAGCTATGTGATCATCCGACTGCTGGGGCTCCCCACGATCTTGAGAACAGGAACTACAGGCTCCCATTAGAATTGAAAGGTGGGTCACGCATGAGTGCTGCTGCTCCATTCATTTTCTATGGGAGTTTAAAGGGGTATTCCGGGCTGATACATTTTATCCCCTATCCACCACGCCCTCTCCATTCATGTCTATGGGAGGGGGCGTGGCGGCCGTCACACCCCCTCCCATAGACATGAATGGAGGGGGCGTGGCATGACGTCACGTCCCCAGTCCCGGAAATCCGGAAGTTTCCGAAACTGGAGATTCAGCACCAGCTGAATCTTAATCTTAATTAAAAATTTCTTATAGTTTTTTTTTTTTCTACAGCTGCTATACAGGCCAAGCATCTCTATGGTATCAAAATTTGTCCTTTTACTTTGTGCTAATGTAGATTTGATAGGTGAACCATATGTAGAGGACAGAAAATGTAACATGATGAAGGATAAGACTACACAGAGTTTACTCATTGTCTGTTACTGTGGACATGCATAATCTGCAAGAAAAGTTGCAGGACAAAATTGTAGGAAATTTGAATTAACACATGTTGCAAAGTTGATTAAATTTATATTTTTTATCCATTGAGAGAATGAAAATTTTGTGTTTGTGAAGGTGGACATAGCCTTCAAAGGTCCAATCTGCATATGGTGAATAATACAATTTTTTTTTATTATTTAACTGTATTCATGAAAATTTCCTCCAGAATCCAACAAATGGTTTTATAGTCGCTGTTTATAACCTGTAATAGCCAAAAAAATGTACAGCCTCTATTTGTAAAGCAGCACCTGAATATGTCAGGTTGTTGCCTAGAAACTGGCGCAACAGGAATCTGTTAACAATACCAAATCACCTTCATTCCAGTGTTGCCACCCGCCATGCCTCAGAAGTGCTGCTGGTGCATAGTTATACTGTATAACGTTCTGTCAGCCCTCCTCTAAGGAGTCATTAATGAAAAAATGGCTTCCAGTGCCAAGATTCAAAGCAAGTTCTCACATAGTCATTTTTTTGTTTTGTTTTTGCAGCATGAGATTTTTTAATGGCACCATTCTTGAGTACATATAAACTATTGGGTGGGATGGAAGGAAACAAAATTCTATTTAATGTTGAGGTTTGTTATGACTTTAATCAACATGTTAACTTTATTCTTTGGTTATTAAAGGGGTTGTTTGGCATTAGAAAACGTTTTGAAAAGGACTCAGGCTTGCTTAACCCCTTAAGGACGCAGGACGTAAATGTACGTCCTGGTGAGGTGGTACTTAACGCACCAGGACGTACATTTACGTCCTGTGCATAACCGCGGGCATCGGAGCGATGCCCGTGTCATGCGCGGCTGATCCCGGCTGCTGATCGCAGCCAGGGACCCGCCGGCAATGGCCGACGCCCGCGATCTCGCGGGCGTCCGCCATTAACCCCTCAGGTGCCGGGATCAATACAGATCCCGGCATCTGCGGGAGTTCGCGATTAAAATGAACGATCGGATCGCCCGCAGCGCTGCTGCGGGGATCCGATCATTCATAACGCCGCACGGAGGTCCCCTCACCTTCCTCCATGCGGCTCCCGGCGTCTCCTGCTCTGGTCTGTGATCGAGCAGACCAGAGCAGGAGATGACCGAAAACACTGATCTGTTCTATGTCCTATACATAGAACAGATCAGTATTAGCAATCATGGTATTGCTATGAATAGTCCCCTATGGGGACTATTCAAGTGTAAAAAAAAATGTAAAAAAATGTAAAAGTAAAAGTAAAAAAAAAGTGAAAAATCCCCTCCCCCAATAAAAAAGTAAAACGTCCGTTTTTTCCTATTTTACCCCCAAAAAGCGTAAAAAACATTTTTTATAGACATATTTGGTATCGCTGCGTGCGTAAATGTCCGAACTATTAAAATAAAATGTTAATGATCCCGTACGGTGAACGGCGTGAACGAAAAAAAATTTTAAAAGTCCAAAATTCCTACTTTTTTAATACATTTTATTTAAAAAAAAATTATAAAAAATGTATTAAAAGTTTTTTATATGCAAATGTGGTATCAAAAAAAAGTACAGATCATGGCGCAAAAAATGAGCCCCCATACCGCCGCTTATACGGAAAAATAAAAAAGTTATAGGTCATCAAAATAAAGGGATTATAAACGTACTAATTTGGTTAAAAAGTTTGTGATTTTTTTTAAGCGCAACAATAATATAAAAGTATATAATAATGGGTATCATTTTAATCGTATTGACCCTCAGAATAATGAACACACGTCATTTTTACCATAAATTGTACGGCGTGAAAACGAAACCTTCCAAAATTAGCAAAATTGCGTTTTTCGTTTTAATTTCCCCACAAAAATAGTGTTTTTTGGTTGCGCCATACATTTTATGATATAATGAGTGATGTCATTACAAAGGACAACTGGTCGCGCAAAAAACAAGCCCTCATACTAGTCTGTGGATGAAAATATAAAAGAGTTATGATTTTTAGAAGGCGAGGAGGAAAAAATGAAAACGTAAAAATTAAATTGTCTGAGTCCTTAAGGCCAAAATGGGCTGAGTCCTTAAGGGGTTAAAAGAACAAGGGGACAGTTGCCTGTTGAACCCCCATTACTACAGTTTCTATAGTGTCCGGTCATCACAAATCAGCACTTTCTGACTGCCGACCCACAGAAAATACTCACTTTTTTTTTAGCACCAGACAACTCGTAATGAAAATTTTTTGTAACATCTTTTTACATTCATATGTACACCAATGTCAGAAGTGGCGTGGGGAAAAATAGAGTGGGCTCTGGAGCAGAGTTTGGTCCCGTGCACAGCAGATGCCGGCTATGTATTATAGCTGGCTATGCTTCTCTTAAACCCCAGCGGACCATGTCTACTACAAAGCCTGCTGACGAGCCCTCCAAGCTATGCCTCTTCAGGGCCCCTCTACGGATTCCTGGGCTCTGGGGGCCTCCCGCTCTGTCCCTGCTGCCTCTCCATGGGATGCATGTCTAGACTCTGACCTGGACTGTTCTGGGGTCCCTACTGCCACCCCTGTTCCCCCAGAACTGAGTCCAGTGATCCACTGTGATCCAGTCACTGCTTCTCCGGCCCGGGGTCACAATCTACTGCTTTGGCCTATGGACCATAGCAGTAGGTGCCAGGACCAGTCGAGCGGTGACCGGAACGCTGAAGAGAAGAAGAGAATGCGCCGCCGGTCACTTACCAGGCCCCGGCCGGAGAGCGTCCTCCTGCGATGATCCTGCCGTCCTCCTGGTCCTCCCGCGTCTCTATGGTTGTACGCATGGGACGTCACTGACGTCTCGTGCTTACAACCATAGAGGCGAAGGACCGAAGGAGGATCGCTAGAGGGCAGACGTTGGTGAAGGCTGGCGGCCGGCGGCGGCTACGAGGGCCACATGGCGAGGTCTGGCGGGCCAGATTCGGGGCGAGGGCCTTGTGTTTGACACCCGTGCTTTAGATGCAGCGATCAAAGTTGATCGTCGCGTCTAAAGTGAAAGTAAAAGCTTCCCGGCAGCTCAGTCGAGCTGATCGGGACCATCACGGTAAAATCTCGATGTCCCAATCAGCTAGAATGCTACAGGAGGGTGCCTTACCTGCCTGCTGTGTGTCCGATCGGCAATTGATTGCTCGAAGCCTGAAATCCAGGCTTGAGCAATCAACCGCAGATAACACTGATCCCAGCCATTGCATTGCAATGGCAGTGATCAGTGTAATGAATCAATGTACTGCATGTTATAGTCCCCTATGGGGGCTATAACATTGCAAAAGAAAGTGAAAATAAAGTTAATAAAGATTATTTAACCCCTTCCCTAATAAAAGTTTGAATCACCCCCCCTTTTCCTATAAAAAAAAAAATTATCTGTTCTCTAGACAGGGCTCGTCCTTGCCCACGGGCTTTAAACGGCTGTTTAGGGGGGTCCTCAGGGGAAGGGACTCCTCTCTAGCATGTATTCTTTCCTATTTTACCCTCTGGATGGCCCTCCTCCTTCCCATCGCTAAATGAGCCATTGGGAGGAGGCTCTCAATACTACTATCTCAATCCCACAATGGCGTATAATCTGGGAACGGGCCTCTAAAGTCTCGATATGCACGGCTTATATAGAGACACAATTTAAGATGCTCATGGGATGGTACCATACCCCGATACTTTTGAATAAATTGAACCCTGACATTCCTCCTCAATGCTGGCGTTGTAGTGTGGTCCTGGGTACTATTTTCCACATTTTCTGGTCGTGCCCGCTTATAGTTAACTTTTGGGTGCGGGTGCAGAAGTAAGTTCACTCAGTCCTAGGTGTTTTAGTCCCTTTAGACCCCATGGTCTTCCTCCTGCACCTGTCTACCAGGGTCCTATCGAAAAAGCCGTTTAAGCTTTTCATGCATGTAGTTCTTGCGGCCAAGACCCTCGTCGCTAAACATTGGAAGCAGACTTTGCCTCCATCGGAAGATGATCTTATTGCCCGCATTCGTGAGAGTCACTCCCTCGAATCTCTCACTGCCTTCTTGAATAACACTATTCCCTTGTTTCTGTCTATATGGGATCTGTGGGACCGATTCCCTGATAGACAGCCTCTGTGACAGTTTCTTTTGTGTTTTTTCTTTCTTCGCCCTCTTATTTGTTTCTGTGTTTCTCGCTCCTGTTTCTCCCCCCCCCCTCCCATATTTTGAAGTTTCTTATTGACTATTTAATGATATCCAGAAATACAAAGAGATTGTAAGATGGCACTGCTTCCAAAATTCTCAACCTTGCTCTGTGGATTTCGCTCCAGTATCCCAGTGTACAGTCTCCTTTAAACTCCCAGCATGTAAAGTGGTGCACAGCCACGAGTGCATAGACATCCAATATAGCTTGGATAAAAATGAATGGGTGGCACTCAAACATTTTCTTGTGGAGCAGCGGGTTACAGCAATGCGTTTGCCATAGCAAGTGACAATTGTTTCGCACTAACACGCGCTTCTTCCTGGCTCACTAATACAATGTCACTCTCTGGCGCTTGATAAACATAATTTTGTGCGTAACGTGATTACCTCACTGCGTCCTACGTACAAGTTGCCTGGAAACTGAGGACACCAATGCTATGCTGCATAGCCTGAGACTCCCCATCGCGCTACTGCAGTGCGCTGAGCCGTTGCCCTGACAACTGATAAACAAGCTACATACAGAGCTAGATGCTGGAGCAATCAGCAAGCGCCCTTAATTTATTTAATCGCTTGTTGGAAAGGGGTTACCCCTCTAATTTGGTGAAGAAAGCCTGGAATAGGGCACCACATTGGTTTACATTTTCTTTTTTTCATACACTGGTAGAAAGACTAGTTCAGACAGCGGTGTGGAGATATTGGCATCTGATTGAAAACGACGCAGGCCTGAGGGAAATAGCGGTAAGAAAACCGTTGTTTTCATACAGGAAAAATTGTGCATTACAGAGTGTTTTGGGCACCAATGAGTTCAAAACCAACAAGAAAGGCACTTGGTTAGACAGACCAAAACCCAGGGGAAACTATTGTTGTGGACAATGTACAATGTGTAACTTAAACTCAGAAGCCAAGTATACACGCTTGGGTAGTAGTGAGTGGACAGTGAGAGATTTTATAATCTGTAAAACAAAATACATAGTCTGCGCCATAGTTTGCCCATGTGATTGATTTACATACGGTGCCTATATGTTAGAATACGTGAACATTGTAAATCCATAAAGACAGGGTTAGGTTGCCTACGTCTAATTGATCACATCAAAAATGCTCATCAATGTAATGCTAATGTGTTAAAATTTGCAGGCTTGGAAGTACAGAACATCCCCCCCCCCCCCCCCCCCCCAAGTGGCGGAAACCGTAACAGGTTGCTCCTTCAACGAAAAGCAAGGTGGATACTAAAAACTGAGGGTTAAACGGGTTAAACGACAAAAATTATATGAATGTTTTCTTGTAAATTCACATGTAGATCTATAAGGACTCTCTTTCGCTATTTAATTATATATATATATATTTCAATTTCACTAGATTATTGATGTAATAAAAATAAAATTAATATTAGAGTTGGAAAAGGTGCATCTTTTTAAATACAATATCAAATGTGTGTTTAATGTAATTTGTACTTGCTAGATTAATAGGTTAGATTGGTCACGCATCACGCTCTGTATGCAGCTTGTTTATCTGTTGTCAGGGCAACAGCTCAGCGCACTGTAGTGGTGCGATGGGGAGACTCAGGCCATGCAGCAAAGCATTGGCATCCTCGTACTCAGGACGCAGTGAGGTAATCGCGTTACGCACGAAATGATGTTTATCTAGCACCAGAGAGTGACGTTGTATTAGTGAGCCAGGAAGAAGTGCATGTTAGCTCGAAACAATTTTCGCTTACTATCGCAAATGCATTGCTCTAACCCGCTGCTCCACAAGAGAATAAAAGCATGTTGGATTTTACAAGTGAGTGCCGCCCATTCATTTCTATCTAAGCTATATTGTTTAATGATAGTTTTCTCCCCTGATGTGTGCTTGGACATATTGTTCTTGCTCCACCATTTTTGCCAGATGGGGATTTGTATACCTTTATTATGATGTTTTCGCCTTTTTCTGTCTTTTTTGTATTTTGACTATTTTGTTCTTGCTGGATTTGGTGTTTATTTGCCTTGTTTGGCTCTACTATGTTCTTAGTTTGCAGTTTTCTTATAAATTTCTACCCGCAAATAATATTTTTTTGGGTTGCGCTGTACATTTTATGGTAAAATGAAACATGCCAGTACAAAGTACAATTGTTCGCACAAAAAACAAGCCCTCATATGTGTCTCTAGGTGAAAAAATAAATGAGTTATAGATTTTAAAAGGAGCGGAGGAAAAAACAAAAACGCAAAAATGAAAATTGGCCTGGTCCTTAAAGCCAAAATGGGCTTGGTCCTTAAGGGGTTAAAAGAAGTACAACAAACTAAAACCTGTATAATTAGGGTATTGTTGTAATTGTATAGACCTACAGATTAAAGATAATGGCCCTCATTTACTATTGCAAACCCTACCTGTTTTGTCGGAATGTGCGCCAAATTCTGGCCTTGCGCCAGAATTGAGTAAAAACCTGGCTTAGGCTGGGTTCACACTACGTTTTCTCCCATACGGGAGCGCATACGGCAGGGGGGAGCTAAAACCTCGCGCTCCCGTATGCCTTCGTATGCGCTCCCGTATGTCATTCATTTCAATGAGCCGGCCGGAGTGAAACGTTCGGTCCGGTCGGCTCATTTTTGCGCCGTATGCGCTTTTACGACTGGACCTCAAACCGTGGTTGACCACAGTTTTAGGTCCGGTTGTAAAAGCGCATACGGCGCAAAAATGAGTCGACCGGACCGAACGTTTCACTCCGGCCGGCTCATTGAAATGAATGACATACGGGAGCGCATACGAAGGCATAAGGGAGCGCGAGGTTTTAGCTCCCCCCTGCCGTATGCGCTCCCGTATGGGAGAAAACGTAGTGTGAACCCAGCCTAACTCTACATTTTACTAAGAAAACCATATAAAAGGGGCATGACCGTCTGGACAAGGGGGCATGGCCACACAAAAGGGCCCAGTTTCCGACATTTTCACAAAAACCCAACATATTTACTAAGGTTTCCACATAAAATGTGGTGGATTTAAGCTGAGGAAAACCCGACAGATCAGAGCATGTGTAAAAAAAGGAAAGTGTAGGGAAAAGTGCAAAATGTAGGGGAACCTAAGTAAATACCGTGGGGAAAAAATTGTAGGGAATGAAAACCCACAAAGAAACCTACACAACACTCTTAGTAAATCAGGACCAATGTGTCATCTTAACTGAGAAGTGCACTGCTTAGAAACAGAAGCCACCAAAAGGTACAAAATATGTCTCTTTAGTAAATATTTTTTTTGTTTCACCATAGATTTTGTGGTGAAATGATTGATGTTATTACAAAGTACAAATGATGGCTCAAAAAACAAGCCCTCATATAAGTCTGTAGGTGGAAAATTTTAAGGGGTTATCCGGCCAAATACATCTTATCCACTATCCAAAAGATAGGGGATAAGATGTCTGATTGCGGGGGGGCCTGTCGCTGGGATCTCCATGCAGCACCCGCTATCATAGACATGAATGGAGGGGCAAGGCGTGACCTCACGAGGAAGCGTGGCTTTATGTCACGTCTCCAGTCCTGGAAGCAAAGAGCTTTCTGAGACTGGAGGCGCAGCCCCACATAGAATGTGGTTGCTGCACGGAGATCGTGCGGTGGTCCCAGCAGCGGGCCCCCCGTGATCAGATATCTTATCCCCTATCCTTTGGATAGGGGATAAGATGAATTTGGCAGGCTAACCCCTTTAAAGCATTATGATTTTTAGAAGGTGAGGAGGAAAAATAAAAAATCCCTTAGTCCTTAAAGGGGTACTCTGCCCTCATACATTTTATCCCCTATCCAAAGGATAAAGGATAGGATATCTGATTGTGAGGGGTGTCTGGACATGTTCTTATCCCCTCTCCTTTAAATAGGGAATAAGATGTATAGGGATGGAGTTTATATCCAAAAGATAGGGCATAAGATGTCTGATTGCAGGGGGGCCTGTCGCTGGGTTCTCTGTGCAGCTCCCGCTATCATAGACATGAATGGAAGGGCAAGGCGTGAGGTCACCAGAAAGCGTGGCGTTATGTCACGTCTCCAGTCCTGGAAGAAAAGAGCTTTCTGAGACTGGAGGCACAGCCCCGCATAGAATGTGGGTGCTGCACGGAGATCGTGCGGTGGTCCCAGCAGTGGGCCCCCCGTGATCAGACATCTTATCCCCTATCCTTTGGATAGGGGATAAGATGTATTTGGCAGGCTAACCCCTTTAAAGCATTATGATTTTTAGAAGGTGAGGAGGAAAAATTTGAAATCCCTTAGTCCTTAAGGGGTACTCTGCCCTCATACATTTTATCCCCTATCCAAAGGATAAAGAATAGGATATCTGATTGCGAAGGGGTTCTGGACATGTTCATAGACCTGAATCGAGGGGGGCGTGTTCGGAACGCCACGGTGCCAGCCCAGAGGTTGTGGGGGGTCCCCGCAGCCGAACCCCCCCCCTCACAATAAGACATCTTATCCCCTCTCCTTTAAATAGGTGATAAGATGTATAGGGATGGAGTTTACCTTTAACCCCTTAAGGACCAAGCCCATTTTCACCTTAAGTTTTTTGCACATCTGACCACTGTCACTTTAAGCATTAATAACTCTGGGATGCTTTAACTTTTCAGTCTGATTCTGAGAGTTTTTTTTTGTGACATATTCTACTTTGTTAGTGGTAAATTTTCGTTGATGCTTGCATCATTTCTTGGTGAAAAATTCTAAAGTTTGATGAAAAAGTTGAAAATTTTGCATTTATATAACTTTGAAGCTCTCTGCTTGTAAGGAAAATGGACATCCCAAATAATGTATATATTGATTCACATATACAATATGTCTACTTTATGTTTGCATCATAAAGTTGATATTTTTTTACTTTTGGAAGACACCACAGGGCTTCAAAGTTCAGCAGCAATTTTCTAATTTTTCACGAAATTTTCTAAATCTGAATTTTTCAGGGACCAGTTCAGTTTTGAAGTGGATTTGAAGGGCCTTCATATCATAAATACCCCATAAATGACCCCATTATATAAACTACACCCTCAATGTATTCTAAATGACATTCAGAAAGTTTGTTAACCCTTTATGTGTTTCACAGGAATAGCAGCAAAATGAAGGAGAAAATTCAAAATCTTAATTTTTTACACTTGCATGTTCTTGTAGGCCCAGTTTTAGAATTTTTACAAAGGGTAATAGGAGTAAAAGCCCCACAGAATGTGTAACCCAATTTCTCTTGAGTAAGGAAATACCTCATATGTGGATGTAAAGTGCTCTGTGGGCGCAGTAGAGGGCTCAGAAGGAAAGGAGCGACAATGGGATTTTGGAGAGTGAATTTTGCTGAAATGGTTTTTGGGGGGCATGTCGCATTTAGGAAGCCCCTATTGTGCCAGAACAGCAAAAGAAAAAAAAAAAAAACACACATGGCATACTATTATGGAAATTACACCCCTCAAGGCACGTAACAAGGGGTCCAGTGAGCCTTAACAACCCACAGGTGTTTGTTGACTTTTTGTTAAAGTCGGATGTGTAAAGAAAAAAAAAAATTCACTAACGTGCAGTTTTTTCCCCAAATTTAAAATTTGTACAAAGGGTAATGGGAGAAAATGCCCCCCAATATTTGTTACCCCATCTCTTCTGAGTATGGAAATACCCCATGTTATGAAATAAAATGCTCTGCGGGCAAACTACAATACTCAGAAGAGAAGGAGTCACATTTGGCTTTTGAAAAGCAAATTTTGCTGAAATGGTTTTTGGGGGGTATGTCGCATTTAGGAAGCGCCTATGGTGCCAGAACAGCAAAAAGAAAAAAAAAAAAAAAAAAAAACACACATGGCCTACTATTTTGGAAACTACACCCATCAAGGAACGTAACAAGGGGTACAGTGAGCCTTAACACCTCACAGGTGTTTGACGACTTTTTGTTAAAGTCAGATGTGTAAATGAAAAAATAAATATTTTTCACTAAAATCAGTTTTTTTAACCCCAATTTGACATTTTTACAAGGGTTAAAAGGAGAACATGCCCCCCAACATTTGTAACCCCATGTATGGAAATACCCCATATGTGGACGTCAAGTGCTCTGCTGGGGCACTACAATTCTCAGAAGAGAAGGAGTGCCATTGAGCTTTTGTAGAGAGAATTTGTTTGGAATGGAAGTCAGGGGCCATGACAGTGTACCACATGTAACCCCATTTTGGAAACTACACCCCTCACAGAATTTTATAAGGGGTGCAGTGAGTATTTACACCCCACATGCGTTTGACAGATCTTTGGAATAGTGGCCTGTGCAAATGAAAAATTTAATTTTTCATCTTCATGGACCACTGTTCCAAAAATCTTTCAGACACCTGTGGGGCGTAAATGCTCACTGCACCCCTTATTACATTCCGTGAGGGGTATAGTTTCCAAAATGGGGTCACATGTGGTTGTTCTGGCACTATGGGAGCTTTGTAAACACATGTGGCCTTCAATTCTGGAAAAATGTTCTCTTCATAAGCCCAATGGAGCTCCTTCTCTTCTGAGCATTGTAGTTCACTTGCAGAGCACTTTACATCCACATATGGGGTATGTTCTTACTCATTAAATGGGGTTACAAATTTTGGGGGGCTTTTTTCCTATTTTCCCTTGTGAAAGGGTAACACCAGCATTTTAGTGGAAAAAAAAAAAAATCTTCATTTTCCCATCCATATTTAACGGAAATTCTTCAGACACCTGTGGGGTGTTAAGGCTCACTGTACTCCTTGTTACATTCCGTGAGGGGTGTAGTTTCCAAAATGGGGTCACATGTGGGTATTTATTTTTTTGCCTTTATGTCAGAACCGCTGTAAAATCAGCCCCCCCCCCCCCTGTGCAAATCACCAATTTAGGCCTCAAATGTACATATTATACCATATATCCAACCGTCTATGCCTAATAATGCCTCTACTGTTTTGCATAATGCTACGGCAAGTAATTGGACTCACATAATTTACCAAACTAAAACAACTTGATATAGCAATTATTGTATACCACCAAAAAGTTGATAACAGTTCATAAACATTTACTTTTATTGTGTTCAATTAAAAAAACATATATATATATCTTGTTATAATGTTGTTCACAAAGTTACAGACATTATAATACCAGGACTAGCACCACATACCAAAAAGTACCAGAATATATATATCAGATAAGTTGCACAAATTGCAACACACAAATTCATAGATCTTGATAATGCACTAGGGCTAAATGCAGATAGGTATAGCACAATAACATTCCCTAATAGGGGTTTCTGCTATCCTCTGCCCATAAAAAGTGTTAAATCATATAAGTAATAACTGCCAAGCTGCCTACCCATGTGTGCTGCTGGTGCTGTGCCTGAACTGTGGAATATTATTGTGCTATACTGTGTACCTATCTGCATTTAGCCCTAGTGCATTATCAAGATCTATGACTTTGTGTGTTGCAATTTGTGCAACTTTTACCTGATATATATATTCTGGTACTTTTTGGTATGTGGTGCTAGTCCTGGTATTTTTTTATGTCTGTAACTTTGTGAACATCATTATAACAACATATATATGTTTTTTTAATTGAACACAATAAAAGTAAATTTTTATGAACAGTTATCAACTTGGTCTCAGATGTACATAGTGCGCTCTCATTCCTGAGCCATGTTCTGCGCCCGTAGAGCATTTTACATTCACATTTGGGGTATTTCCGTACTCCATACGAGAAATTGTGTTACAAATTATGGGGGTCTTTTTTTCCTTTTACCTCTTGTGAAAATAAAAAGTATGGGGCAACATAAAATTTTTTTACACTAACAGGCTGGTATAGACCCCAACTTTTCCTTTGCATAAGGGGTAAAAGGAGATAAAGACCCCCAAAATTCGTAGTGCATTTGCTCCCGAGGACGGAAATTCCCCATATGTGGCCCATATGGGGCTCTGAAGTGAGAGAGCACCATGCACATTTGAGGACTAAATTAGGGATTGCATAAGGGTGGACATAGGGGTATTCTACACCAGTGATTCCCAAACAGGGTGCCTCCAGCTGTTGCAAAACTCCCAGTCAGTGGCTGTCACTTTAAACATTAATAACTCTGGAATGCTTTTAGTTATCATTCTGATTCCGAGAGAGTATTTCGTGACATATTCTACTTTAACATAGTGGTGAAATTTTGTGGTAACTTGCATCCTTTCTTGGTGAAAAATCCCAAAATTTGATGAAAAATTTGAAAATTTTGCATTTTTCTAACTTTGAAGCTCTCTGCTTGTAAGGAAAATGGATATTCCAAATAAAAAATTTTTTATTCACATATACAATATGTGTACTTTATGTTTGCATCATAAAATTGACGTGTTTTTACTTTTGGAAGACACCAGAGGGCTTCAAAGTTCAGCAGCAATTTTCCAATTTTTCACAAAATTTCCAAAATCACAATTTTTCAGGGACCAGTTCAGGTTTGCAGTGGATTTGAAGGGTCTTCATCTTAGAAATACCCCACAAATGACCCCATTATAAAAACTGCACCCCCCAAAGTATTCTAAATTACATTCAGTCAGCATTTTAACCCTTTAGGTGTTTCACAGGAATAGCAGCAAAGTGAAGGAGAAAATTCACAATCTTCATTTTTTACACTCTCATGTTCTTGTAGACCAAATTTTTGAATTTTTACAAGGGGTAAAAGGAGAAAATGGATTGTTATTTTTGTAGCCCAATTTCTCTCGAGTAAGCACATACCTCATATGTCTATGTAAAGTCTCAGAAACGAAGGAGTGACAAGGGGATTTTGGAGAGTACGTTTTTCTGAAATGGTTTTTGGGGGGGCATGTTGCATTTAGGAAGCCCCTATGGTGCCAGAACAGCAAACCCCCCCGACATGGCATACTATTTTGGAAACTAGACCCCTTGAGGAACGTAGCAAGGAATAAAGTGAGCCTTAATACCCCACAGGTGTTTCACGACTTTTGCATATGTAAAAAAATATATAATTTTTTTTCACTAAAATGTGTTTCCCCCCAAATTTCACATTTTTGCAAGGGTTAATAGCAGAAAATACCCCCCAAAATTTGTAACCCCATCTCTTCTGAGTATGGAGGTACCCCATAAGTTGACCTGAAGTGCACTACGGGCGAACTACAATGCTCCGAAGAGAAGGAGTCATATTTGGCTTTTTGAGAGCAAATTTTGCTCGGGGGCATGTCACATTTAGGAAGCCCCTATGGTGCCAGGACAGCAAAATAACCCCCCATGGCATACCATTTTGGAAACTAGACCCCTTGAGGAACGTAACAAGGGGTACAGTGAGCATTTACAACCCACTGGTGTCTGTCAGATCTTTGAAACAGTGGGCTGTACAACATTTTTTATTTGCACAGCCCACTGTTCCAAAGATCTGTCAGACACCAGTGGGGTGTAAATTATCACTGCACCCCTCATTACATTTCGTGAGGGGTGTAGTTTCCGAAATGGGGTCACATGTGGATTTTTTTTTTTGCGTTTGTCAAAACCGCTGTAACAATCAGCCACCCCTGTGCAAATCACCTCAAATGTACATGGTACACACTCCCTTCTGGGCCTTGTTGTGCGCCCCCAGAGGACTTTACGCCCACATATGGGGTATCTCCGTAGTCGGGAGAAATTGCATTACAAATTTTGGGGGGCTTTTTTCCCTTTTACCTCTTGTCAAAATGAAAAGTATAGGGCAACACCAGCATGTTAGTGTAAAAAATTTATTTTTTTACACTAACATGCTGGTGTAGACCCCAACTTCACCTTTTCATAAGGGGTGAAAGGAGAAAAAGCCCCCCAAAATTTGTTAGACAATTTCTCCCGAGTACGGTGATACCCCATATGTGGCCCTAAACTGTTGCCTTGAAATACGACAGGGCTCCGAAGTGAGAGCGCCATGCGCATTTGAGGCCTGAATTAGGGATTTGCATAGGGGTGGACATAGGGGTATTCTACGCCAGTGATTCCCAAACAGGGTGCCTCCAGCTGTTGCAAAACTCCCAGCATGCTTGGACAGTCAACGGCTGTCCAGCAATACTGGGAGTTGTTGTTTTGCAACAGCTGGAGGCTCCATTTTGGAAACCGTGGCGTACCAAATGTTTTTCATTTTTATTGGGGAGGGGGGCTGTGTAGGGGTATGTGTATATGTAGTGTTTTTTACTTTTTATTTTGTGTTAGTGTAGTGTTTTTAGGGTACAGTCACACGGGCGGGGGATTACAGAGAGTTTCCCGCTGCGAGTTTGAGCTGCCGCACCAAATTTGCTGCATCGCAAACTTGCAGCCTGATACTCACTGTAAGCCCCTGCCCATGTGAATGTACCCTGTACATTCACAGGGGGGGGGGGGGGGGATCTCCAGCTGTTGCAAAACTACAACTCCCAGCATGTATCAGTGGATGCTGGTAGTTATAGTTTTGCAACAGCTGGAGGCACACGAGTTGGGAAACACTGAGTTAGGAAACAGACAATGTTTCCCAACCAGTGTGCCTCCAGTTGTTGCAAAACCACAACTCCCAAACATTCTCAGGTATGCTGGAAGTAGTAGTTCGGCAACATCTTTAGAGCCATATGTTGCCGAACTACAACTCCCAGCATGCTTGGAGTTGTAGTTTTGCAACATCTGAAGGACTACAGTTTGCAGACCACTAATACAGTGGTTCCCAATCTGTGCCCTTCCAGATGTTGCAAAACTACAACTCCCAGTATGCCAAAACTGTCCAGGCATGCTGGGAGTTGTAGTTCTGCAACATCTGAAGGGCCAGATGTTACAGAACTACAAGTCCCAGCATGCCTGGACAGTAAGGGCATGCTGAGGATGTGTAGTTTTGCAACATCTGGAAGGGCACAGTGGTCTCCAAACTGTGGACCTCCAGATGTTGCAAAACTGCAACTCCCAGCATGCCCAGACGACGTGCATTGCTGTAAAGGGCCCGACCGCGGCTGAAGATCCACTCACCTGTCGCCGCCGCTGCCATCTTCATCGCCGGGATCCGGGTCTTCAGGGACGAGGTAAGTACCGGGGCCGGGCCCCAGCACTCCCCCGTCCCCCGCCGCATCCTCCGGTCTTCCTCCCGTCCTCTCCGGACTTTCAGGGGCCGGGCAGGACGGGAGGAAGTAACCGCCCCCCCTGGGATTGGTCGGTTAACTAACCAACGGATCGCAGGGGATCGGATCGCTCCTAGGCTCCAGCATGGTCCTGGCTGTCTGTGACAGCCGGGATCATGCAAAATTACCGAGACCCGATCAGCCCGGTATCGCCGCAGATCGCAAGGGCGATTTCCCTTGCGATTTGCGGCGATCGCCTACATGGCCCCCCTCGGCGGGAAGAAGGGGTGTAACTCTGCCTATACATATTGGGAAGAAGTGGGGGTGGGGGTAATTCTGCCTATGCCTACAGGGAAAGGGGGTAACTCTGCCTATACCTATAGGGAAAAGGGGGAGGGGGTAACTTTGCCTATATCTGTAAGGGAGAAGGGGGGTAACTCTGCCTATACCTGTAGGGAAAGGGGGTAACTCTGCCTATACCCATAGAGGGGAGGGGGGTAACTCTGCTTATACCTATTGGGAAAGGGGGGTAACTCTGCCTATACCTCTAGGGAAAAAGTGTGGACTCTGCCTATACCTACAGGGAAAGGGGGCTAACTCTGCCTATACCTATTAGGAAAGGGAGGGTAACTCTGCCTTTACCTATAGGGAAAAGGAGGGGAGGGGGGTAACTCTGCCTATACCTATAGTGAAGAAGAGGGGGTAACTCTGTCTATATCTATATGGAGGAAGGGGGGGTATCTTTGCCTATACCTATAGGGAAAAGGGGGTAACTCTGCCTATACCTATAGGGAAGAAGGGGGTGGTAACTCTGCCTATATCTATAGGGAAAGGGGGGTAACTCTGCCTATACCTATAGGGGGAGGGGGTAACTCTGCCTATACCTATAGGGAAAGGGGGGGGGTAACTCTGCCTATAGGGAAAGGGGGGTAACTCTGCCTATACCTATGGGGAAGGGGGGGGGGGTAACTGCCTATACCCATGAGGAAGAGGGGGGGGAACTCTACCTACACCTATGGGGGGGGGGGTAACTCATTTTATACCTGGATGCCTAACTACTTACCTTCATACATATCTAACTATGTACCTGGCCTTCATACATGGCTGCCTAACTACCTTGCTAGCCCCCTACCTACCTGGCTTGTCACCTACCTACATATCTGGCTTCCTGTTCTACCTACCTAGTTACCTATTTACCTGGCTACCTACCTACCTGCCCTTTTACTGTGCAGGACACCAAGGAGGGCATTATTACAATTTGTGGGCCTATAGATGGAAAGATTGTGTAGAGGAGGGGAGGGCACTGGAAAAATGCAGAGTTTGACATGTTTTTCCTGCAGATGTCAAGAGATTCACATGGCGGTCTTATCCGGACAGAGAAGAAAAGGAAAGAGAACGCTGCTGATCAGAAAAGACGTAATTGTGAGTCCCAAAACGTAACTGAAATCACTTATATGGTATACACATCCTGTGTACAGCTGATATCTACCACCATATGGTCCTGTATATAATCACTTATATTGTATACGGATCCTTTATAGTATACTGGTCTGTGTATAGTGGTTTTATTCAGTACAGTATGGCGGTATTATCCAGTTATTGTGTGGTGGTATATATTTACTCCTTGTATACCAGTATTATTGGTCATGGAAATTTACCTACGTTTAAGTGTTTCTTACATATATAAATTTTAGTTTATTGTGTGTGGGATCTGGGTGGAATAGGGTGTGGCAGAAGACTGACGAGCTGCAGAGACTAGCAGGGGCCCTTACATTTTTTTTGGTCTGGGGGCCCCGAGTGTTGTCAGTCCGCCCCGGTCTATGACCCATCGGCCATAAGTCGATCCTGACCCCAGACTAGAGAAGGAGTGATTGGACCACAGAAACTGGCCAGTACACAGACATACTGCCTGCAGCCGCATCCTAAATATGGCTGGAGGCAGTATGTCTGTGGAGGGCCTACAGCAGTATATAGGGGCACAGAGGGGAGGGGGGGGGGTCATTAAATATATATGGGGGCACCAAGAGGGGGTCATTAAATATATTATGGGGGCACCGAGAAGGAGTCATTAAATTTATATATGGGGGCACCAAGAGGGGGGTCAATAAATATATATTGGGGCACCAAGAGGGGGGTCAATAAATATATATTGGTGCACCAAGAGGGGGGTCAATAAATATATATGGGGGCACCAAGAGGGGCTCATTAAATATATATATGGGGGCACCAAGAGGAGGTACAATTAATATATATATGGGGGCACCAATAAAGGGTCATTTAATATATAGGGGGACACAGAAGGGAGGGGGATTTACAAATATATATGGGGGAACCAAGGGGGTCATTAACAATATATGGGAAAAAAGGGGGGTCTATAAATATATAGGGGGGCACAGAGGGGTGTATATGTGTGTGTGTGTGTGTGTGTATATATATATATATATATATATATATATATATATATATATACATATACAGGGGCACAGAGAGGCATAAAATGGCCACTATTAATGTGTGCAGCCATACACATGAGGAGTGTACATGGTGCTGAAGAAAGGCGCCTAAAATGTTTGTCAGGCAGGTTCTTTGGAGACGAGTCTTCATGATGGCCTGTAATCAAAGTAGATATAGCTTGTGAGTGAGTAAATGTAACTGTATTCCCTTATAATGGCTGCAGAGCCCTTGCTAGTATCTACCTCTGTATGATCAGTATGTGGCACTATTGTTGAATTTTTAGGGAAGTTTCACAGTAACTAGATTAGGGTGTATTAGAATATAGCAGGGTGCAGTGCAGTAAAATACTGTGCAGCACAATGTCTTGCTGCACCGTACTCTGCTTTAATCTAATTAGAAATATATAATTAGAAAATAAGAATAGGGACAGGCCCTGGGGGCGGATTCGGGGGGCGGGCCATGTGGGCCCCCCGCCCAGGCCTTGAGCTGTGTAAGGGGCCCCGAAATTCCTGATGGCAGCCCTGCAAACAATGACATTCATATAATGACCCATCAAGATGCCTTACTGTATATTGCGCCATTCACAATGTGCCCCCTCTAAAATTGCCAATATAATTTAGTGCCATTTTCATAGTGCCCCAGAATTACATCCATTCTGTAAATAACACGAGGGTACAACATAAGAGTACAGTCACATGCTGATTTTTTACAGTGGAAAAAAAGTAACATTTATTGGAAATCTAAATTAAGTTGAGCACAGAGTCCATAGGAGTATCCTGCAGTGAGGCAGCACGACTATTCGCAGTGCAGTGTACTAGATAATAGTTACCAGCCTAGGAAATAACAGAGGATTCTGGATGTCCCTGCAGCTCAGTAACTGCACCTAGGGGACACCAGAGCAGTGTACAGCACCTCCAAATGGGGGTAATTAATGGCCAGGAGGTCCCATTACATGGTGAAGCAGCTGGGAAGTTGATAATTTCCAAGTATGTGGAAGGTTATTTGCTGTTGTCAGGTGTACAGTAGGGGGAGCTATTCCAATGTGCTGCTTTTCCTGCGCATTGTGATGTCTGTAGAAGAAACAACTCTAATGTCAGGTCTCCTGTTGGCCCACAGCTAGCACTCACCCATCTGGCATTTGCCAGAATTACAGGTTCGGCAGTCCTGCCATCTTGTAAGTGGGATTGCCCCATTCACATCAGTGAAGCTGAGCTGCAATACCACACAAACCCTATGGACAGGTGTGTTTCTTCAAGACAGTGGGCATGCTGTTCTAATCCTGCAAACTATAAAATGCAGGGACTTTTTAGAAATATATATTTTTCTTTTTAAAAAGTTCAACTTATTGTTCCAAAAAATATGGCATGTGGAAAATGTTTATTTTTTATTAATTGTGCACTTGGTACTTCGCCCCACAAAAGGTTAGTACATAAAATGAGGATGTTTGGACATGGGGAGGATATATGTAAACGGATTAGCAACTGGTTCAGGGATAGGAAACAGAGGGTGAGTATCATCAATGAAACTTAGGTTGGGTGACAGTTACTAGTGGGGTATCACAGGGGTCAGTACTGGGTACACTTCTTTTCAATATGTTTATTAATGACCTTGTAGAGGGATTATGGAGTAGAATTTCAATATTTGCAGACTACACTGAAGTTTAATATGCACAAATGAAGTTTAATATGGATAAAAGTAAAGTTACGTTTTTTTCCTCCTCCCCTTCTAAAAATGAAACGCTTTCAAATTTGCACCTACAGACTCATATAAGGGCTTGTTTTTTTGCATCACCAGTTGTACTTTGTAATGACATCACTTATTTTATAACATAATCTGCAGCAAAACAAAAAAAACTTATTTGTGGGGTGAAAAAAACATCATTTTGTAAATTTTGGGGGCTTCTGTTTCTAAGCAATGCACTTTTTGGTAAAAATGACATCATATCTTTATTCTTTAGGTCCATACGGTTACAAGGATATCCTTTTTAGGTAGGTTTTTGTTTTATTTTACTACTTTAAAAAAATTATATATATATATAACATACACCAAAATTAGTATGTTTAAAATTGTCATCTTTTGACCCCTATAACTTTTTTTATTTTTTGTACAGTGGTCTGTAGTTTTATCGGTATAATTATTGTTTTGATGGTACTTTTTAATCGCTTTTTATTAATTTTTTTTATGGTATACTAGCTGAGTACCTGGCGTTGCCCGGTTTTTCCTTCCTAATCCTTGTTGGGGAGGAAAATAAACAAAGGAGGAAGCTTTGGACTTCATATCCCATCCTCATATATTGTTGTCATATCCCAACCCCACATCCCTACCTCCTATCCCGTTGTCCTGTCCCGACCTCCTGTCCCGACCTCCTGTCCCGACCTCCTGTCCCGACCTCCTGTCCCGACCTCCTGTCCCGACCTCCTGTCCCGACCTCCTATCCCGACCTCCTATCTCGACCTCCTATCCAGTCCTCCTATCTCGACCTCCTATCCCGACCTCCAATCTCGAGCTCCTTTCCCGACCTCCTATCCTGACCTCCTATCCTGACCTCCTATCCCGACCTTGTTTCCCGTCCTCATATCTCGACCTCCTATCTTGACCTCCTATCCCGTCCTCCTATCTCGACCTCCTATCCAGACCTCCTATCCAGACCTCCTATCCAGACCTCCTATCCAGACCTCCTATCCTGTCCTCCTATCTTGTCCTCCTATCCCATCCTCCTATCCCATCCTCCTATCCTGACCCGTAATATGTGTACCAGGTATTGAAATTGCTCCAGCCATACGGAAATTATATGGGAACATACATTTCCCATTGATTTGCATGGGACTTTAAACAAAAACCCCGACCCTCACAAATGGGGGTAGGTAAGGGTTAAATTAACTATCCTATATTTTAAGTGGACATATAAGTAACATGTGACCAAGTATTATCGAAATATCTCCAGCCATTAGGAAGTTATTCGGTAACATTTATTTCACATTGACTTGCATGGGACTTTAAACATAAGCCCCGCCCTGGCAAATGGGGGTGAGTAAGGATTAAATTACCTATCCTATGTTTGTTGTTGACATATAAGTAACATGTGTGCCAAGTTTCATGTTAATATCTTTAGCAGTTTGAAAGTTTTTGTGGAAAATACATACATACATACATACATACACACACACACGTTGAGTTTTATATACCGTATTTATCGGGGTATACCACGCACCGGCCTATAACACGCACCCTAATTTTACAAAGGATATTTGGGTAAAAAAAGTTTTTTAACCAAATATCCATGGTAAAATGAGGGTGCGTGTGTGTGCGCGTGTATACCCCGATACACCCCCAGGAAAGGCAGGGGGAGAGAGGCCGTCGCTGCCCGCTTCTCTCCCTCTGCCTTTCCTGGGGTCTAGAGCCCTGCTGCCGCCGCTTCTCTCCCGCTGGCTATCTGCGCCGCTGCCCGTTCTCTCCCCCTGACGATCGGTGACGGCGCCCCATTGCCGTTGCCGATAGCCAGGGGGAGAGAAGCGGCGCCGACAGCCAGGGGGAGAGAAGCGGCGCCGACAGCCAGGGGGAGAGAAGGGGCAGCGGCACTCATTGCCGGCGCCGCTGCCCCTTTGCCTCCCCCATCCCCGGTTGCATAATTACCTGTTGCCGGGGTCGGGTCCGCGCTGCTTCAGGCCTCCGTGTGTGTCCCCTGCGTCGTTGCTATGCGCTGCGCGGCGCACTGACGTCATGCGCCGTGCAGCTCATAGCAACGACGCAGGGGACGCACACCGGAGGCTTGAAGCAGCGCGGACCCGGCAACAGGTAATTGTGCAACCGGGGATGGGGGGAGGCAACGGGGCAGCGGCGCTGGCAATGGGTGCCGCTGCCCCTTCTCTCCCCCTGTCTGTCAGCGCCACTGCCCCATTGCCGGCGCCGCTTCTCTCCCCCTGGCTATCGGCGCCGGCAATGGGGCGCTGGCACCGATAGTCAGGGGGAGAGAACGGGCAGCGGCGCCGATAGCCAGGGGGAGAGAAGGGCCGGCAGCAGGGCTCTAGACCCCAGGGCAGGCAGGGGCAGAGAAGCCGGCAGCGCTGGCTGTCTCTGCACCTGCAAAGCCGCTGCAGTTCATTGATTTAAAGCGCCCGCTTTAAATCATTGAACTGCAGCGGCTTATCGGCGTATAACACGCACATAGACTTTAGGCTAAAAATTTTAGCCTAAAAAGTGCGTGTTATACGCCGATAAATACGGTATATGTAGATGAAGTGACCAAAAATGCACAATTTTGCACTAGTATTTTTTTTACATGTACGGCATCGATCGTGAGGTTTAACTAATGTTATATTTTAATAGTGCAGGCATTTACGCACGTGATCTTCGGACTCGTTTTAGGGATAGGGGATACCCAGACTATACACTCAGAACAGCATATTGGTTTGCGAAGGAACAAAGACGCGAACAACTACTGGTACCAGAAATAAGGGACACAAACTCGCACCCTATCAGGATCATTGGAACATTTGACGGTCAGGCTAGAGAAATTTTTTTCCAGACATTGGAATGTCCTATGAATGGGCCCAGATTTAAATGATGTTGTGGGTGCATACCAGTCTATCACATTTAGGAGGGGATGCAGCCTGGGAGATACCCTTGTCCATAGCCATCTGACACCACTACCACCATGTCAGACTTGATTACAAAACTTATCATCCATTGGCTCTTATCCGTATGGTCACTGCAGAGCTTGTGCCAGCATCAGAAGAGGAAAACTATTTGGGGATCCAGCGATAGGTAATAACTATACAATCAAAAGCTTCATAAACTGTAGCACCACTGGGATTGTATACTTGGCGGTTTGTCCGTGTGGTATGATGTGTGTAGGGAAAACAGTTCGCCAGTTCCAGAAGTGGATTTTGGAGCATCTGGGGGATATTAGGAACGGGTGAGATAGGCCGATAGCCAACCACATAAACCACACTCATAGGGGGGGGGGGGGGGGGGATGCATCTCAAATGCAATTTATGGGTATTGAGAAGGTACCTAGATCCCCACGAGGTGGTAACTATGACAGATTACTACAACAAAAAGAATGTAGGTGGATCTTTGAATTACAGACCATGGCTCCCAAGGTGCCTGAATGAAAAACTCACATATGCCCCTTTCATATAAGTGTATATGTTGACGGCTTCTTTACATCTCATGCACTATATGGGATATAGTCGATTTCTTGGGAGGATTCGGCCTGAGGGTGGGGGCTATAGTCAGCCCATGCGATAGCAAACCATCTTAGACAGGGTTTACTAGGGCCTTGATAGGAGGTTCCGGTATCCCTGACGTTTAGGGGTTAGGGAATCTTTAGCCCACGAGGTCCCCAAAATATCTTCACCATCCTGGAAGGGATATTCCCAGCTGAATCTTTCCACCTCCCGTTGTCATATATATATATATATATATATATATATATATATAAAATGTTATATATATATATATATATATATATATATATATATATATATAATGTTGTTATATGGGGGTGATTCCCCATTAATGAATGATGCCCCCCCCCCCATTTTCCTCTTCTCACTGCTGACCAACAACTGCATCTATATTTCCTAATAACCATCTATGATTTGGGGATTGAAAATGTTCCCTACAAATATTTTTATTAGATTCTGAGGTTGTGGTATGGGCTTAGGTTGT